>NC_066626.1:64227528-64533111 GCF_025201925.1 Gopherus flavomarginatus
AAGTATCAGGTTTCCTCCCAGAGATATTAGTAAGAGAGTGATCAACACTGTTCCAAACATCCACAAGTTTTACTAAAACTGTTCTTTAAAGCAGATTTAAACATATGGAATATACTGAAACTGAAGACAACAAAATATGATTTTTGACTCATGTTAACAAGAGGTTTGAACAGAGGATTGGGTAGGCAGGTTTTCCAAATTCTAGTCCCCAACTCCCACACTATGCAACCTTCTGAAAGTAGTTTAGGGACTGATTTTCACAGGTACTAAGCAATCCCAGCTTCAGCTGAAGTCAATAGGAACTCAGGTCCTGTGCCAAAGTTTATCCTTTTGTAATATGGGGTAATACCTGCATCATGGGCTTATTTTGAGATCCTCTGATAAAAGGAATAAGTGTGCAAAGTATTGTTATAAAGGGATGTTGTCATTATGAATAAAACTATTTATATAGTGTCATGCCCAGTATCTAGAGTTGAAGTTAATGCTTTTCCAGCTTTTTAGTTCATGCATATATGTATACATGCTAAGACATCTCTTTTCTGACATCTTTTTTTTTTTAAACAATCAAGGTATTATCTTAATAATAATCCTGTTAGTCTTATAGTTTGCATGACAATGACAGGAAGGCAGAGTTGTGAAATGATGCAGTGTTCATCTGTTCAGAAACAAATGTAACAAATACAGAGCCATCAATTTATTGGATGTAAGGAGTTGTTCCAAAAAGGTATTTGATTTTTTGCATCTCACTTTTTATTCTGTGCATAATTTCAAGGTTTTTTTTCCAGAATAAGGAGGAAATTTGAAGAGAAAAGTGAGTTAGAGTACAACAAAATAGAACCTTGTCTAGCCTGACAATGTCCATTTAAAATGTATCTGTTTTGTTTAGCTATGATATAACCAGACACACAAGAATGAGTATCTACAGACTACCAATTGTTAAAGATCTTAAACTACCATTTTTTGTATTCAATATTAAAAAAAAAAAGTGCATATTTTTTATATCAAGATAACAGCCAGACAGCTGAATTTTAAGGACCTTAACATTTATAACCTAACAATAACTCAAATTCTTTGGGGAGAACCAACTAACAATACTACATGGAAACTACAGTTTCCAAAATATTTAAACAGACATGCACCTTGTGGTTTGAGAGCATAATCTGCAGACCTTTGAAGTTTCTAGGCAAGTCAAATTAATGTGCTGCAAAATTTCACACTACATCATCATGATACATTGAACAATAATTTCTGAATGCCATCTACCCTACACATATTTACCATATCAAAGAACAATCAGTTACCTTCTACCAACTCCTCTTTCCCATCTTTGCCACTGGCTTCTTGCACAAGATAATGATGAGTAATGGAGAATCTGAAGTCAGCAAATGAAATTTCATCTGATTTCTCCTCCCATATTCCAATGGTGTATACACCCTGCATATTGAAAAGGGATAAGATATTATTTGGTCATGGCGATTTAGGCTAACCTTCATCAACAACGTTCCCATTTTTTACATCCATGTGTGGAATGAATTTTGTTATGTGCACCAATATAGAGGTGATGTGTGGTGGGGTGGGGCCGAGAGGTTTGGCGTGTGGGAAGAGGCCCAAGGCTGAGGCAGGGGGTTGGTGTGTGAGGGGGTAAGGGCTCTGGCCGGTGGTGCTGGCTCTGGTGTGAGGCCAGGAATGACGGGTTTGGGGTGCAGGCTGCCCCGGGACTACAGCAGGGAGAGAGGACTCCCCCACAAGCCCTCTCCCCAGCCACAGCTGCTCTGGGACTGAGGGAAAGGGACCTCTCTCCCGCCTGCGCAGCCCTTGATTGCCTGATGTGTGGCCGCACAGCTCAGAGGGAACTTAGATCAGCAATAAAGTTTCTCCCAATCATAACTTTATAATTAATTTTGACCACACAGATTCATTTCTGCAAGTAAAATTCCCACTGAAAACTGTTCTTGCTGTAAGTAACCTCAAACTTTAGTCTGCCAAATACAAGGAAATCTGAAGTGTAAATATGAATGCACATTATATATTATACCACACCATCTCCAATTAAAAAACAAAATTTCATAAGCAATTAAACTGACCTTTTCTAGGGGCTTGCCTGAAGAAACCCCAATAAGTTTCCAGTCATTCAAAACTTCTTCAACTTTTGAAATAAATCTAGTGGGGAGAAAAATTGTTAGTATTTCCTAAACATTAGAACTTATCTCACTACAAATGACTGTACAATACAGTGAAATTCCTGAAAAATTAGCACTGTACAACTCATTAGAAGGGAAAAAACTGTTATCCTAAAATAAGTTTTTATACTACTTTTTTTTCTATTTCATTTATATTAAGCCTTACTCCTCGCAGAGTGCCTGATTGTGAGCCTCTTATTTATACTTGTGAGCTGTTACTCACATGAGTAGTTCCACTCCGTAGTTCTATTTCAGGGGAAATTACATTTCATTCAGATTTTCATTTCACTGATCACCAGTGTAAAATAAGGGGCTCACAATCTAATCTACAGGATGTAGGCACAAACCTTCCATTGAGCAGAGAGAGGGAGGTATACCTGCACATACTCAAATTGTATTGTAAACGCTAAATAATTTGTAAACCGAATAATTTTGTCTGTCTCACTGACCAGCTCAGGAATTATACACTTGGAAAGTTAATATTAAAATAACCTGTTAAAAAGCTAATGCGGTTTTAGGATGCATCAGGCGAGGTATTTCCAGCAAAGATAAGGAGGTGTTAGTACTGTTATATAAGGCACTGGGGAGACCCCACCTGGAATACTGTGTGCAGTTCTGGTCTCCCATGTTTAAGAAGGATGAATTCAAATTGGAACAGGTTCAGAGACGGACTACTATGATGATCCGAGGAATGGAAAACCTGTCATATGAAAGGAGACTCAAAGAGCTTGGCTTGTTTAGCCTAACCAAAAGAAGTTTGAGGGGGGATATGCTTGCTCTTTATAAATATATCAGAGGGATTAATATTAGGGAGGGAGAGGAATTATTTAAGCTTAGTACCAATGTAGATACAAGAACAAATGGGTATAAACTGGACACTAGGAAGTTTTGACTTGAAATTAGACGAAGGTTTCTAACCATTAGAGGAGTGAAGTTCTGGAACAGCCTTCCAAGGGGAGTAGTGGGGGCAAAAGACATATCTGGCTTTAAGACTAAGCTTGATAAGTTTATGGAAGGGATGGTATGATGGGATAGCTTAATTTTGGCAATTGATCTTTGATTATCAGCAGGTAAGTATGCCCAGTGGTCGGTGATGGGATGTTGGATGGGATGGGATCTGAGTGACTGCAGAGAATTCTTTGCTGAATGCTGGCTGGTGAGTCTTGCCCACATGCTCAGGGTTTAGCTGATCGCCATATTTAGGGTCGGGAAGGAATTTTCCTCCAGGGCAGATTGGCAGAGGCCCTGGAGGTTTTTCGCCTTCCCCTGCAGTGTGGGGCATGGGTCACTTGCTGGTGGATTCTCTGCAGCTTGAGGTCTTCAGACCACAATTTGAAGACTTCAATAACTCGGACATAGGTTAGGGGTTTGTTATAGAAGTGGATGGGTAGGGTTCTGTGGCCTGCTTTGTGCAGGGGGTCGGACTAGATGATCACATTGGTCCCTTCTGACCCTAGAATCTATGAGTCTATGTACAATACAATGCTGCTTCCATCATCCAATATCTGAACAAAAAAGGGCAGCATGGAACAGAGAATGATGATCAGAGTCTGAGCAGGAAATCTCTCGCAAATATTTCAAAGTTGAACTAACAAATAAAAATACAAAACACACCATAGAGATAAAAAGCTGTAATTTTAGTTTATGATTCTGGTGAGAGTGATAAACCCTTCAAAAGTTATTCTTAGTTTAGAAAGTCATCTGAACTTTCTGGATGAGTTTTAGTAGAAACTGAATTTATGCTTTGTAATTCACAGCAAGCTAACAAACATTTTTCACGATAGACGGCTATGAACACTTTCCCCAGTTGATTTCATTATGCTCAGAAATATCGGAAATCCAAATAATAGAATCATAGAATATTAGGGTTGGAAGAGACCTCAGGAGGTCATCTAGTCCAACTCCCTAGTAAAAGGAGGACCAACACCAACTAAATCATCCCATCCAGGGTTTTGTCAAGCCAGGCCTTAAAAACCTCTAAGGATGGAGAGTCCACCACCTCCCTAGGTAACCCATTCCAATGCTTCACCACCTTCCTAGTGAAAGTGTTTCTTAATACCCAACCTAAACCTTCCCCACTCAACTCAATGAGACCATTGCTTCTTGTTGTGTCATCTGATACCATTGAGAACAGCCAAGCTCCATACTCTTTGGAACCCTCCTTCAGACAGTTGAAGGCTGCTAACAAATCCCTCCTCACTATTCTCTTCTGCAAACTAAATAACCCCAGTTCCCTCAGCCTCTCCTTATAAAACATGTGCCCCAACACCTAATAATTTTCATTGCCCTTCACTGGACTCTCTCCAATCCCTCCACATCCCTTCTGTAGGGAAATGACCAAGCCAACCATTGTAAAAGTCAATAAATCAACACTAGCTGCAAACAGTAACGTTCTGTTTCCAACAGCTGAAAATGCATACTTAAAACTAGTTATTAAAAATAATGGGAAGACAGATTCTAGTATGTACTTTTCTCCAACAGACTTCATTCTCTGAAACTTTAGTGTAATCACCAGAAGCCCTCTGAATATTATGACTCAATTATAAATATTCACTTTAAACAAAAAAATCCATACCATGGATTATTCAAATAGCAACCCAAATTTATATTTTAACACACAAGCAGACTATAAAACTTTGAAAGAGGACTATGCTTCTATCATAAAAATTAGACATGGAAAAGGCCTATAAAATTATGTAGGTAATGTAAGATTGTAGAGAACAATCTATTTTATGATACTTTACATTAATATGTTCACTTTAAGGAAGCACACACACAGGATGATAGGTCTGATCCTACTTTATTGACTTAATTGGGAGTGAGATTAGACCTCATGTATGTTTTATTGGCATTTCAATATTCCAAATCAGAATTATTCTTATGGTTGGGATAGCACCATCTGTCTATCCAATCAACCTTAATTAGAAGAGGTCTATTTTCTTCTGTGCTCATTCCACCTGCATTCAGACAAACTAACACTTCAATCGCTTTCTGAGTTTGTGTCATACACAGAAATCCATTCTGTGCACTGTCTACATTATTATTTTAAATAAGCAAACAAAAAAAAGATGACAATTTCCAACACTCCAAAACAAGATAAATCGTTCCCTGTCAATATTTAGCCAAGCAAACCTGATAATGGTACAGTATTTAACCACCCAAGCACATATCTGCGCTGAACTGAACACAGGACATACCATATTGCACATTAAGCAGTGACACTGTGTTTGGAGTGGAGTAATGTCACCAAAATGCAGTCCCTGCTTTGAAGAACTGTCTCTACCTTAGCTTTTCTGAAAGACACCCTACTGTTGGTTCTCCTTCAGTGGTAACAGCAGTGAGAGAAGCACAGAGGGACAAGGCTCCAGGAAGTCACCGGTTGTTTTACCAAGGGATCATTTAGACCGAATCGGAACAGGCCTACGTAACAGGAGGGTGAAAGTGCAGCCAGCTTCCTACGCCAGCACACTCACAAGCAGATACGCTCCGGGGTTAACAACAGGAGTGGGAAACTTGTCCCAAAGACGCTAGGGCGTGTGGGGCCACACCAGAGGAGCCACGACGCTGGGGCCTCAGGGGAAGGGAGGCCACGGTGCCTTTCCCAGCGGTTCCTGAGCGCAGGCAAGAGCTTGCCGAGGAGGAGGAGGACACCGCGCGCTGTGCAGTCATCCCATCTGGGATTACACCGAGTGCCTCTCTGAGGGCCCCTTCCCCTAAACTTGCAAAGCCGGGGGGGGGGCGCTACCCGCAGTGAAGGGCGGCGGCTGGGGGCAGGATGCGGAGCCCGGGGAGGCGGTCTCGTACCTTTCCCACTCGGAGGCGGTGGTGAAGTCCGTGATCTCAAACACCTCGGACTCGGGCTGCGGGGAGAGAGCGGGAGAGGCGGTAAGTGCGGGCGGGCTGAGGGGAACCGGTGGGGGGCCGGGCAGGGGGCCGGGGGACTCACCTCGCTGTCCGCCGCCATCTTGTGCAACCACTGGGCAGTAGCGCGCATGGGATCATGGGAGATTGGCAGGGGAAGGGAACAGGAGGGTGGGGAAGGACGGTGAGAGAGCCATTGGAAATGTCCGCAGCTTTAGGGCTCGCACAGAGAGCCACCCGCTGCTCTCTGTCCAGTCCGATATATCCATTCCCCTCGTCGAGACAGCCCTGTCCCTACACCCCTCCTGAGCGACAGCCCTAACCCTACACAGCCCGCCAAACACACCCCTCCTGAGACAGCCCTAACCCTACACTCCTCCAGACACGCCCCTTCTGAGACAGCCCTGTCCCTACACTCCTCCACACCCCTCCTGAGCGACAGCCCTAACCCTACACAGCCCGCCAAACACACCCCTCCTTAGACAGCCCTAACCCTACACTCCTCCAGACACACCCCTCCTGAGACAGCCCTGCCCCTACACTCCTCCACACCCCTCCTGAGCGACAGCCCTAACCCTACACAGCCCGCCAAACACACCCCTCCTGAGACAGCCCTAACCCTACACTCCTCCAGACACACCCCTCCTGAGACAGCCCTGCCCCTACACCCCTCCACACCCCTCCTGAGCAACAGCCCTAACCCTACACAGCCCGCCAAACACACTCCTCCAGACACACCCCTCCTGAGACAGCCCTAACCCTACACTCCTCCCGACACACCCCTCCTGAGACAGCCCTGCCCCTACACCCCTCCAGACACACCCCTCCTGAGAGACAGCCCTGCCCCTACACCCCTTCCGACACACTCCTACACACACACACACCTTCTGAGAGACAGCCCTGCCCCTCCCCAAACACCCTTCTTCAGATACACCCCACACACACAGCCCGCCTCAGAGACAGCCCTGCCCCTACACCCCACACACACTCCTTCTGAGCGACAGACCTGCACCTCCGCGCCACCCCTCCTGAGAGACAGCCCTGCCCCTACACTCCACCCCTCCACACACAGCCCTCCTCAGACAGCCCTGCCCCTATACCCCCCACACACACCCCTCTTGAGAGACAACCCTATCCCCACACACAGACACCCTTCCTTAGAGCCAGCCTTGCCTCTTCATCTCCACACACACCCATCCACATACAAAGGCAGCACATCCCTTCCATGTTCACAGTCTCCTCAGAGATTATATGCAGTATAGCTATGTCAGTCCCAAGATATTAGAGAGACAAGGTGGCTGAGGTAATATCTTCTGTTGGACCAGCCTCTGTTGGTGAGAGAGACAAGATTTTTAGGAAGAACAACTCTGTGTGGCTCAAAAATCTCACCAATAGAAAAATCCAGATCCAGAAAAATTACAGATCCAGACTAACGCGGCTACCCCTCTGATACTTGTCACTAATAGAAGTTGGTCCAGTAAAAGATATTACCTCACCCACCTTATCACTTCTCAGAGACAGCCCTGCCCTATCTTCCCCACACATACACCCCTCTACATACACAGACAGCCCTGCCCCCTCTCCCTGTACAGATACATCTCCATCCCCGCAGACACCCTACCACAGGGAGAGACACCCCAACCTAATACACTCAGAGACCAATGGGGATCTCCCCATCCACCCAGGCTGCTCCACACAGAGACAGCCCACTACATACACACAGAGAGACATGTCCTCTCTCACCCACTCAGAAATGCACACTTCTATACATACATGACCCTACCTCCATACATACCCTGCTCCTATATATATTATCCAACACACAGATTTCCCCCACTCTTCCTTACATATCTCATAAGACACCACACACACACACATCCAGAAAGAGAGAACTTCACACCCAGGCTTGTTTGGGGGCAGTATTCAGGTTCTTCTTTCCCTCGCCAGATCTTCATTCCATTTGTTTGCATGAAGTTCTAACACCTAAATACATTCTTCATTAACACATCTTTGGCCTAGGACTATTTAATTACAGGGTGTACATAATGTAGAAGTAATATAAGAGAAAACTATAGGATGTAGACAGATGAAAACAATACAATCAACATCTAATTTGATCTCTATTAGCACAAGAGTGAATGAATTTGAAAGCATACTAACACTTAACACTTCTTTGATATTCACATACAAGTGAATTGTCCTGAGACTCTGGCATGGGCTTGTACCTGGCCTGTCAGTGTCACAAGGTTATTCTATTTATAAGTAGTGATTTATGACTGGATTTATTAAGAGCGTACAGTGTACCTTTGCCTGTGCTGGAGGGATTATGGAGTCCTCTATTGGCTGGATGTTGTACTGGGGTTTAAAAGAACCCAACACCATGAATGAACCTGCAGGTGCATTACAGTATGCAGTTTAGAGACAACTATGAAGTCATAGGTAGATAGGGTTTGTTACAGTATATTCAATAAGATAATATTTTGATTTTTTTATTGAGTTCTCTAAGAAGGGGAAAGGAAAGCAAATACTGTATAGTAGAATCTGGTTAAGTAGGACACCCCACTGGATGAACTGCCTATTCTAAAAGAGTTTGAAAACGTTTGAAATTAAATAGAAATAGAAGAATAAAAACAATGTCTTTTGAAGGATATACTTTATGCATTAGTGTGAGGCTGTTTTTAAAAGAAGCAAGGAGTTCAGGGAACTTTACTGGGAGGGAAGTAATGAATTTTTAGGAAAGTGGTAGGAATTGACATCCAGACAAAAGTGCCATAAAAATAGGTCATGCACCAAAAGTGCAGCTAGCCAGACAAGGGAGAGGGATGTAGGCTGCTTCGCATGCTAGAACAACTCTTTTGTAATTGGGGCCTAAAATCCTACCATGTAGTTTAACCCTGTTTTGTTTCATAGATGGCTGAGACGCCAACTTACAATTCTCCAAACAAAATGCCCAGTGGACAGTTGCCTTGGCAACAGCCTGTAAACTAAACTGTCTGGTTGTAGCAGTGGCTGCCTGAAGGATTTTATGCTAGAAGAATTTGCTTTAATAATGGGAACACAGTTGGCTATGCAATCTGAAGCTCACCCAGAAAATAAAATCAAAGTACACAGAATCACTGTGTGAATTAGCTGCTATCCAGTGAAGAGGGACAGCTATGACCTAAAAATTATATTTAGCTGCTCTTCGGATTGGTGTCTCTGTTTCAAAACTTGCTCTTTGATACAAGCTCTAGGTAAGCTCAGTGTTTCAGCATATTGTACAGAACCTATTATTTTCAATTATTATTTACAAAGCTCCACAGTTATGCATGGTAATTTACAATAAAGTAAAAAGACAAAATCCTGAGATCATCTCATTATAATCTTAGAAAACCAGTTTAATGGAATGCATGTGCTAATATACACCAAGAGAAAGTGTTGTCCAGTGATTAGCATAGAAGATTGGGAATCAAGAGTCTTGACTTCTATCGCAGTCTTTGCACTCATTAACTGTGGGACCTTGGGCAAGTCACTCAGCTTCTCTGTATATGTTTAACCATGTTTAAAATGGGGATAATACCTGCCTATCCCACAGAGTTGTTGTGAGGCTTAATATTATTGTGTTTTAAACTTTGAGATCCTTGGATGAAAGGTGCCATATAAAAGTGCAATTTGTTATAAAAACTTGAACTTCATCTAAGATAAATACATGGGAATAACTATCAATGAATCTGTAGAGAGTGTTGTGGCACTTGTACTAGGAATTATGCTTTCCTATTAGTTAACGTAATAAGAAATAAGGGCCTGTGCCTGCTCATACTTAACAGGACACAGTAGGAAAATTCTTATTGTGTTCAATGGGAGTTGGATTGGGACCTACATTTTCTCAGTGTTTATTTTATTTAATGTTGTGACATCAGGCAGTTTTTCCATTCCCATCAGTTGTGCTGTGATCTCAGCTGAAAAGAAAATAAAGGAAGATAAAATAATTAGATGTATAAAAGATCTTAGTTGCATAAAGCAGAAAAAGAACTCTTACTTTGCCACTTTGACATTTATTAACCTAAAGGTATTTGTTACCTTGTATGATGGAATCCATAATATAAAACAAAACAAAACCAAACAGTGTTACAGTTAATTAGTGGTTAGTCCCTGCCCATCTGTTTATAGTTAGGCTGAAAAATTTAAACATACTATAAAAATGTATTGTATTTAAGGTTATTATTCAGGCTAGTTAGTGTGATAAAAACTTATAAGGAACACTATGAATATTATTGTTATAATTTAGTAACACCAACAGTCCAAGCGTTTAAGAATCTCTGCCACAAGTGGAATAATTTAAATCTTAAAACAAACAAAAAAGAACAATAAATTATTCCAAGGTTTCCTTGAGGTAACTTCAGAGACTGATGTGGAGCTCATCATCAGCAATATCTAAAGTTTAATAATTTCTCAGAAACCTAGATTTTCAGCACCCTAAAACTGTAAGTACAGTTCTGATCACAGCAGCTGAAGAGAATCTTAAAGTTAAGTATTTACTATCCAATACTGCAAATGTATATTGACTTAATCAAGGGACATATTCAGGTCCCATTTTCTCTGCTATGTTAGATGCCTTTTATGCCCCAATTTTATATAAAAGGAGAGAGATCAAAATAAATCAGTAAAAAACAAACATACCGATGTTATCACCTCTTTATAGGTCTCCCAGCGTGTCTTGTATTATCTGTCTGTGTTTTAGACTGCAAGCTCCTCGTGGCAAAGGCCGTCTTTGTGTTGTGTATAGCATGGAGCATACTGTTAGTGTTCACAATAATAAAATAAATCCCCCCTATCCCAGGGAAGTACTGGCCTCCACTTCCAGCACCTCCCATTGGCCTGGCTCAGCAAACCACAGCCAGTGGGAGCCACGATCGGCCGGGCCTGCGGGTGGGGCAGGGGCTTTCCCTACATAAGCGGCATCCCAAGTTTGGGAAACACTACTCTGAACCATAGCATTTGTTTAAACAAAGAAACCTTACCAAAAAAAATTGAACAAACTATGTGTTCAGATTAATTGTTCAGCCAGTCTGTTCTTTATTGCATTTTATCTCTTCCTTCCTTTATACATTGTCTATGTAGATTATAAAGTCTTCCGGTAAGATATTACTTTTCATTTTAGTCTTTACTGCACCTAGTTCACTGTTGGTACTAAAAAATAAAATAAAAAAAGAATCTATTTTTATTTTGCACAGCTAATACTTGTTGGAAACTTACAAGTACATATGACTCAATATCTTGCTGCAGTGATCTCCATGGGCTAATACAATGCTAAAATTGGGACCTTTGGATGTACTCCCATAATATTTACTAATACTAACAATATCTTTGTATTCATTTTAACTTGTAATCTTTTAATTTAATTCCATATTCTTCAGGTTTGGAAAAAGTAAACAGAAATACCATTCATTTTTTATTATTTAGAGACTAAAAGGGAGAGAATCCATCAAGCCTGTTGCCATCAAATCCATCTAGCGCTGTTGTGATTAAAATTATTATTTTAATAATCATACACTTGTGTAAGGTTTTACATCTTCATTGTGCTTTAATTAATCCTCACACCACTTCTAACAGTTTGTAACTAACTTCTTTTGTGACTCTTTGTGTAATCATATCCCTATTATGGCATTGTAGATGGTTGGATTTCCCTTACAAAAGGGAGCAGATATTCTTTTTAATAGCAATGAGACAACTATCCCTGTTGTCAAACATCATGTGCACGAGAAACGTCTGTCAACTGTAAACAGTCCATATTCCTCAGATGCATTAATTGTAATCAACATGGCAAGGTGACCTATACCTCCTTCAGCACGGCAAGGTGACCTATACCTCCTTCAGCACTTACTGGGTAGTTAAGTACAGGTTTCATTGTACTTTTCTTCCTGTGAATGAGCCTAGTTAAAATATCTCTTCCTGGAAAAACAGGCTCTGATTCTCCACTTAGTTAAGACTATTTTGTGCCCCTGGGAGCTATGCTGTCATGCATCATGGGAGGTGAGTTTAGCCAGCCCATAAATAACATAGGCATGAGGCACCAAACTGCAACCCCCATGAGGTAGAGGGGCAGCATTTCTAAATCAAAATTTTCAGTTTAAACCCAAAGTTTTGGCTGATATTTCAGAGTTTGGATGAAATTTTTCAGCTTTTGATTTCTGATTGAAAAGTCAACATTTTCTGCATAAAGAAACTCCCAATATAGGGACAATGGATGTGGCATTTACAATGTGCAGAATAATTCACTCAAAAATGTACATGTATTTATACAGGGCAAAAATCCCATTGACTTGACTGGAGCCAGGATTTCTATCCATATTTCCTCTTACTGTGTAGTGAGTAGCTAAACCCAAATTCTTACCTTAGAGTTCACTCCTGCAAGATGCTGAACACGTTGGCCCTGATCCAGAAAAATATTTAAGCACGTATGCTTAACTTCAAGTATGGGAGCAGTCCTACTGACTTCAATAAATCAGCAAGAAAAAAAACCTTGCCCTATTATACAACTAACAGCAGTGGATTTGAAAATGACTTGTTTGATATCAGATGACAGGAGAAAAGGAAGATGTGCAGTGGGATACATGTTGATGGAAATGAAATTTGTGAGCTCACCCCAAAGAATCTGAATGCCTGGATGAAAATGAATGGCCAGACAATATACTTATTGCATCTCTCCATAGACATACAAAAAGACTCCATTGGGGAAATTGAGGAAGAAGAGGTTTTGTGTGAAGTTCTTACTATAGTACCAAGAATGTGCTAAGACATGAAGGCAAAAGCCCTGTTGTAGGGAGTTTTCAATCTAAACAGTTACTTTGGTTTTGCCTTTTAGGCAGGTATTATCCATGCCCAGCCTACGGCCAGATGAACAATCTGCTTCTTTTCCAAATGAAAGACAGAATTCAAGATGCATCAGTATACTTCATTACCTTTTTTCTTGGAGAAAGAGGAAAACAGACACCTGCATGATTTTGACCTCAATTTTCTGGTGGAGGGATCTTGCTCAAGAGTCTAACATTTGAAGTCCCTTGTAGGATTAGATGCCCTTCAAAAAATTAAAGTACAGATTCATCAAAGTAAGTTACATTTTTTAAGTTATTACTTTTACAGTAAAGTTATGTCTTTATGTAAACTACACAAACAGGCTACAGTCAAGTGGCTAAGCCTCAAAATTAGCCTTTTGTTTTCAAATTCATTTTTTGTCTTCTTCCGGTTTGCTTGCTGCCTTCTTCATGTTCAGTATACTTTGGTCAGACCACCATCCCTCTGTCTTTTTGTTTGTATCTGTAAATGAAAGAGAAAGAGGAGCAATGACAGAAAACACAAAAAATAAACAAGGGAGAATTATATCCCTCTTCATCTTTTTTCGTGTTTAGTCAATGTGGTCAATCTTTGGGTGAAATCCTGGCCCCACTGAAGTCAAGAGTAAAATTCCCATTGACTTCAGTGGGGTCAGGACTTCAATCCTTTGTTTTATTTCCCCTTGCATTACCAATTCTAATTGGTCAGGTTAGCCACAACAATGGACATTAGATCATAACAATGGCTTTACTGGGTCATACCAATGATCCATCTAGCCCGGGATCCTGTCTTCTGACAGTGGCCAATGCCAGGTGTCCCAGAGGGAATGAACAGAACAGGCCATCGTCAAATGATCCATCCCCTGTCATCCACTCTCAGCTTCTGGAGGTCAGAGGTTAGGGTCACATGGAGCATGAGGTTGCATTGCTGACCATCTTGGCTAATAACCATTGATGGACTTATCCTCCATGAGCTTATCTAATTCTTTTTTGAACTCAGTTATATTTTTGGCCCATACAACATCCTGTCAACGAGTTCTACAGGTTGTGTGTTGTATGAAGAAATACTTCCTTTTGCTTGTTTTCAACCTGCTGCCTATTCATTGCATTGGGTGATCCCTGGTTCTTGTTTTATGAGAAAGAGTAAACAACACTTCCTTATTCACTTTATCAAAATCATTCATGATTTTACAGTAGAACCTCAGAGTTATGAACATCTCGGGAATGGAGGTTGTTCGTAACTCTGAAATGTTCGTAACTTTGAACAAAACGGTGTGACTGTTCTTTCAAAAGTTTACAACTGAACATTGACTTAATATGACGCAATACAACTTTGAAACTTTACTATGCAGAAGAAAAAATGCTCCTTTTAACCATCTTAATGTAAATGAAACAAGCACAGAAATCGTTTCTTTACTTTGTCAAAAAAAATTTTTTTAAAACTTTCCTTTTATTTTTTAGTAGTTTACATTTAAAACCAATACTGGACTGTATTTCCTTTTTTTTTTTTTTGGGGGGGGGGGGGGCAGGCAGAGGGGGTGTCTGCTGCTGCCTGATTGTGTACTTCTGGTTCCAAATGAGGTTTGTGGTTGATTGGTCAGTTTGTAACTCTGGTGTTCCTAACTCTGAGGTTCTATTGTATAGACCTCTATCATCTCTCCCCTTAGTCATCTCTTTTCAAGCTGACAAGTCCCAGCCTTTTAAATCACTCCTAATTTGGAAGCTGTTTTATACCCCTAATCATTTTTGTTTCCCTTCTCTATACTAGGGTTGCCACGTATCTGTTTTTTGACTGGAATGCCCAGTCAAAAAGGGACCCTAGTGGCTCCAATCAGCAAGCTCCCTACCCGGCTCTGTGCTGCTCCTAGAAGCAGCAACATGTGCCTCAGCTCCTAGGTATAGGCGTGGCCAGGGCTCCAATTCTAAAATAACTTTTTTGAGATGGGGGTAACCAGAACTGCATGCAGTATTCAAGGTCTGGTTGTACCATGGATACATATAGTGGCATTATGATATTTTCTGTCTTATTATCTATCCCTTTCCCAATGGTTCCTAACATTCTTTTAACATTTCATTTATTTTGATTTTAAGGGTTAAATACCTCTGATCTAAAGCACAACAAGAGAGCTGAGATGTAATTTTATATGATATTTAATATTAAATTGAATACTGTCTTCCAAATTTCACATTTCTAAATTTGAAATGATAGCTCATACCTAAGAATGGTACAGCACAGTAACAAAAAATTGTAAAGTGTAACTATTGGTGGAAAAACTATATACCTGCTCTCTGCTCAGCTTTCCCAATATGATAAGAATTGCTAGCTATATTACACGATTTATGCAGAAACAAAATTGCCAGCTAAATCATGTCAGATTTTTTATTTGGGGGGAGGGAGGACATAGAAAGGTGTGGAACCTTTAAAAAGCTGTGTGTGTAATCATTTCAAGTATGTGCACGCTGGATATTAAACCTCCAATTTTTCTGGTGTTTTTTCTAGAATCAGCACTTATTTTTCTAGTTTTTATAGCAATTTAAAATTGAAAGCAAGCAAACCATGAAGAATACACCTTGATTTTCAGATAAGTGGTTGAGCTTGTAGTGCTAGCAAGTAGAAAAAGAGTCTTGCCAACTATTATGTGGATTTAATGTGGAAATTCATGATAAATTGTGAACAAGGAATAGTATTTTATTTTACTTACTTTTCTAATCGTAGCCACAGTTTACTTATTAAATAGGAATCATATCATTGACGTTCCATGCGGCTTCAAATGCCTTAGGCAAATAAAGTACACTGTATCCAAGAAAACGAGAATCTCCTATTTATGTGTATGCATTAATAGCAGTCACCACATAGGAATTGTCATACTGACTCAGACCTGTGCTCCATCTACTCCAATAGCAGATATTTCAGAGAAAGGTGCAAGAGATCTTATAATGGAGAATTATGGAATAAGCTCTCCATAAGGAAAAGTTTCTTCCTAACCCTTGTCAATTAGTGATGGTTTTAATGCCTTGAAATTTAAAGATTTATATCCCTTCTAAATATTATTTTAGCCCTATTGAATATCACTGTGGCTATTCTCCATTTTTCTTATAAATATCCAATCCTTTTTGAAGCCTGCAAAGTTCTTGGCCTTAAATTATATTTAGTGGCAATGAGTTCCACAGTTAACTATGCATTGTGTTAAAAGTATTTCTGTTTATCATTTTGAACTTGTTTTTCAATTTCCTTCACACTCTGCTTATTTTGGTTTATGATGGGAAAAGGTAAGGAGTAGCATTACTTACAACTCATTATTTTGTATACGTATACTATCTCTTCTATTATTCTTCTGCTCTGTAAATTAAGCAGTTCCAGCCTTTTCAGTCACTCTTCACACAGACCTCTTTTCATAGTGCTCAACGTATCAAGACTGTTTATAAATTGATGCTGGGAAACAGTAAGGAACCTAGAAACAAATTTTATACTGAATAATTTCACAAGGCATTAAAGAAGAAAAATAAAAAGTGCTTTGAAAAGGGACAATTCAAATTAGGGAAGATATTTAAGGAGATAATTTGTTCAGACTCAGTGTGGTTTAACTTTTAATTTTATTTCATCCCTTAGGTTATACTGACCTCTAGAGGCACAAGAGTTGGGATAAATCAAACAATGCAGATAAAAGGTGTGCAGACTAAAAGAAGAGAGCCTGCCAAAATTCCGAATTTTATGGTATAGAACTTGTTCCCCACACCAGCACACTCAAACCTTGGTTTGCTCCAATGGGACAGACAGAAGCACTATTTTGAAATTATTGTATACAAATGAGCACATAGTGCATGCAAGTGACCACTAATTGTTTCTGTGGAATTGGGTTTGTTTGTACACTTGCATATCAACACACAGAATGTTCTTTGAGCTCATTTTCCCCCCATATGCTACCTCACGTACACTTTGAAATATACTCTGTGCCAAATCCTCTTCATGGAATTCATGTAAATAGTCCAAATAGGAATATACTCACATAATTCCCTAAGCACTGCAGAATAATAGATATAAAGTAGTTCTACCTACAGGAAAAAAAACAAACATTATTTGTACACACAGAGTGAGCAACCTGGGTAACAACAGTTTGACCACTCGTAAGTGAGGCCAAACTCGTAACAGATGAAAAAAAATTGCTTTAGTTTAAGCAGGCCTTGTCTACACAAGGAACATGTAAAAAAAAAAATCCATCTAGTACTACCACCATTGTGCTGCACTGGTGGAAGCCCTAGGATAGGCAAAGCTCTTGCAGCTTCTGGCATATTTACCATTGTGTCAATTAATCATGTGTCAATATAGTATGGTTTATGGAAACTGGTGAGGCTAGACTGAACACCTGGATAAGCTGCACTGTTTCAGCTGTTTAAGGTTATAGTAACAAATCTGTTGAAGGTCTGAAAAGAATTTTCTGCATGGATAAAACAGCTACAATTAAGATATCACGCTTCCATAGTTTTGTGGTTGAAAGCTTTTTTTTACTGCTTAAATTAGATTTATATTCCATGGCATCATGACTATTAGCATTACTTGAAAATTCACTAGTTACAATACATTCTTGGAACCAGAATAAAGACAAATTTAACTGCAAGGCTTGTTCTCTCATTGAGAAAGTGCACAGCAAGTGACAAGTTCTAGGATATCAAAACACTGGTTACCATTTGAATTTTTACAGAACACACACAGAAATCATAGATCAAAGACAGTTAACAGGTAACATCTTATGATGATTTTTATAAGCTTGTGTACAGGGGCTTACTACATATCTCAAAAAAAAAAAGCGACATGCCTCATATCAAATAATTCCTCTTTCCCTAGTGCTAAATGCATAGAAATAGAGGATGAGATACACAGATCAAATGGGTCATTATAGCTATCAACCATCTTTGCATTTTATGTGTTGATATTGGACCTGAAAATGAGTTAAATACTGAGAATTCGCCAAAAAATACAGTTGGGCATATTTTCTTGCTTAAAACTATTGATTACTGCCTCAAAATTTTGTATTTGATCTCCCAAATACAAAGCATATTACTAATAGTTTGTTCTGGAACTTACAGTTTCGCCTGGCACCAGTGACATTTCAACCTATAAGAACAGTTCAATTTACTCCTTTACAGGACAATGAAGTCAATGCAAACACTGATAGCAACAATATTTTGAGTATTACAAATTCTGTACCTATGCCTACAAAACCATGTACAAAACTTTACCAGTCTCAATAAGCCAAACCATAGCAAAAGCAGGCTAAAAAGTCACCAGAACAGGCTCCTACTACTGTTTCTGATAGCTCTACTTCAACAGGAAACCTGGACTCCTTCAGAATGGATGACTATTACAAATGCTCTGCAGACTTGAAAGAACAAGCAAGTGAAATAAAATTAAAATGCAGTGAAGCTGATGTAGGTATTAAAACTGAGCAGGCTGACTTTGAAAAATATCAGCTTTCAATAACCTATGAAAATTCAGATATTGTGAACACAGCCAGCATTTTTTATGACAGTCATGCTAATTTCAACTCAAGTGAAGTGACAAACATCAAGGAGAACTGTGAAATATTTGCAGTTCAGTGTCCTGCGTCAAGCAATGCAGACAGTGTAAGAGCTGGAAACTGCGAGAGAAATGTAGAACCAAGGAGTGCCATTAGAACTTATTTAGAGGAAGTGGATGTTTCAGGAGTGATACCTGCTCATAGCTGGTGTGCAGATGTAGACACTGTGAACGCCGTGCTTGAAAATCATGGTTTAGACTCAAGCTGCAAAAATGAAGTAGTAGAATCATATCATATGCTAGAAGATAAATCTGTAGCTAAAATCCTCTCTCACTTTTCTGCTGGGAAAGCAGAAAACAGTGTTTATCCAGTAGTCTTTGGAACAACTGAAAAAATTGCAATTTCAGAAGCAACTGAAACAAAAATCAATAAACCGGTTCCTCTTATCTATATTACACTATATGAACATGAGCCACCGAGGGCACCACAGACTGCCAAATGTCCCACCAGAAAAAAGGATGTCATCCATAGCATGCCTCCTAATGTGAGTCACAGCTTCAGCATACTTGCTTACAAAGAAAATGACAATAAAATAAAAACTAATACAAACAGATCTGCTTCAAAGACTAAAATGAGTAGCGAAGTACCTCAAGATTTCTCTGTTTCTGATGAGAGTTCCACAAAATGTAACGCATACAGTACTAACATCAAGAACCACATTTTCCCTTCTGTAGGACTGTCTCATCTGCAATCTGAGACTTCCTCAAAGCTTCAGAAAAAAAGACCTCAGAGGAAGAAACACCATGTTCTTCAGAGTGCTCAGAAATCTAAAAAGCAAACATTTCCGTATATCTGCAAAAGTTCAAGTAGCTTAAAGAAACATGTTACTCCACTTTCTGTTCCACGAACACAGTCTGCCTCAGATTTCTTGAATTTGAAATATAGTGACATGTTCAAGGAAATAAATTCAAATGACAAAGGCCCAGGGATTTATGAAATGTTTGGGACTCCTGTATATTCCCAAGTGCGTGGACTTGGTCAACATGAGAGCAGATTTTACAGGGAAGTTTGTTCTACTCCACCTGGGAGATACATTGCTAATAAACGTAAATCTACCTGCACTAATGAGAGAGACAGCAGCAGAATAAGGAGCACCCAGAAAAGAACACGTTCTAAACCCAATAACACAATTGGCATTAAACAAAAGCACAAAGACTTAACACCAGAAGAGAGAAGTTCTGAGTTAAGAGATAGCAACACGGAGCTAGAAGATGTTGTAATAATTTCTGGTCCAGATTGGCACATAAAGGCTTCAAGGAGCACGCCATTGTTTAATGAAGATGAAGGTCAGCAGTTTCTGGTTTTGGAAGAGTTTTCACAATTCACTAAACAAAATGAAATCATTCCGAATTCAAACTTGTCAACTATTAAAGAAGTCCCTTTGGAGCAGTCTTCAGATAGAGATGTAGTTAACGATCAGATTCTTGCAACCAATGTCCACAATTTTCAGCAGGTTGATGATAAACATCATGCAGAATGTGTTGCTTTAGTGAGCAGTTTACTAAAGACAGATCAGAACAACAAGTGTGTAGTCCAAGGAAGAGTGGATATGAATGACTCCATGAATCTGGAAGCAAACCAGACCTTCTGCAAATCTATAGATAAACATGAAGCACTGTTTGCATTGTCTTTTCCAGACAGAGCAGACTGTGTATCTTCTCAAAGAAAACTAGATCAGAGTTGGACGTACATGTCTGAAAATTGTAATTCAGAAAATGCATCAACTCAGCATCCAACAAACCAGACTTTAAATGCTGCAAGCCCGGTTTTCCAGACTTATCAAAATATTCTAGACTATGCAGATAATGAAGAACTGACTGATGAGTTGCTTTGTTGCCTGGCGGCAGAGCTGCTAGCACTTGATGAAAAAGATACTGCTTCTTCCAGAATACCTACAAAGAATACAGGTTCTAAAACAGAAAATGTATTTGCTAAAGAAGAAAGAGGCAGCGTGAATGAAGATGGCAAAGTAGTAGCAAGTGCAGAGGAACAGGTAAAAACAAAACTTCCCATATCTTGCTAATTGTTTCCCCATGCTGTAGCAACACCAGCATGAAAAAACAATGAGCCCCTTTATTAGTCAAGCAGATGGTAGCCTGTCCACATCCAGAATATTTGTGCCCAGTTCAATTTTTGTGCCTCATCCTGGTGTGCAGACAGACTTGCCCATTAGAGATTTTCCAAAATGAGAAAACTGTATAGTTAGACTATATTCCTTTGACTACCTAGTCACTTTCTCAGAATCTCAATAAGCAATTGGGATAAGCAGAGTATCCATCTTGAAGACCACTAGAAGTGACAAATAAGCCTGACCAAACAGTGACCATATTCCAGGATGAAAGGGGTAATTATGGAGAAACTAAGATGGGCAAAGCTAAAATAATAAGCAGTGATATAAACTGGGGAAATTGGGTCAAGGAAGGGGACGAGAGATATTTCTGCCATAGGAACAAACCCATAGATTTCTTTGGGCTAAGGCAAAAGCACAGGCTCTCTAACCCTTACTACTACAAGCAGTGCCTGCCTTCCACAGAGGGCCGCCGCCTCCTTTTGGATCTATGTTAGCCATCAGATGGCTGCTCTAGAAATGACCGTAAAGTGTTGGCTTATCATAGAAGATTGAAATGAGTTTAAATTGGGAAAAATAAAATAAAAATAAGAGAGCTCTATTAGGGAAGGAGCAGAGCATAGTTATAGGACACTAAACTGGGCCTCAAGAGACCTGGACGCTCTTCTGAACTTAGCCGCTAACCTGCTGTGTGACCTCAAATAAGTCATTTCACCTCTCTACTTCTTCCCCCCATCCCTTTTGTAACTTCAGGGCAATTATTTTTCACTGTGTGTTGGTGCACTGCTTAGCACATTAGGGCACTGATATGAAGGTGCTACTGTAACACAAAATAGTAAATACACACCCACTTGACAGATTTCATTTTCCCTCCTCCTAAGCATCCCTGGGTAGATAGGAAAACTATTTCCCTTCATTCTGAAACACCCCCTTCCAAATTAGCTGCAACTTGTTTTAGAGCAATTGTTCTGGAGGAGGCCATTTCTAGGGCCGGGATATATTTAAATATATTATCTAGTCCAAGGCTAGTGTCAGGTTGATTCTTCAGATTAGTAAAATGTAGGTACTTGAGTGACAGACAAGGGGATACCCTGCTATCAACCTTTCTTCCCAGATGGATTCCCTAACATGCTTTCTCACTGGCATTCAATAGTGCTTAGATACCATACTTATACATTACTTGAAAGTACTTCTTAAATACTAGTCATTGTGCCTATGGGCCAACCAGAAGCCTTGTAATTTGACTACTCTAAAGAAATATTATAAAGAAGAATAATTTCAGATTGTTTTTTAAAACATGTGAACAACATAAAAATAAAGGCTTTATCTTCCTTTCTCCTCTGACCCACCCTCTCCCTGAATACCACCTCTTTAGCAGAGTTACAGTAAAGCATTCCTGGCACCAAAGAGGGAAAGTGACTTGTTGAACTTCAGTGAATCTACAGCATTTCCAGAAAGCAGTCTAGGTAATAAGACTCCTATCACATGGACTAGAGGTGAAATCCTTGGAAAGGGAGCCTATGGCACTGTAAGTTAAAGTCTGAATATTTAAAAAAAAAATGTGTTTGCCTCAAGCTACATAATTTATCTGTAACTATTTCCCCTATTGTCCCATTTACTGTATGTGTCAAAATATTTTGGATTATACAGATGAGTTCTAGATCAACTTCCATGATACATTTATTTTTTAAAAAGCCTAATTCATATTTAATTTTTTTCAAATACTGGTTTGATTGCAGGTGTACTGTGGTCTGACAAGCCAGGGGCAATTAATAGCAGTGAAACAAGTTGCTTTGGATACCTCAGATAAAGTCACTACAGAAAAGGAGTATCAGAAGTTGCAAGAAGAAGTTGACCTGTTGAAAACACTAAAGCATATCAACATTGTAACCTATTTAGGAACGTGTTTAAAAGATAACATCGTAAGCATTTTCATGGAGTTTGTTCCTGGTGGCTCAATTTCCAGTATTATTAATCGTTTTGGGCCATTGCCAGAAATGGTCTTTTGTAAATATACCAAACAAATTCTAAAAGGGGTTGCATATTTACATAAAAACTGTGTGGTACACAGAGATATCAAAGGCAATAATGTTATGCTTATGCCAAATGGTGTAATAAAGCTGATTGACTTTGGATGTGCAAAGCGTTTAGCGTGGGTAAGCCTGAGTGGCGCACACAGTGAAATGCTCAAGTCTGTGCATGGAACTCCATATTGGATGGCACCAGAAGTAATAAATGAATCTGGATATGGAAGAAAATCAGACATCTGGAGCATTGGATGCACTGTATTTGAGATGGCAACAGGTAAACCACCTCTGGCTTCCATGGATAGGCTAGCAGCTATGTTTTACATTGGAGCCCATAGAGGACTGATGCCTTCTTTACCTGACCATTTCTCAGGAAAAGCAGTGGACTTTGTCCATGTATGCTTAACCAGGTAAGTAGTTTTTTTACTTTTATATATATTAGTTTGAAATAACCACTTTTTATCTTTGATGCAGTTTCTCAAATTGTTTTAATGTTGCTGATCATCAGTGGAAGCTTGGGTTATCTCCTATAAGATAAAATTCCTATTTAAGGTTGAATTTACTTAGCATTCCAAGAAGGCTTGAAGTAATACTAAATATGAAGGTTTCAAATTCCATAATGCCATATATCAAAAGTTATGAACCTCTTGGGTTTTTTCCATCAAATCCTGGCCTATTTATATGGAGCTGGAGCATGCCATGGATGGTTACGTAAATCTCCTGAGTTCAGTGGAGACACCTTCTTAAAAATGCCCATTGCCAGGATCTGACTTAGGGCTAACAAAGGGAAACAACTTACAAGACTGGGTCATAAATGGGGGAGCCCTCACATAACTATTTACTTTTCTATTAGAAAATTCTTTAGCCATTACCACTCTAGAAAATATGTTCTCTTTCTGAAAGAGAGAGCACATTCCATAAGTCATTCAGCAGACCCGGTGTTGTTCTGCAATGTTTACTTTTTAAAAAGTTTACTTTTTTTTAGATTTTTAAACAGCAGTTTACACCCAACACAACAGAAAAGTTACATTTGAAGGAGTAGGAATAGTAGAGTTTCCTGCTGGCTGCAGGCATTCCAGTGAAATGAATGGGAGACTTCTATGGGCAGCTGAGGAAAGAATTTGAGCACCACAGAGACAAATGATTTAGTGGCTGGAGAGTCAGGAGACCTGGGTTCTATTCCCACTTTGTTACTGACCTGCTATGTGAGCGAGGGTGAGTCACTGCCCCTTTGTGCTTGCTTCCCCTCCCACAATACTGTGGTGTTCACCTAGGTTCCAAGGGAAGAAAATCCTATAAAATAGCTATTGATAGAAAGAATGTAAAGGAAAATTTGAGTATTCATCAGACTGGGTGATTTTGCATTTACTAAGATGCTTCCATCAAAGACTTTTAAAGCATTTTACATTAATTTAGCATTAATACCCCTGTGATGCAAGTATTGTTCCAGTTTTACAGAAAAGAGGAAGGAGTACACACATTAATTTACTTGTCTCTGGTTGCAAAGAAAGGCTGTGAAGAGGAACCTCAAGGCCAGCCTTTTCCCCTTGATATACATCCAATGACAGAGAATTAGCCCCCATCCACCCCCCAAAAAAGTGCCTTACTGTACAACTCTCTTTGAAAAAATCATGGACAACTACAGATGGGAAATTTGGTACTACGTGGGTTTTGGTATTACATCTGGGTTTACCAACAGTCTTCATTAATAGGAGAGGTATTAACTAGAATGTTACAATCTGCATAAAATGCTAAGTTAGGGACAGCTTCAAACAAAATACAAATGATCTAGAAAAATTAAATACATAGGCAGAAAACAATATTAGATTCAGTTTGAAAAAATGCAAACTGAAACATGCATATGGAAGCCCAGAGGAAGGAAACCTAGAAAACAGTCTTCCCCGTGTTCCCAATTCTTGTGACTTTATCATGACTCTTGCCGTTTGGGATGTTCTTTTTAAAAAGTCTTGGCTCCTGGAGTCAAGTGATTCCACAAAAATCTCAACTTTCATGTAATAATAATAAAGAAAAAAAGTTTCTAGCCCACATAGTTCTGGAGATAAGCTTGAGAATATGACCATAGTCTATCCCAAAGGCTCAAAAACAGAGGGGAAAAAAAAGTAGCTAATACAGATTTGGTCACTGCACATAGGTAGAGTCAGCAAGCAGAGAAATAAATCATTCTTTAAATAGCTTTGATGCAACTGCCTCTGGAATAGCCAGATTACAAGAAAGCTATTGACTAATTGGAAGGAATTCAGAGCGAGTGACAATGAGATCAGAGGGCTGGAGGAAATGATTTATGAGTTAAGAATACTATCAAATTAATGACAACCTGCATTTTTCACCAAGTCCACCCCAAGAACGTCCAAGAAAAGAGGAATGACCGGAGAAATTTATGAATTAAAATTGTATCTAGATTTTATAACTTAACAGTTAAGCAACATGGATGTTTTGTAACAACTGTTAATTTTATGTATTAATTTCCCTCACCCCACTGTGCAGAAATCAACATGAGCGTCCGTCTGCTGTAAAACTGCTGCAGCACCCCTTCATGAAGAGAAGACAATGAACTTTTCAAAACTTCTGCCCAACTAATGTATATTTGACTCATCTATTTCTACTACTGCAAAAGGTTAATTTGCATTTGATTTGAAAATGGGAGTGTAGTAACTTACTAAAACTCAACAATCAGCCAAACATTGGAAAGCGCCTATGAGACTGCAATATAATTACACTAGTTTGATTTGTGATATGAAATCCTCATCAGGGTAGGTGAATGCAGTTGCCATTTATCCAGTAAAGAAATTCTTTGCAGGAAAAGTCTTTGCTCTATATACACACAGGTCTGTAGAACTTCTGTAATGAACATTTCGTTTTCTCTGGGCATATGAATGCTATGGTAATTTGAGAAGTTTCATTCTCTCTCCTGGTACTGGTATTAAATTCACTTTGCCATAGTGAAGTTGTCACTTGTCTATATCGCCACTGAATCTGTGCATTTGATGGGTAAAATTTGGAAGGGGGCCATTTAAGATGTCACTAAAACTACAGTATTAAAGAGAAATCTCTAAATGCTGTAAAGGAAGACTGTCCTTTTCCAGGGTTGATGCACGCTCTTTGGACAGATGCATTGTATGTCACTGATACTGAGCAGTAAAAACACAGGCCAAATGGCTATGAAGTGCTTGACTGTTAATTAAAGAGCTATAAAATGCTAGTCATAATCTACTGTATTCAATATCTTGGTTATGATTTAATGGAAGAAGTTTGATTTGACACTTTGAAATTTGGATATTCAATATAGTGCATGGATTGGTCGCTTGAAAAGGAAGATTGCAGCATTTCTGATTGTATAAGATGTGATATTGTGGGTACAAGGCAAAAAGGTAAAGCAGGGATCAAATATACACAGGAACAAATAACTGCTTAGAAGTGATGCTTGAGTCATCAAGCTATTATGAGCTGAGAGGGGTAAAATTTCTCTCTCTTGTACAAATTGAAGTTCTCTCACTTCTCTAATACAGGTAGAAATACACTCAAAGAATAAAATATAAACATAACATTGAAAATTTAAAGTCACTTAAGAACTTGAGAATTTTACCTTGTGACTTAGGAGCCAAAGTCTGTTTCAAAAGGGACTTAAAACACACAGGAGGCAAAATCCCAATGACTTTCAGTAAGTCCCAGGAGAGTTTTAGGCTCCTAAATGCACAAGTCCCTTTTGAAAATAGGATTTAGGAGGATGTCATTTAAGCAATTTTGAAAATTTTACCTTTAGTAACCTAGGTGTCTGTTCTCACCACCTCCAGGAGCAGTGTGCACTATTGCCAATCACCAACATTTAAAAATCATGACCTAGGCCTCCAACAACCATGAGTCACAATCATTAAGTTAATAAATTTTGTCTTCTGCTTTCTAAGCCTTTATAATTCTCTGTTCATAGTGTCAGTTTTCTCTCTGCTTTAAGTGAAAGCTGAGGTGCTCATATAATCACTTGACTCTTAGAACTGAGGCACTAAACACCAAGTATCTCAAGGGCTGGCAAAGTTGACAGTGCAGGACAATTCAGAAGTAACTGACTATAGATTAGTTCCATCATTCAAGCAAAGTAAAATGCAAACTGTAAATTAATTATCTGTAAAAGGAAAAGTAATTTAGATGTAGAAAGCAGACTTTCTTCAACTTTTTACTTTAGGAGCAGGAGCATGCTTCACACCATGGCAGGGAAGTCAAAACAGGATTTAGATGCCTGTGGCAAAACTTTGCAGGATCATGACATTGTTACTTCATCAATCCTGCAGTTCCCTGTTAGTCTTCCATAGCTGCAGAAGTTATGCAAGTTTTCAGTTTTAATAATCGGAAGTATTGAAAATTTAAAGATTTTTTCTCCTTTTAAAGTGTCACACAACTACTAACAATGAAATTAAAGTGGTTTTTCGTGATATACATTAGGTGCTGTTTTGCTAGCATAAACTGAAAGTTCTGACATGAACCAATATGGGCGGGAAGGTCTTGCAGGATCCTATTATATATATATATCTCTGTAGGAATTCCATATAAACAAAATCTGGTAGAAGGCAGGAATTAGGGGTCACAGTGACTAACTGGCTTCCTGTCTCCCTTCCTCCTTCTCCCAGCCCAGGCATTTACTTTATGATAGATTCCAAGTTGTGTAAGCACGGAAAATGCTAGAACCATTCTGTTGCTCAGTGAGAAACCTGTGATAGCTGCTGCATTGTATTTAAGTATATAAAGTGCATGCAGAATCAACAGCTATCCACACCAGTTGTCTTTTCTAATTGTAACACAGGCGAAACCCATCTAATAGTTCAGTTACCACAAATTGCACCACAATCAGCCTTGCTTTTTGAATTTATTGCAGAATTGTTTCATAATGTACATTTTAATTTTTTAAACATCTTTAGTCCTCATTGTGTGATGAACATTTGAACTGTTAACTATAACCAGATGAAGTGGGATTTGCCAGTTTGTAGAAAACTTAGTGAACTGCCCTATTCATCTAGCTCTGAGGTGTTCCACTGACATGTGATGGTGCTTTTGATGTCAGCACTAAGTTATTTCACTGTGGATTGCTTAAGCAGTAACATTCTTATTTGCATTGTTGATGGCATAGAACAGTGATTTTCAACTAAGGTGACCAGATAGCAATCGTGAAAAAATCGGGATGAGGTGGGGGGGTAATAGGCATCTATACAAGTCCCAAATATCAGGACATCTGGTCACCCTATTTTTAACCCATCAGCACACTGCTGAGGCCCATGTGACATCGTTGGGGCAGACAGGTGGTATATATATTGTGTGGATGCAGCACATACAGAGATTGTTGCATATGCGGCCCACAATGGTAAGTAGATTGAGAATCATTGGTAGAGTGGATAGTGGGTTATGTAGCGAAACTATCTGCTAGCAAAATTTGATAGGGAAATATACTGGGGAGGGGATGTATTTAATAAAGCAGAACTGCTTCCTGGTGATAAGAACCCTAAATACCTTGGTTAATACAAAAGTCCGCAACACAATGAAAATTTAGGGGCAGTATAAAAAAAACTGAATTCAACAGCAAAAAGCCAACAAGATACAGTGACTTGGAGAAGCAGAGCCACATGATTCTAGGTTTATAAACACAATTCAGACCTAAGCTGTCATATAGAACACTGGGAATTGAGCACAGTAGTTCAGAATGGATGAAACTATTAGATTGAGATGGAAGCTATATTTTAGCTTAGAACAAAAATCCAGGGCTTTGGAGCTGTGCTCCGGCTCCACTCCAGCTCTAGGCAAAACACTGCTGCTCTACGCTCCAGCTCCAGGCTCCACTCCAAAGCCCTGCAAAAATCTTTAGCCCACAATAGGAAACCAAAGTTTCAGATATATTATTGGCCACAATGTTGTGTACAATACAAAATTTATAGAACATTTAATATCAGAATTTCTCCTTGAAAAGGGAATTAAAGTGATTTATGTCCATAATTTTACCTACTGAAAAAAAAATTATCTAGTGATGCTTGTTCTCAGAGTTTAATATATATTTAAAATTCCACAGATTTGAGCCAAAAATTATATACACCATCTGTCAAAAGAAAGCAGTTTAGCAGATTCTCTCTCACTTTACTGGGCAGTCTCAGAAGACAACATAATGAACACTTCCCCTACACCTGTGCTGACACATAGATATTATTTCAGTACCATCAGTAATCTGCAGGGGATGTTTTGCAAAATGGAAGTAGCTGGCAGAATTGAAGTTTGTAACAGGTTACAAAAATAAAAACTTATAAAACCAACTTTTTCTTTAGAACTATATTTTTAAAAAAGTGTTTGACTTAATTCAATCTACCCAAATTTTCTCACTTTAATGTCTCCCAGTAAAATCATTTTAGATTCTTGTCATATAAAATCTGCTAAACAAGTAAACTGTTCCTTCTACCACTTTTATTAATATTTTCCATTATTATCACAGGAGTGGGAGAACATTATGCCACCGTAATAATCCTAACTTCACACTCATTTCCCAAAGTCCAAATAATTCAGTCCCATTTTACAGAACATAGATTGATCCTTATGCAAAGTCCTTGGAAACTAGAGCACCTTCTCATTACATTATCTTACAATTATCTGTCCTATGACCTAAAGTGAGGTATACATAGTTCCGGGATATATTATAATTGCCTCTTCGGGTTAGGGCAGTCTTCAAAAAGGCTGCAAAATAAAGATAAGCTTTAATTTAGCATGAAATAATAGCTAGATACCACTTATACTAAATAATAATGGAGAGGGGTAATCTAGAGCAAGCAGTATGTATTAGAATAGAAATGTTATGTTTTTCAACAAAATCCTCAGATTCCCCACATTCTTGCAACAACAGCTGCTGCACTGAGTAACTTGTTAAAAATAAGAGGATTAGAATATTCTAGTAACCCCTAGATGTTCTAATATTTAGAAAAACTAAGCATTGTAAGAATAGCCTCAAACCGGGAGTGTATTAAACATACTGATATAAACCTGTTAAAATCCCTGATGCTTTGGTGACATCTGAAATTGTTTTAGTATCTGTTCTTCAAAGAAAATTTCAAAGCTTTAGAATCTTTGTTGCTTAAATGTTAGTTTGTTGCTATTTCCTAGTGAGTATATAAAAAATTTTTCAAGTCAAATTTCATCCACTGCATTAGATACTACAGCACACGGACAAAGGAAAGCACTGGAAATTCAGAGGCCTTGTCTACATACAGACATTGTAGAGCTTTAACCACACCTGTAGCTTATGGGAAAGGAAATAAGAGACTAGTATAAGGCAACTTTACACCAATATAACTGCAGCCATATTAGGGGTTGTACCAATAAAATTATACTGCTAAAAAAAAATCTATCCTTAACTGGCAATTATACTGGTACAAGAGCTGTGTATATACCAAGGCAAAGGGTCAGGCAGAAGTAGTAGTAAGCCCAAAATAAAGCATACAAGTTATCCAACAACACCTGGATATAATGCAGCAGACATTCTTGAAGTGGTTGTAGTATAGCTATACGATTCACTAAAAAAAAAAAAAACATGGAAACTTTTAAATCAAGTTTCTTGGACTTTTTAATTCAAAACCCACCAGTCCCTCCATTACGTGTCTCACTACTGACTTAATTTTTCATTTAGGCTGTAACAACTTTTTAAAATTTGAGCTACCTTGAATAAAAGCAACATTATGTATTGTCATTCCAATCTCATTAGAATCATTGGCAGAGGGAATCGGTGTAGTTTATTCTATTTTACAAAGATCTCATTAGAGCAACTGGGATGCCACATCCATATAAAAAGCAATTAAAATGACTCAGTGATCAGACAAATCTTTAAGAAGGTGAGGGAAAGTAATCCAGATGAAGATCAAAGGGAAACTGGAAACAAAATGATCAAATATAAACTGCCCCCAACAGGGAAGGCTTCTGAGCAGCCCTTAAAATAATAAGAGTGACTCCATAGGACATCTTTAGTAAGGGACTTTCATGAGCAAGGAGCAACCAGCTACAATTGTAGGGATATGGGAAAAAGTAAGTAGTCCAGAGTCATCTTGTATTTATAACATTCAGTGTCTGGGAACCAATTACAGCTGACTGATTCAGTCAGCTTCAGTACCCAGAGAAGACTTGAGAGGAGCAAGGGAATAACAACTTTCTCCCCGCAGAACTGCTTGGAATGCCAGCATGCTTGTAATTCTGCTTTGCTGGAGGAAGTATAATTTTAAAACCATGAATTAGTATATTTCAAATTACAGATAAAATAGCTATAATACTCCTAAGACAGTCCCACATGACCTTGAAGCTACTTCATTAAGCTTTACACACTTATTACATGAACATTAATACATATTTTGATATGGAAAAAAATTAAAGTTCTCACTTGGTTCATATCAAATGAAAAGTAGGTTCTGCGCTTTTTTTTTTTTTGAAAGATGCATCTAAGTTACAAAACTTGCTTTTCTGAAGTTCTCCGACTACGAATTTCTGCTGAGTTAGAAATTACTGTGAAAAAAGTTAGAAGTTAAACTATGCTACTTTTCAAAATTCAAAGTGCTTTGTTTACATTTGAAAAACCATGAATGTTTTGTCATCAAATCCAAGGGGATTTTTCATAATTAATATACACAAGCAAAACTGGCAAGATAACTATAGGAAATGGGACTGTTATTTCTGCCCAGTAGAGAGAGTGGCGAGGTAAGGAACTTTATTAATAAATAGCTTTTACATAAGTTGTCCTTGAAAAAGACAAGTGAAGTTTTAATCTCATAAAAGGGCTGTCTTAAAATTACAACTGGCTATTTTAACACACATTTATCTACAATGAGCAGAAAGGATATACAGCACTTCAATTTTAACCAAATACCAAAAGTACTAGACCACAGCAAGATACAGTACATTGTCTAGAGTACTTTAATGCAGTACTTCCACCATTAGCAATGAGACTAAAGATTCAACGTACAGTAGAATCTCAATAATCCACACACTTAACATATCACAAAAATGATGAGATTTAATAGCTGAGCACTGTAGTGAGGTTTCAGAATTAAGACTTCATTTTTACAAAATACATAGTGTATTTTCTATTAAATTCACTCAAAACAGTAACAAAACTATAATCGAAGTGAACAAAGTACACTGTGGAGTATTAGCTTTTTTATTGCATTTATTCATTCACTTATGGGACCAATGCTGATCCCATAAACAGTTGGAACATGCTGCAATTCAAAGTTCAGTAATTTGCAATGGGTTTCAGTCAGTGTGAATTAGTGATATTTTGCTGTTCCCCACCCCCCATATCAACTCTAATCTCAGAGAGCAAGACTTCAGTACAGAGATTTACATATTTACACAATTGTAATGCAAACTAAAAATAATCTTATCTGTAGATATTCTTTACAAAGAAATTGAAATCACGGTTTCTCATTAACCTAGAATAGCAACCTTTTGTTAATGTAATTTCACAACCCCCTGGAATCAACGTGAACGACCTGTGTAAATCATCACCTCAGGTGAAGATCTCTGGCCGTTTTCATTTGTTTTTGACCATTGCCAGTTACCTGCCTGGCATTTCTTCTCCAAGTTATAACATTAGATGCTATATTTATAGTACAATATATTGCTGTATCCACATTGGATGCATAAGATGCATTTCATGGCACAGCTATTTAACAGGCTTACAAGCAAATATTGTGAAACTTTGTAAAGAGTATTTCAACACATTTTACTATTTTATCTTCTATCTCTGCATATTAGTTCAGGACAGTTTACATTGCTTACATTTGTCAACAATTCTTCAGTCTTAGTGCTGAGGTGGAGAGGAGAGACTATTAAAAGGGTCAGAACATATCCAACAATGCGAAACAAGTGTAATAATGCTGAAGTATATTTTCCTGAATGAAGAAAAATTCAAAGCAGTTAAGGGTAAAGTTTTGTATCCTGTATATCCATGGGCAAAGGCTAAATGTGGACCTAGATACATTCTGTTTTTCAATTTAAAATGTTTAGATGTAAAAAGTAGTGTCCATTGTTCAAATAAAACTTAGTTACAAGCTTTTGCATTACTGGAAACTGAGTATTACATAGTAATTGATATACCTGTAGTTACATAATATAGCAACTACAAACTCGTAGGTACTGAACAATTTTGTAGTTTAAAGCACTTCATTTCATAATGGAACTAAAGGGCTAAACTTCAGATTAAAATTCTGAAGTGTTTACAACCAGTTACACTGAGTACTAACTGCATGTGCAGGTGATTTAGGACAACTTCACTTGTATATTTAAAAAAAAAAATCAAAACAGTCACTAGGAACCAGCTTTTGCTACCTTATACTGAATATATGTTGAATTCATTCATAGCTTATCAATGATTTTAAGCACAACCATAAAATTAGTTAATTGTCAGCTGGTAAAACGGAACTGTAGTTTTGTCTTTCAACAAAAATGATGTATACACATTCAAGTCTCACTTCTTCTAAAAAGGCAGAAGACTGTGCAAACAGTACACAAGCTATATGACGACACTTGCAGACAAAGTGTATACTAGTGGTTTAATTGGAGAGTGATTTTTCACAGAGCTAAAAACAAAATAACCTCCAATTTTGTAACTAATCACAAGTACAATGCACAGAGAATCAGTGGTAACTATTTTATTGTTGGAATATAAAGGAAGGTTGGGATATCATAGTTTTACTCTTATTTATTGTGAAGACTGCATTCTCACCTGTAAAAGAAATATGGCATCACACACAAATACACTTTTTGGAATTCAGAACATGTCTGTTATTCTGAAATGGTAATGGAAACAGTGATCCCTGTTTACTATTAAAATAACTTATGGTATTAAAGTTTAAAAAACAACTTACTAATTTTTCACTATAAGTTTTTATGAACTTCAGTTCTTAACTCACATTAATTTATGTAATCATTAAGTAACAGCTCTGCCTATATTACTGCATCAAGCCAATAAACATTTAAATGCACTTCACATCAAGATTATGTAAACTTTATTCTTTTTTCCTTCAGAAAGCTTGGGGCGCATTTCAGCAGTCAGTCGGGTCACAGTTAGCAAACTGAGGCCCAAACTCCTTTATTGCCTCATTGGTGATGCTCTCCTGTGGATGACCATACATGGTACTAGATTACCCACTCTAGTGAAGTGCCCTTTTGAGCAGCTTCCAATAAGGCCTACCATTCAAGATAAACACGACAAAGCGTCACTTTTGTTTAGATTACTGACGGGCTCTGACACAAGATAAAATAAAGTTATGTATATTTTGTTATACTTACAAGCAGCTCCAATCCTGAGTATTTATGGTATATCTAAACATACAAAAATGTATGTACATTTTTCTCCACTTTCTTGTAAACAGTTGTCAGTATACTGTTTTTAATCCCTTTATCTTTGAAACATGCAAATCATACATACAGTATAAATACACAAGGAAAATTACACTCATTCAAAAGCTAAGCAACAAAAATGGTGGCTGCAGTATTAAAATTATAAATAATCAATGCTTGAGGAATCCTAGACACCTAAAAGCAGATGATCATTCTACTGTTCTTAGCTGCAGTTGTAGAAATACTGAGATTTTTGCACCTTCCATGCTATTACAGTATTTATAACACTATTGTATGTGGAGATAAAGACTTGTTTACTATACCTCTTCTTTTCAGAGTGAAGGATAAAGCAGCACTTACATATAATGAAACCATGGCAACAACAGCTCGTGTTGCTACTGCTAGATTAGGAAGTTTTCCATTCTAACGATTCTTAAATTAAAAAAGTAAAGAAAAGTGACCTAAACAATTGATTACATGTTCATTCCTTGGGCACTTAACAGCGAATCCAGCATGTCGAATGTATCTTTGTAGTCCATATGCTGGCTGTTTGTACTGTACTCGTGATTGGCATCAGGACCGTTCTCCACTGGCTTCTTGTCCAGTTTCACGAGGGTGCTGAGATGTCCGTAGCCCACCTGGTATGTGACAGGGGGAGGAGGGGGTAAGGGAAGGTTAAAAACAGAGTTGTGAGAGGATACATACTGCTTAACAGAGGAGGAAGAACTAGATGAACTACCTGAACTTTTGGAACTTTTGCTCAATTTGGAGTGGTGGTTGTGAGAAGCATCATTGCTGTGCAACTTCTTTCTTGAAGAGCCGGAACTAGAGGAATTACCATCACTACTCAGGCCAACAGGACTCCTCAAAACAGTTGGTGTTATTCCATCAGTGCTATGTTTACTGCCGCCACTACTACTGCCACCACTATGTGAATGCTTGTGACTGCTACTATGATGGCGATTTGAAGAATGTTCTTTGTGCTTTTCTTTATGGTCTTTACTAACATGTGGACTTGAGTGTTTGCTTTTTCCACTGCCCTCATCTGATGAACTGTGTCTTTCTGAAGAAACTTTAATTTTCATTTTCAGATCTTCTTTACTGGAACTCTTTTCTGTAGGTGGGATTGGTATTCGCAGTTTGAGTGATCCACCCTTTTCTTTTTTATCAGATACATGTTTTTCTGGTTTCTCTGCATTTGCAACAGGAATTTTCATTTTAATAGGGGAAGTAACAGAACTGCTACTGGCTGCTTGTGGTTGAATGTGCTTTTTATGTTGCTGGTCTACTTGGGTAGCTACATAATGTTCCCTTACATCCAGTTCAAGGGTTTCTAGTTTGCGTTTCTCTCTGTATTTATCCAAGGACATTTTCTGAGGAATTATAGGAGCAGCAACCTGTCCATGGTGTTTGTTTCCTGACTTGTGAGCATAGTCTTGTTTACCAGTGGAATGCTCAGTAAGTTTGTCAGATCTGTGATGTAACCCAGAATGCAATTGTACAGAAGTTCCTGGTTGGAAGTTCAGATTATACTGACTACCAGGTAACACAGTTTCCTGTTTCTGAGAATATATTTGTTCGGTCCTTGTTTGTTCTTGATGTTGAGGCCATTCCTGTGATGTCAAATTATATGAGGTACTCGGCATTCCTGTAGCTAATATTGCCAAGTTTTCAGGTGCATGACTGTGTTGAACAGACATACTCCCTGAGTTCAGAGGTACTGGTGCAGGAAAGGTTGACGTCGATGACTTTTGGAAGCTTGTGTTGGCAGATACACCGGTAACAGTATCCACCAAAATTGAATTCTGGACCAAAGATGAACCAAGAAGAGAATTCTCAGATACCTGTCCATCTCCTTTCGGTTTCTTAGCAGCCTGATTAGCCTATATGAAAAGGAAAAAGAGTAAGGACATAAACTTAGAAAGTACCTACAAATAAACAGTTACCTAAGATATCTCAAAACTGGATAAAATAAGGTGGATTTCATAGTTTCATTTTTTTTTAATTTAAGTTACCATAATAGGGAACTGCAGAGGGACATACAATTATGAACATACTGCCAGGGAAAAGTTCAGGAAGTTGACAATCTTACTTTTAGGTTTGTGGCAGTTATGTCCTATGGCAAATTACTTAGGCAACAAGTTCTTACCCTCCAATTACGAATCCTCTTCAGTCTGCTAGGCGTTTTCTCTAGTATTTGCAGAAACTCGTGTGTGAGCTCTGGGGGAAAAAACCAAAAGCCTCTTTTCACACTTGAATCAGTAACAGAATCTATGTTCTTGTCTACTCAGTCAGCTGGTACAGGCAAGCCATGGTGTACATTTACACAATCCCAGCTTGCCACACAGAAACTGGCTGTGTGGACCCTGCTACCACTGTACATCAAAATACACAACAGAACTTACCCTCTTGCATCTTTTTAGTAATAGCGCACAACCTTAAATCTTAAACCTTAAAACCTTAATTTAGTTTAAAATTTAGTTTGACGGGGCTGAGCATTTTATAAGCCAAGCAGTTTAAAATCTAAAGCTTACCCAGATCTAAACCTTATCTTAACAAGCTCGGTCAGAAAAGCTGCACCAGTGACTCATATCCCTCTTGGAGGTGTTAGCCACTGTGGAAACAGAGTAAATCATTCATTAGTGATATCCCAAGGGCTGTAACTATCCCACCTTGCAGGGTCCTAGAGTCTGGGCTCCAGTGTGAGCCGTAAGCCTACACTGTAATTAAAAAGCTCTGCAGCAGGTGTCTTAACTGCAGTGTAGACACACCCTTAGAGGCCAGGATAGAAGTAATCAATAATAGGTATGAAGGGGTGTAGTCTAGTATGTGGTGGTGGGGGGAAGTTACTTTGAGAGGCCTCCTGGGAGAGCCTCCCCTTGAACAGAGAGCCTGTGACACAGAGCAAGCACAGGAACTGCGTCACCTGCCAAGGCCAGGGGAATTTGGCAGGGAAGGAAGGAGTCCAAGGGATTTAACAAATAGAAAGTCTCCAAGTTCAAGAAAACTCACAAAATAAAGAAAAACCAATACACCTAACAAACATATCCTAAACTTAGGCAACTCTAAGCTGCCCCAAGAGTAAAAATGCAAGCAGAAAAACAGCAGAAGCCTGGCAGCTACCCACATTATCGCACTAAGTGCAACATGTAATACTACCTGCCTCATGGACAGGTAGCATACGCGTGCATGCAGTGCAAGCTACTCATGGCCCTGAGACAGAGTATGTGCACTTGAGGCTAGAATGACTGAACTGGATGAACAAAGAGATAGACAGAGCTATACAGAGGAGACTTTCAGGGACATAGTGTCCTGTCTGACAGCCCCAGTGCTGTTAAGGAGGATGAAAGTCTCAGGGCATGAGACCATCACACTAGAGCAAAAGGAAATGATCTCATAGTCGGGACCCACCTTTCAGATGATGGCATGATATCCTCTCACATTGAGGATATCCCTCCGGAGGCAGGGAACCAAGTTACTAGGAAGAGATAGGCAACAATAATGGAGGACTTGATTATTAGAAATGTAGATACTTGGGTTTGTGATGACTTGGAGAACTGCATGGTGAATTGCCTTTGGAGTGCAAAGGTAGCAGATCTCAAACATCATTCTAGATAGTCTCATAGGTAGTGCTGGGGAGGAGTCGGTGGTACATGCAAGTATCAAAATGACATAGGAAAAGGTTGGAGAGAGGCCAACCTCTCTTGGAGGCCAAGTTTGGTCAGCTAGGTAAGAGATTGAAGTCCAGAACCTCCATGGTAGCATTCACTGAAATGCTTCCAGTTCCAAGCACAGGGCAGTAAGGCAAGCAGAACTGCAAGGTGTCAGTGCATAGATGAGACAATGGTACAGGGAAGAGGGATTTACATTTATTAGGAGCTGGGGGACTTTTGGGGAAGGATTGGCCTATAAAGAAGGAATGGGCTCCACATTAACCAAAATGGAACCAGACTGGTGGAACATAAAATTGAGAAAGTTGTACTGGATTGTTTAAACTGGGGAAAACCTGATAGGAGTAGAGGATTACATGGTTCTGGTGCAGACATCCCTTAGGGGGAACTTTATCTTAGTATAGAGGATAGGAAAGAAGTTGGTAAAATACAGAAAAGATGTAGTGAGCAACAGGCAAATGTAGGCGTCCTATTTCAATATAAACACACGAAGGCAAGCAACTGAATATTGACAAAATGTGTAAGTGCTTATATACAAATGCTAGAAGTATAAATACTAAAATGGGTGAAGTACGGTGCCTGGGATTAAAGGAGGATATTGATAAAATAGGCATCACAGAAAGTTAGTGGGAAGAGAATAATCAATAGGACATGTTAATACCAGGGTATAAGATATATAGGAATAAGAGGAGGTCACGTTGCTTGCGGTCTGGCATTATATGTTACACAAATCAGAGTCAAATAAGCTAAAAATCTTGAACAAAACTGTACTACAGAATCCCTGTGGATAGAAATTGAATACACCCCCCCCACCCCCCACCCAAAAAAAAAAAAAGTAGTACAGAAGTAGAAGTACACATTTACCACCTAACCAGGATGGTAACACTGAATGTGAAATGCTAAGGGAGGTTTAGAGAGGCTACAAAATCAGAAAGCACAATAATAATGGGCGAATTCAACTATCCTTATACTGACTGGGTAAGTGTCACCTCATGGCATGATGCAGAAATAAAATTTCTAGACACCATAAATGACTGCTTCTTGGAGCAGTTAGTTCTGAAACCCACTAGGAGACAGGCAATTCTTGATTTAGTTCAAAGTGAAGGACGGGTACTGGTTCAAGAGGTAACTAGAGCTCAACCACTTGGATAATAGGGACCAAAATGTAATTAAATGCAACAGGGAGGGGAGGAGAAATACTATTACAAAGCCCACCCTAGTAAAATGTAACTTTAAAAAGGGAACTACATAAAAATGAGGATGCTCGTTAGATTGACATTAAAAGGAATCGTTACAAGGGCTAAATACCTGCAAGCAGCATAGGAACTATTTAAAAAGCACCATAATGGAAGCTCAGATTAGATGTATATACTAAATCAGGAAAGACATTAAAAAGGTCCAAAAGAATGCCACCACAGCTCAAGAGCAAAAAGACATCCTTTAAAATTTGGATGACAAGTCCTAATAAAGATAATAGGAAGGAGCACAAACTTTGGCAGGTTAAGTATAAGAAGATAGGCCTAGAAAGAATTTGAGAAGCAACTTACTAAAAATGCAAGAAATTCTTTTTAAGAACATCAGAAACAGGAAGCCTGCCAAACAGGCAAAGGGGCCACTAGACAACAAAGGTGTTAAAGGAGCACTCAAGGAAGACAAGGCCATTGCAGAAAAACGGAATAAATTCTTTGAATTGGTCTTCACTGAAAAGGATGAGGGGTGGAGGGAATACCCACACTGATGTGTCAACAGAAGAGGTTTAGAACAAATTGATAATTATACTGTAATAAAATCACGAGGACCAGATAGTATTCACTCAAGAGTTCTGAAGGAACTCACATATGAAACTGCAGAACTATTAACTGTGGTTTGTAACCTATTGCTGAAATGAGCCTTTATACCAGATGACTGGAAGATAGCGAACGTCACGCTGATTTTTAATAGGGCCCTAAAGGCGATCTTGGCAAGTACAGGCTGGTGAACCTAATTTCAGTACAAGATAAATTGGTAGAAACTACAGTAAAGAACAGAATTATCAGACACATATAAACATAATATGTTGGAGGAGTCAACATGGCTTTTGTAAAGGGAAGTCATACCCCACCAATATATTAGAATTCTTTAAGGGTATCAAGAAGCGTGTTGATAAGGGTGATCTAGTTAGTGTACTTGGATTTTCAGAAAGCCCCTGGCAAGGGGTCTCACCAAAGGCTCTTAAAGAAACTAAGCAGTCATAGAATAAGAGGGAAGATCCTCTCAGATCAGTAACTGGCTGAAAGATAGGAAATGAAGGGCAGGAATAAATGGTAAGTTTTCACACTGGAGAGAGGTAAACAGTAGGGTCCTCCAAGGATCTGCACTGGGACCTGTGTCATTTAACATATTTATCAATGAAATGGGAATGAATGATGAAGTGACAAAGTTTGCAGGTGATAATTATCTTGAATAATTTTGTAAGTCCAAAGCTGACTCCGAAGAGTAATAGCGGAATCTCACAAAACTGGTGATGAGGCAACAAAATGGTAAATGAAATTCAATGTTGATAAGTGCAAAGTAATGCATATTGGAAAAAAAAATAATCCCAACTATACATGTATACAAGACAAGACATCTCCTCTGATTAGTATATAGATTTGCAAATGCTAGACAGCATTTATTATTACTGCACTGCAATAGTGCCTAGGGATATCAATCACAGACCAGAGTCTTGTTGTGCCAGACACAAATAAAGGGATAGATTATAAACTCTTTGGGGCAGGGACTAAATCTAAACCAAGTGACGACGGATGGAAACAAGATAAGAGCAGCATAAGAGACCAGTGAGACAAAACTGGTCATCATGAACAGTAAAAACAGTAAAAAACTTTGGGAAATATCTGGACCATTTAATTTTCTGTTAGGAGAAAAAGTTTATTTTTCTTTCTGATAAAATCCATTAAATAGATATTCCATGGTACTAACATTAAGGTTCCATGGGCTATGCCAGATTCACTCCTATTGCACAAAATTGGCTTTAATATGGTTGATCCCATATCAATCTTATACTCCTAAAGAAATTATCTTTAGTGACTAATAATGTGGGTGGAAATGAAGCAAATTGCCATCTTAAGGCAGCACGATCTATGAGAACTTCAGTTTTTCAGTATGATTATTTAAAATCCCACTTCAGCAAACAATTTAAGCATGTGCTGAACTTGCAACCCACAAAAGCCTTTAAGAAGCCCCCAGCCTAATTTAGACAGCCCTGAGAGCACATTTGAGTTATGGTAGCCTCCCCAGGCTGTCCTATGAGCTGCACTATTGCATGTGAAGGCCCTGCCCCTAGCATGGTCCACATGCCAAATCTTGCGAGGAAGTCCTCAGAGGGGCCCACCTTACGGCCATCTTCCAATTCCTGTGCCACGAGAATTCTCCCACAGCTGATGTGGGGCTCACATAGTCCCTTTACTCTGCTCTGGCCCTTTTTTCTGGCTTACATGATCAGGGCAGGTGTGAGGGTCTCATCTATAAAGTCAATGTTATTTAAGCATGAGCTCAAGGGCTTCCCTTACCCATGACCTAAAGTAGTGGGGGGTGAGTTAAATGTTAGCTGAAACAATAGCAGAACTACAAGAACAAGGTCACGACATTTAAAAGAAATAAAAAGGCAATACTACTTACCATCTAGCAATTCCAGAGTAACTGAAGGATCAACATATTCCCACCAATGCTTTCCATCCGTCGATACAGGAATCTCCCAATTGGACCACTTGCATGCCAAATGAATGCACACACAGGCTATCACTGTGGGTTTGTACTGAAGACAGAAGGTAGTAAGGTGCAGGCTGTTGCAGAGAATTCAAACATGTAAAATAAAAAACCCAAACAAGTCAACCACTAAGATATAGGATAAGGTTTTATATCAAAACTGATATTAAACATTAAATCATGGAACATGCTTCTGATTAAATTCTGAAATTATTTTATAACCTTGAGAAAAGGCAGGTCATTTATCTGGTAAATTTAATTTGCTTTTAACAAGAGTGAAAATAAAAATATAGTATCCCTCAGTTCATGCTATTGACATTTTACTTAATTTTAAAGAGGGCCAAAAATTCAACATAACATGGTTGATAAAATTTCAGACACAGTGAAGTCATTAATACAGCTCATTACTGAGACTGCATATCAAACCAGTAGCTGTGGATACCCAATAGTTCCCTAGAGGTTGAGAGAATCACTTGTGTGACATGAGTAGGCACGGGTTTGGGATACAAATCTCCTCTCATTTCAATTTCCCAGCTGGTAGTAGCACAAGTATGCTGATTCAGATTCAGTGATTCTAACAGCTTTTGTAAACAAAACTCTTCCAAAGAAGAAATTATCCCATAATAAAGGGACCACCAAAAATGGTTAGGGTCCTCTCAAACAAACATTACATATACAAACTGATTTTAACAAAATCATGTACTAGAATTACATTAAATTCAAACTAATTTTACAAAGAACACATGGAAGACTTAGATCTACTCCCAAACTTCATCCTTCTGCACTAGAATAGCTGGATACATTTACTCTTCTGCATTTGGACAACCAATTTCAATTTCACACAAATACTAAGATTGTTAAAAAAGCATGTTAAAAACAAACACTGCTTCTGGAAGGACAAACATTGCTTAGACTAATTCTAGTCTACCTGGAAAGAAGATTAGATAATTTTAAGAGTTTTTAGGCTGACTGCAGTTTCATAAAATTAGGATTGGATCAATATATTTAAATTAAGAAAAAATTGCCATTAACTACAAGTGTAAACTAGAAATAGCTTTGTACTTACCAAGATGCTCGACTTTCTAGGTTAAGTTTATCTCTTTGTAATCTTTAGCTGCTATTCAGGCTACCAGTTTTAGACTTATGCACTCACAAATCGAGAAAATGTCATCAGAAAGCACCACTACACTTCTCATTGTGCATTTAACCCCTTTGTGCCACAAGGCCCTTGTACAATACACCGCACTGCAAACAGAAAGGTACCACCACTGTAGATGGCCCAGTTTTCTGTTGCAACAAGGGTAGGACACATGGAGGGGGCCCTGCAGTAAAGGAAGCTATAGTGTGCTACAACAGTGCAACAAAGAGGTTCAGGATAACAACCTGTTGGTAGCCATGAAATAGGATGTCTGTGCCAAATCCTTGCTTGCTGTAACAAAAAGAAAATTGAAGAAAAATTAGCAATCTACACTAAGCATTGGCTCCATTCCAAAATTAAAATGCTTTAACCTCAAAATGAATGATATAGAGAACACTTATAAGATACATTAAGCTGCCTTTAAAAGTAAATCTGAGGACAGGTTTACTCATCCTCACTGAGCTACACTCGGAGATGGGCAAGTCATTCAGTTCATCAACCTTCCCTACTGTACAGAGTATGTTGATCCTTCTGCCTCTTGAACTGTCTCCATCTGAGCCACAAAATGAGGGAAGTCTCCCTTTCATCTCCCTAGCCCTCCCAAATCTAAGACAGTGTGGGTGGAGGGGCGGCTCTCTTACCTTCCACCCCAATTCTAGTGCTTGCCTGCCTCCCTACGTTAGTTCTAGATGGCTCCTTCCCACAACCCTCCCCACAGCTGGGTCTCTCTCAGCAGAACAGTCGAACAGAGAGCCAGCAGCACTAAAGCTCAGGCCAGATATTAGTGCTCTTCTCCAGCTGAAAGAACACAGAGCAGCTGAGAAAAAACTCAATGACCATACACCAGTAACCCATAATTATCCTAGAAAGTCCTAGAACAGAACTAGTTTCCGAGCTAGACAGTTTAAGGGTTAAATTAGCTTGTGTGCACTTATACACCTTCTTTAAATCAAAATGTAATGCTCATAAGCATGGAACAAAACATTTGATTACATCAGAAGCTTCAACGTAGATTTAAACAAATTTATAACTCATTAAAAAAAGTCATTAAGTTCAAGTCTTCAACATCCCAAAGATTGATTACGACGTCCCTGGGGCCTAACAACCACCAAGTTTCTGGCCCTTATCTGCCAACCCCCCAAGGTCCTCACTCAAATAAGAGCACTTACTCTTAAAATGTGTAAGATGGAATGTCTGGGCACAATGAGTTTAACTGAAGATTGAATGCAGCCTTCATTGAATTTTCTTACTTTGATACTATCACTTGAAATCAGTGCTACCTGGAGAAAATGTACTGTTGGATCTTATGTCAAAGGGAGCATTGTCACAAACCTCTATTCTTTTATTTTAAGGAGTTTGTCTGAAAAAGAAAAATTGTAGCAGTAGCTTTCAAATTTAGCAATCTGGGAAGCTTTTCACATCATCATTTTATCAAAATCCAATTGAATTCTGTTTCCAATTACTGCTGATAATAAAGATACAAATGTGTAAACCAGGCTTATGCCTTTTGCTAGGGTTGAGCAACGCCATAACTCATTGTTGATGACATCAGTGAATCTGACAGAAGTGGTAAGAGAATAGGACATCTTTCGCCACATGTATTTTGCTAATCCACAATGATCGAAAATAAACTGACATTTGATGGAACTGTACTACATATTTAGCTTTTACAATCTATGGTAGTTCCGTGGCAAATGTATTTTCTCAAAATTAAAACTTCTTTGGTAGCTTTTCCCAAAAAGACACAGGAAAGCATATTCAGGGCTCTACTACAGAAAAAATGGACACTTTCATAAGGAAACATAACTGAAAACAGAAATGTTAAACAAGATTGCAGTTTGTTACAGTTTTTGTCAATGCAGAGAATAAGCCATTTTCACAGATTTCTATACAATACTGAAACTTTGTGAAGGATATTTGAGTTAAAGAAAGGAGAAATACCACAAATTCATCAATATGACTTTATATTCAAGAAAGGGTGGGCTGCCAAAAGCTACCAGTGTAACAAATATGATAGTTGTCAAATATGGAATTGTTAATTTTGTTTTACATAATTTTAAGTTGAACAACAAGAAACTAAGGAAAAAAATCACAATTTGAAAATTATACATTTCAGCCTCAATATAAGTCACATTAAAGGAATGCTTTCACTCAGAGCACTACACAGACTTCTGTAACGAAGATTTCAAATTTATTCTATTTACATACTTTTGTGTAATCAAATGAAGATTACCAAAGACCAGGATACAGGCGTTTTAGCTCAACACACCAAAGCCACAACAGGGAAAGACTGTTCAAGGTATTCATCTGAACTTTTTAAACTTTAACGCAGCTTAGTGACATCTTACTAAAGCAAAGAACCCTAGTTAAAGACTTTTACTCCACCATTAACTAACCCTTTAAAGCTGATCAGGGATTATTTGAGAAATGTGCCAAAGAAGTAGAAGGCGTGTCAAGGCAATGACCTTGTGTAAGGTATAAAAGAGACAGAAAATCGAGAGATCGTGATAGTTTACTACTCATCTATTTGATTGCAGATAAATATGACTTCCAGAATGTGTTTCCTATCATTCTTTATCACTCAGAGGCAGAGCTGTCTAATGTAATTCTTCGTTGCACAACTGACCATGAAAGACTGGCTTGGATACTTGACATAAGTAACCAAACCCTTAAGGCAGGACCTGGTACAATTAATCTACCTTCCAAGAGTCCAGGGTCCTCCATAAACCCCTGGCATGATTAGATTACTGAATCAATTGTTAATGGGCACAGGAACCCTGCCTACCTGATATGGTTCCCAATGTTCAGTCTATGAGCCTTCTCCTGAAGACATGGTCAATTGAAGGTGCAGTGCTTCTGGGGAGATCTTATAAGTATTTAATTATATTCTCAGCCTGCTTGTTAGTAGGACTCAGACATTTAGGGAACTTATGGCCCTAGAGAGAGCACAACCTCCTGGGACAATCAGGGTATAAGAGCTACCTAGACTCACTGCAAGAAGAATTACTTGGTGAGTAGAAGCTGGGTAGGGAAGCTCTCCTGGTATCCCAAGGGGAGGAAGATACCCAAGCAATCCCTGGAAAGAGATGGACCCAGATGGGCGAGTCTGCACTTAAGAATGAAGAGCTAATAGAATCCTCTGGTCAAAGGGAAAAGATCAAACAGACCCAGGAAGCAGACTGTGTTGATGAACACCTGATACGTAGGGGGAAAGACTGGAAGAAGCCCAGGTACAAGGGTTAAGGTTTGTGAATAGAATCATAGAATATCAGGGTTGGAAGGGACCTCAGGAGGTCATCTAGCTCAACCCTCTGCTCAAAGCAGGACCAATCCCCAAATGGTCCCCTCAAGGATTGAACTCACAGCCCTGGGTTTAGCAAGCCAATGTTCAATCCACTGAGAATAGTCTTGTCTGATTGCCAAAGACTATTAGACCTTCGAAAGAGGACTGTAGAAACCTGAGGTAAAGGTTCAGAATGGGAGTGTTTCCTCTACTAGTGACAGGATATAACTTACTTAAGATCTTCCTACCTCACGTAACATCAGCTGAATTGTCTTGGTCATGACATCCTGTGGAAAAGATATATATTTGGATCTGCCTCCTCTTCTACAGGATCACTTTCTCTGTCAGATTCAGCCACAGTAGAGCAGATTATACTGGTGGTTTGGAAGGCTTACAGACGGACTGTGCAGTTTTCACATTAGTAGAGTAAGGACAATGGCTCTCCCAAGATACCTACCAATGAAGGTAAAACAGCTGCAGGTCTCCCACAAGGCAGCAAGGTTAAACCAAAATCCCTGGTTCCCAATGTTCATTTTCAGGAGAATCTTATGTCCCAGTGTAGATACAGAGTTAACTGGTGAGGGGCTTCTGCTCAGGGGCATCAAGAAAGGTCCCTGAGATGGGGACGAGTGCACCAATTCCTGCCCCTTCAAGTTAATCAGAACTAAGCTCTGAACACCAGATTGGATTGACACCAAGAACTGAAGGGTCGAGGTGGTAATCTCAGCAATAGGAAAGAGGAATATTTTCTCACCTCTGATCTCTCAGCTAGCACAGGAGCCAATAACTTAATTTTTGCCACTACAAACATGAATTTCCCTTTCAACACCAGAGTCTCCTTGGAATGGGAACTTCTTACTGCCAGATCATTACAGATACACTGTCTCCAGACTCCATAGGTAATTGTGGTCCTGTCTCCTCTTTCTTGTCAGTCTCTTAACACTGATGAAGAATGATCTGGATCAGTCTGATGTCCCCCATCTTCCACCTACCAGAATGTCCATACCTTCTCAGCCTCAAACTTAGACATTCTAAGGTTGGATCTTTAAACTCTTTAAATCTGTGAATCTTTGAAGTCAGAAGGCACCATTAGATCATCTTACCTGGGCTTCTGCATATTAAAATTTCACCCATTTACCCCTGTACTGAGCCCAATCACTTGCTGTTTGGCTAAAGTATACATTTCAGAAAGGTATCCACTCTTGATCTGAAGACTTCAAGAGATGGTAAATCCACCACTTCCCTTGGCAATTTGTTCCAGTGGTTAATCACCTTCACGATTAAAACTGAGTGCCTAATTCTACTTTTAATTTGTTTGGCTTCAGCTTCTAGCCACTGGTTGTTCTTATGCCTTTCTCTACTAGATTAAAAACCTCTTTAGTGTTTGGGTATTTTCTCCCCAAAGAAGGAAGCTCAGGGCCTCCATTAGCATGGATAAGATTTGAAACTCCATTCTTGAATGGGAAGCTTGTAAACATAAGGCAGATGTGGCAGAGAATTGGCAAAGTCCCCTTCACCCAAGCATCTAGGAAAACGAGTCTGAGATAGGAAATTTGTTGTTACAAGACAGGCATTTCTTAAACCATGTTTGTCCCCCCTGAATCTGCCATCTTTAGTGAGGCATGTTACTAGAAATTAAGTTTTAGGCAAAACAAGTTTTTCTTTGAGTGCTCGTTCATGTCAATTCCAATCAGGTGTGTGCGTGCACGGGCACGTGCACGATGGCCAGAAGATTTTCCCTTAGCAGCATCCATTGAGTTGGCCTGGGCGCCCCCTGGAGTCGTGCCCTCATGGCACCTAATATATAGCCCTGCCTATCTGGCATTCCTTCAGTTCCTTCCTACTGCCAGGGACAGTGGCTGGAACTTCCCTTGGCTATTGCTCACCAAATTTCTTCAAGTTTCTGTGTATATAGTTAGTTGTTAGTAGTACTCCAGTTAAAAGTTTAGTGTAGTATAGTAGTTGGGGTCCATCCCGCCCCCCACTGCATGGCTTGCGTCAAGCACATGCCTAAGAGTGATCCGCACTCGTTGTGTCTTAGGTGTCTGGGGGAGACTCATCAGAAAGATTGTTGAAAGATCTGTTGCACGTTCCGCCTGAGCACACAAAGAGCAGGAACAGTGGCTGAAGGTGATCTTCCTGGAGGCAGCCTTGTGTCTCAATTCCAACCCGGGCTCGAGAGATCCAATCCCTACAGCGGAGCGCCTCGGCACCGAGGGAGGACTCCTCCAGGAATGCTTGGCACCACCATGGCTCCTCATGGGGGCCATCTGATAGTAGGCACCGCTCCCATTCTCCAGTGCCTCAAAAGAAGAAAAAGCCGGACAAGCGTTCTCCTCCGGCTAAGCCTCAAGAAGTGCGACCCCAGGTGGGCCACTCCTCGCTGTCTCCTTCTGGGGCAATGTTGACTCCCGTCCAGGTGAGGCAGTTGAGTCCGGCTCCACCTCCATCTCCAGCGTCTACACAGCAGCTTCAGCTTCCATCCACAACAGGAGCGTACCAGGCCGCCAGAGATCTCCTCCACCTGACGACACCATTCTTGCCTGCCAGGGAGGATCCCTCAGCACAGACGAAGCCCCGTACTCCAGTGCATTCTAAGGGAAAGCCTGCTATGATGTCAACCCTTCGCCTTGTCCACTGGCACCTACATGCTCCGACAGAGAGCATTCTCGCTCCCTGAGCTCTCGATGTTCGAGGCGCCGAGGATCGGCTCCTCTGTGGTCTTCAGTGTCTGAGACCTTGGAGTCAAAGCCTGACCCCTATCACTGAAGCAGGAGCAGAAGCCATAGAGCAAGGTCAGGCAGAGACAGAAGGGAGCATCAGGCGTGGCCTCTGCAGTGGCAGAACCTGCCTCAGTGGCCCTTCTGGACTCCCTGGGCTTATCACCAGGGCCTGGGAGGAACCCAGGGCCCACACTCAGTGATGTCTGCAGTCGCCTTCACTACTTTTGTGCAGCCTTCTGCTGTGCATATGCACCCAACACCTATGGTCCTGACACCTTTCCCTCCGGCACTGTTGTCAACTCCGACTTCGATACTGGCCTTGGCGATGGTGACATACCTGTCCCTCGGACCCCAGCGGCTCCTCTAAGCGTGCCGATGCAGCTCCCTACTGTGAGACTGATTCTGATGCTGGCTTCCATGCCTACGGCCCCGGCATCAGCACCACCTCCTCCAACGCTGCCCTGGGAGTCACGTGACCTGTCCCGGGCAGACAGCAGGGAGCTTCCACCACTGGCATATGCTTCCTCCTCCTCCTCCTCCTCGCGGGACGAAGCGTTGGCAGGGACGTCCATAACTCCTGCGTTAGAGGACAACAGAGTTCTACAGCAGCTGCTCCGCAGGGCTGCCCAAGGTTTGGGCATCAAGGCCGAGGAGGTGGTTGTCAGGGTCTTCACGGGTAGTGTTACTCCTCATGAAGATGGTGGTGGACACCACCAAGACTTAATGGCAGATGCCAGCATCCTCACTACCCATTGCCAAACGCAATGAGCACTGGTATTTCATCCCCTCCAGAGACTTTGAGCATCTCTACTTCCACCTGCCTCTGGACTCACTGGTCATTGATGAGGCTAATCAGTAAGAGAGACAAGGTTTCCAAGGTCCGTCCCCAAAGAATAGGGATCCTAAATGCCTGGACCTTATGGGCAGAAAAAAAAAAAAAAAAATCTACTCCAATGGTGGTTTACAACTCTGTATTGCTAACCAGTGGGCCATTGTGAGCAGGTACTCTTATAACACCTGTGCTTCCATGGCTAAGTTCACGGAGCTCATCCCTTCGGACTCTCGGTCAGACTTCACCACCTTGGTGGAAGAAGGGAAATTAGTCTCTCATGCTTCACTGCAGGCAGCCTTAGATGCTGCCAAAAGAGCCATGGCGACAGGGTTGGCTATGCGGGGGGCCTGGTTGCAAGTCTCAGGTTTACCCTATGAAGTCCAACAAACAATTCAGGACCTTCTGTTTGAGGGTGAGACACTGTTTTCAGAGAAGACGGACAAATGGCTCCACAGCCTAAAAGATTCCCAAGCCAACCTCAGATCCTTGGGCTTGCATATCCCTGCCACCCAGTGGACACACTTCCGCCCACAACCTCTTCAAAAGGTTCCAGCAGCAGAACCACCAGGACAATTCTAGGAAGAGGAACTGGAGCAGTAGAAGGCAACATCCCTCCGTTAATCAAGGCCAGCCCAAACCACCCTCTGGCCCTAAACCGGCCTTTTGAAGGTGCAGTCGAGGATGGTGCACCAAACCAGAGACTGGATTCACCTGGCCTCACCTTTTCCTCCCGACTATTCCCTTTTTACCATGCATGGTCCCATACAACTTCGGACCACTGGGTGCTTTGCACAGTAGAGAGGGATACGCCATCCAATTCTGTGTCCTCTCGCCCTTCCACCCCTCTTCCCCGTCCCTCTTCAGGGACCCTTCTCATGAACAACTCCACATTCAGGAGGAGGTTCCACTGAAACACAAGGGTGAGGGTTTCTATTCCCGCTATTCCCCAAAGGTTTGTGGTCAATGGCTCCCATTACCAATGTACTGTCCTCCATTTCGGCTTGTCAGTAGCACCTCGAGTCTTCACCAAGTGCATGGCAGTCGTCACCGCCTGTCTGCGGAAACATCAAATACAGGTTTTCCCATACCTCAATGACTGGCTGATCCAGGGCTCAGGTGGAACTTCAGGTGGCATTCATCAAAGCCACCTTCAAGAATCTGGGCCTCCTACTGAATGAGACGAAATTGACTCTGTCCCCAGGGGGCGGGAGGGGAACGGGATAGACTGCTTCTATACGCCTTCCCACCCATACCGCTCATCCACAAAGGTCCGCAGAGACCGGGCTAAGGTCATTCTCATAGCACCAGCCTGACCCCACCAGCGTTGGCACGTGGGTCTCCTAGACATGTCAGTCGGAGCCCAGATTACCCTGCTGCTCTTCCCAGACCTTCTCACACAGGATCATGGGCGGCTCCAGCACCTGAACCTGCAATCGCTGGATCTCACAGCCTGGAGGCTCCATGGCTGAATACATTCGAGCTCTCCCGTTCCGAACAAGTCAGAGAGGTTCTCCTGGGCAGTAGGAAACTCTCCACTAGGGCCACGTACCTGGCCAAGTGGAATAGATTTTCCATCTGGTCAGCTCAGCATGACTTTCCCCCGGTCGCTAGCCTCAATGCCCCAGAGTTTGGATTACCGTTTCCACCTTAAGCAGGAAGGTCTCTCCTTGTCTTCTATAAGAGTACACCTGGCTGCCATCTCGGCTTTCCACCCGGGGATACAGGGCCGCTCGGTTTTCACTAACTCCCTGATCAGTCGCTTCCCGAAGGGCCTCAACAGGTTGTACTCTCATGTCCGCCAACTGGTTCCTGCTTGGGACCTTAACTTGGTCCGCCCTAGGCTCATGGGGCATCCCTTTGATCCTCTAGCAACATGGTCCCTGCTCTACCTCTCCTACAAGGTTGTGTTCCTTGTGGCAATAACTTCAGCCTGGAGAATATCTGAGCTCAGGGCTCTGATGTCTGAGCAGACCTACACCGTTTTTTTTGTTTTTTTTTTTTTCTTTTTTTTTTTTTAAGGACAAGGTTCAGCTCAGGCCCCATCCGGCTTGCCTCCTGAAGGTGGTGTTGCAGTGGAACTGCAATTAGGACATTTTCCATCTGGTTTTTTTACCCCAAGCCTCATGCGAGTACCAGGGAATAGAGGCTCCAAACTATGTCCGCAGAGTGCTGGCCTTTTACATCAAAAGGACGAAACCGTTCAGGAAGTCGGTACAGCTCTCTGTCACAGTAGCGAACAGGATGAAGGGCCAGCCTATTATTTCAACACAGCACATTTAATCATGGATTGTGGCCTGCATTACTGAGTGCTACAATCTAGCAGGAATCCTAGCACCCTGATAACAGCGCAATCTACAAGGGTACAAGCTTCAATTACAGCTCTCCTGGCTCAAGTCCCCACCCAGGACATCTACAGGGTGGCAACGTGGTCATTGTTACACACTTTCGCTGCACACTATGCATTACCAGGCAGGCCAGAGATGATGTGGCCTTTGGTAGAGCAGTACTCCATTCAGTGGACAGCTCCGACCCCAGCTACTAAATTTGCTTGGGAGTCACCCGATTGGAATTGACATGAACAAGCACTCGAAGAAGAAAAATGGTTACTCACCTTGTTGTAACTATTGTTCAAGATGTGTTGTTCATGTCCATTCCAATACCCACCCTCCTACCCCTCTGTCAGAGTAGCCAGCAAGAAGGAACTGAAGGGGTGGCGGGTTGGCAGGGCTTTATATCAGGTGCCAGGAGGGTGACGCTCCGGGGGCGCCCAGGCCGACCCGATGGATGCTGCTAAGGGAAAAATCTTCCGGCCATCGTGCACATGCGTGTGCACACAGCTGATTGGAATGGACATGAACAACAATTATGAGAAGGTGAGTAACTGTTTTATTGAGGTACCAGAGAATTCTGTCTGGCTGCTCTGGTGGCTGTTGTGGAAGGCAAATGTATGGATATGCCTCAGCTAACCTTGTGGATCTTCTTCTGCTACTAGAAGTTTTTGTCAATGCCCCTCTTTCCCCACCACCCAATAGAGAGCGCTTTCTAGGAAGTTATTGGTCTTACTATGGGGTGGACAGCACATCCCCAAAATAGGGATTTGTTTGTACTAACAATATTCTGAAAGGGCTTTCTTGGAGACAGTGCTTCTTAACTAAGATAAAGTGCTGCCTCTGGCAGATGAAGTTATTGTTGTATCTCTCCCATCCTACCCCTTTAGCACCAAGCATTTGATGCTGACAATAGTTTATATTCAATGCTAGACACATCAGTTTTCAAATGTCTAAACTTAGCATTTATCCACCACAGAACACCACACTGTGATGCCAAGGAATAAACACCAAATTATGTTAAATTGGGATAATGCAGTATACCTAGCTCTTAGCACTTTTCATCACTAGATATATCAAGCTACAATCCCACTGTGTCAAACTCATCCTGATCTGGTTAGTATAATTCATATTCATCTAGTCTAGCGTGGAGAGATAAGAACAGAATTTCAGGTATAACTGGAGTCTTCACACCTAAACTTTAGTATGATTTAAATGCAGTTTAACAAAATACCCTTAATGTTAAGTGCACACTAGCATTAAACATCAACATGTTCATAAAGAATATTTACACCATCAATACATAAAGTTTGTTGCTACACAGACAGACATACATCTGAAAAAAAGCAAAGAAAGGTAAAGTTTAGCCACCTCACAGAATATACTCTGCTTATAAGCACACCCCTTACAATCACATGGCACAGACTATACATTGCAACCTTAATTCTGATTCCCTCAATCCATCCTTCCATACACACACATACCATTACCAGATTCCACCCCCAGCCCTGAAACATTACTCATTTTGAAAGTCTGATGTAATAGCTGACTGTATCAGAAGAGGATAGCTACATAAAAGGGGAGTTTGCAGAAAGGTGGTTAAAGGGAGTGATGACAGGCTGGGTAGGGCAGAAGTGAAGCTGCTGATTAAGATTTTATTTAACAGCTGCTCACAAAAACTCCCCCATTGCAGGATAAAGTAACAGAAAAAAGTAGTTCCTGATGTAGATTTCATCGGCTGGAAAAGATTGGAGCTAGATACACACAATCAGGCTTGCATATGTCCAGGTCATATGCAAGTTTTATTTATGCAAGTAACAACTAAAAATTACCCTAAATGGGTAAAAAAAATTCCACACACAAAACCTACCAATTGCACCAGAATCAACTTCCAGCTACTTTTCTATAGACTGATATAAATCTTTTAACGAGTCTATCGTTGAGACATAGGACTGCCAACGTCAATTTTCAGCCACACCCCAATTTCAAAATAAATTTTAATTTGCAAAAAAAAAAAAAAAAGTTATACCAGTGGCTCTTATTTTTAAAAGAAAAACAGCTGTGTGCCTTTTTAAAATGCAACTCTAACTATGCAGGTGGTCCCAGACACCTGCACAAGAAGAATAAGTATATGTATAGTGAGTTTATCCAAGTAATTTCTTCCTACACTGTATATCGAAAAACCACTCAAACTCTATCTTGGTTATTTAGTTCTGAAAATAGACAGGACTATGGAATAATCTCTTGCAAAAATTTTCTTAAAAAGGCTTATAAAGAATAATAGCTTATTATCTATAGCCATGCTAGTGGGAAAAAGTTACATAAGGATGCAATCACTGGCTGAACATAGGTTATTTCATTTCTTGCCAACACGACTCCAATTCATATAAAACAGCTCTCAGATTACAGAGATATTGTTCTTATTTATAGTATCATTCACATCTCTCTCAAAGCGCCTGCATGTGGCAGACTTCCTTATGTACTCTGCCAGTCACTGCTGGCTGACGTGTGCCTTGACAAAGCAGAACTCAACACTGACACAAGATGCTTTTGCATGGATAGAAGAACTTTATTTGTAGAAAGCTGCAGATTCAAACTAACTAGCCCTCTAATGTATTTAATTCTGCAGCAGATACTATAAGAAAAGCACTTGATTATGAATGAAATCATGAACTGCCATCCCAAATACCTTTTGGCAGTACTGGAAAAGGGCAGGAGTAAAGTAATGAGGAATCCCAAGGACTTGCTTCTTCCAAATATAAGTATCAGCCACAGGAGACCACTTATAACTACTCCTGTGGCTGTCAGTTGATGGAATGGAAGGAAAGAGTGAGATGACAGGGCCATGGAATGAGAAGTGAAGAGTGACAGAAAAAAAGTAAGGGACAGTACTAACAATTGGTAGACACATCATGGAAATCATATATTTTTCTGAATTATGAAGACCATCAACATTTAAAGAGAATTTTCGAGATCTGGCTTTTAGTAACCTGAAATACATCAGTTTAAAGAGTGCTCTTTGGGTAACAGAGAACTGGGGGGAAAAGGTGTGCCAATTATATTTACTCACACTGGGGAAGACACTTCATAAATCATTTTATTGAAGATCACTGACCTCTCACTAACTGCGTACATTTCACAACATCTGTATGTGGATGTTCAATGGTAATCTCAAAACCTGAAAAATTAAGAATTATGTTTCAGAAACTGCAGTACATTTGTATTTGTATAAAAGAAAGATCTACCATGTATCAAACCCCACCCTCTGCAGCCGATGAACATCACAGTGCTCCCTAATGTCAATAAGCCAGATGAGGGAAATAGGATTTAACCCTTATTTCACAATTCTTTTGTATAAATGATATGGAATAAAGCCAGTAAAAAATATGCTTTCTATGGCTTTTATTAAGTCAGGTCTCATTTGCGAATATGAAAAATTCACACATATGTTGCAGCCAAAAACACAGTTTAAGTTTCAAACCGTAAAATGAAATGATTCTGCAAATGGTGATGTCACTAAGAACAAATCTGACTGTGTCAATTGCATTACTTTCCTCTGTTATAAAAATAAAGCACAAAAAACAAAAGGGGGCAAGAGTTTGGTATAAAGCTTTTATCATTTGTTTGAAGAGACCTGCAGACTTCAGTGTGGCATGTAACCTTATGTGACTAAGTTAATATTTCTCTACGTGGCTCTGGTGATAAATCAAAAATGACACTACAATAGTTTATAAATGTAATCTGAACCCAAAGATCAACTGTATTTAAAAATAACTGTCCAATTTTTGAAATGCCAAAAGTTACTAAAAAGATCACTCATTCTCTGAACTTTTTTGTTTAAATAGACTTTATCCACAGCATTATAGACTCATAGACTCTAGGACTGGAAGGGACCTCGAGAGGTCATCGAGTCCAGTCCCCTGCCCTCATGGCAGGACCAAATACTGTCTAGACCATCCCTACTACCAGCATTACTAGCATTCAACTTTAAGAATATTAGATCAGGTACAATTCTATAGTCATCTTGCAGCTTCATTTTTCTTGTTAAACTGAGTTCTATACAACTATGCACTTAAACAAAAATACTATCATGCATTGATCTGTGTTCAGATATTGGTTTTAGTGTCGAACCTATCTGAAAAGGCACTGCATATTGTAACCTCCTGAAGTGTGGCAACAACAGCTATTTATATTTGTCCAACTTAATATAGCATACATGCTTACAATGCAAATATCCTTTTCTTAGTTAAAGTAAACTGCAACAGAAAAGGTCTGCTAAAGGTCAATGGTATTGAAGATCCACTGTAATGGATGTACATTCAATTGAGTGCATGCAGAGCATATTCTTGTGTAGGCTAGATGCCATTTAAAATAACATACCTAAAGTTTGAAGCATTATTGTTTCAAGTATAACCAGTTCTTGGGCCTGCTGAAGGTATGCCTGAAATGTAAAAAAATAAGTTACTGTCAAGACCTACTAGAGAAATTTACAGTACTTACCAAAGTCTCAAATAGAAATGGTATGGGCAACATGTTAAGACCTCCTTTAAGACCTCAAAATTTACTTACCTTTGATTTATTATATCCTGATACACATTTGGATTCTCAACTTTAAAAACAGTTAACTACAACTTGTCTGCTATCACAAAGGCCATTAGCCACTCAATGAGTGGTAGCATAAATCAAATCTGAGAGAACTATTTTCATAACTGAGCTTGAAAATAAGTACTGTATACTACAAGGAAAAGGTACAATTGCTGTCTGATCGGGATATTTCTTTTTTCCAGTACAGAAGAACCTCAGTTACAAACTGAACAGTCAACCACACATCTCATTTGGAACCGGAAGTATGCAATCATGCAGCAGCAGAAACCAAAAAACAAAAAAAAAAGCAGCAAACATAATACAGCACTGTGTTAAATGTAAACTACTAAAAAATAAAGGGAAAAAGTTTAAAAAAGATTAACAAGGTAAAGAAACTGTTTTTGTGTTTGTTTCATTTAAATTAAAATGGTTAAAAGCAACATTCTTCATAATAAAGTTTCAAAGCTGTATTAAGCCAATGTTCAGTTGTAAACTTTTGAAAGAACAATCAATGTTTTCTGTTCAGTGACCAACATTCCAGAGTTACAAGCAACCTCCATTCCCAAGGTGTTCGTAACTCTGATGTTCTACTGTAGCTAAATTGGGAAAAGCATTAAAAAATACATAAGCATATAAAAGATACTGTGTCCTAACGATATGTTAATCAGGATTAACCTGAACACCTATCACAAAAGTTAACTTTCTACGATGCAATGCGTTTCTTATTACATGCACAAGTGTCCTATTAAAAAGGGAATTAGAGGCCTTAGTTTGCATGAAATATTAAGTAATTGTGATAGGTCCACTAATGGCTATGCTATTAAGTTACACAACAGATAAATTATTTGATTTAAGCAGAGAAGCGTCTTCTAGAGTTGGTAGATGGCATTAATCCAGTCAAGAACATAGTACAGCAACTCATCTGAGGTGTCAACTATATCTTAAGAATTACAATTAGATTTAAAGTATTATTTCCACGTACATCACTTTTTGTATCCAGCTGTAGCTCTTGAGGATGAAGACAGGCATGCGCTACTTTGATAACATGTTCGAGTTTTCGTGGTTGTTCTTCCACTTTCGCAGCCAAAAACAATGCAGTAGGAGAGATTATCTGTAAGAGAGGATAATTTTTAGTTTTAAAAAACAATTTTTTTTAATTCTAGTATAAGCAGGACCTAAAGTTACATGGAAGGGGTGAATTGGTAATTGCAAAAAGTATTAGAAAATCTGTACAAGGGATGAGACAATATGCAAGAGTAAAAAATGAAGACAGTTACCCTAGCTGAATTTCAGTATGATAGAGTTCTCATACTCAGCTGATGAGGGAAAAAAATTGTAAGCATTAAATTATATTATGATCAAGAAATGTTTCAGGCCAAATTAATTCTGACAGATAACCGACAGATTTTTTCATCAGATAGTCACTGAACCAAGAAGAGGTGATTCCACTTTAGATTTAGTATAGATAAGTAGCAAAGACCTCACTGAAGAACGGCTTGTAGAGGACAACCCTGGTTCAAGCGATTCATGAGCCAAATTCAGTTTAAACTAAATGGAAGGATAAACAAAAATAGTCTGTAATTAGGGTCCTTGATTTCAAAAGGGAAAGCTTTAATAAATTAGGGCAAGTAATTCGGGAAGAACAAGGATCTCAATGTGGAAGAGCCTTGGATTTACTTTAAGTCAAAGTTGTAGACAGGATTTGAAGCCTGCATCCCAAGCAAGGAGAAAAAATTCATAGCAAGGGTTGCAGACCAAACTGGATGAACAAGGATCTCAAACAGGTTATTATGGGAAAGCAGAAATCTTACAAGGAATGGAAGAAGGGATGGAGCAGCAAGGAAAGCTCTCTCTTGGAGGTCAGAAAGTATAGGAAAAATGTGAACTGCCAAAAGCTAAGCAGAGTTGAACTATGAAAAGGAAATTAAAACCAATACTAAAAAGGTTTTTTAGCCATATAAATAAAAAGAAATCAAGTAAAGAAGTGGGACAACTAGAGCAGTGAGGATGGGCTACTTTTTGCAATTACCAAGCAGGGCCCAACACCTAAATGAATGCATAGCCTCAGTTTTTAATAAGGGTAATGAGGCGCTTAGGGCAAGATAAGGGTGGCTAATGAGTATGAGGATATGGAAGTAGAAAACTACCACATCCGAGATGGACGTCAAACTCAAACAGCTTAATGGGATCAAATCAGGGGGCCTGGATAATCGCCATCCATTAATATTAAAGGAACCTGCACACGAAATTGCAAACCCTACAGCAAGGATTTTTTAATGAATCCATAAACTAGGGGTCGGTACTCTACGACATTGCTAATATACTACTTATTTTAAGGGAAAATAAGTGATCCAGGAAACTACAAATCTGTTAGCTGACCTTAATTGTATGAAAGGTCTTGCAACAAATTTTGAAACAGTAGTTAAGAATACAGAGATTAATGGTACTTTGGAAAAAAATGGCAGATTGTGCCAGACCAACCTGATGTTATCTTTGAGAAGATAAGTTATTTTCTAGACAAAGGAAATGCTGCAGATCAAATCTACTTGGATTTCAGTAAGGCACTGACATTTCCACATGGAAAATTGGTTAAATTGGAGAAGATGGGGACTAAAATGAGAAATAAAAGGTAGGGAAAGGAACTGGGTAAAGGGGAGACTACAATAGGTCACAATGAAAGGTGAACTATCAGGCTGGAGGGAGGTTACTAGTGGAGCTCATCAGGAATTGGTCTTGGGACCACTATTACTTATTTTCATTAATGATCGTAGCACAAAAAAATGCACGTGCGCTAATAACATTTGTGGATGACACAAAGTTGGGAGATATTGACAACATGGAGGAGGACCAGACTATAATAGAAGAAGATCTGGATGACCTTGAAAACTGAAATAATGGAAATGTGATGAAATTTAATAGTTTAAAGTCATGCACTCAGGAACAAACAAGAATTTCTATCAAGCAGATGAGGACATACCAGTTGAAAACAATATAGGAGAAAGACGTGGGTGTATTGGTTGATCACAGGATGACTGAGCCACCAATGTGATGCAGCCATGAAAATGGCTAATGCAATCTTAGGATGAATCAAACGAGGTAATTCCAATAGAGATGGAGAAGTGTTATTACCATTATGCAAGGCACTGGTGAGATCTCATCAGGAATAGTGTGTGCAATTCTGGTCTCCCATGTCTAAGAAAGATTAATTCAACCTGGAACAGGTGCAGAGAAGAGATACTGGGATAATCAGAGGAATGGAGAACCTACCTTACAAGAGGACACTTGCGGAGCAAGACTAACCAAACTAAGGTCTGATGGGAGACATGAATGCTTGCTCTAAATACAACAGAGGGATAAACACCAGGGAGGGAGGGGGTCATCTAAGATAAGGGCAAATGTTGGCACAAGAAAAAAAAAGATCTAAACTGGCCAACAAATTTGGGCTTGAAATTTGATGAAGATTTCTAACCATCAGAGGAGTAAAGTTCTGAAATAGCCTCCCAAGTGGAGCAAGAGGGAGGGAAAAAACCCTAACTGGTTTCAAGACTGAACTAGATAAATTTATGGAGGAAATAAGATATGATAATATGGCCTACAATGGCATGTGGCGCCTCTGCGACTGCTGGAAGCCAGTATCTTCAAGGACTGGAGATGGGACAGTAGGTGGGGAGGGCTCTGAGTTACAACAGTTAATTCTTTCCCAGGTGTCTGCCTGGTAGGTCTCACTGACATACTTAGGGTCTAACTGATCACCATATTTGGGGAGCAGAAGGAATTTTCTCCTAGGTCAGATTGGCAGAGACTCTTCAGGGCTTTGGAGCTGTGTTCTGGCTCCGTTCCAGCTCCAGGCAAAAACCTGCAGCTCCACTGCTCCGGACCTGCTCCGCGCTCCAACGCTGGGCTCTGCTCCAAAGCCCTGCTCTGGGTTGTTTTTTTCCCACCTCCTCTGCAGCATGGGTCTCTTGCTGGTTTGAGCTACAGTAAACGGTTGGTTCTCTGTAACTTGAAGTCTTTAAATCATGATTCAAAGACTTCAGTAACTCGGCCAAAGGTTATGGGTCTATCACAGGAGTGCATGGGTGAAGTTCTGTGGCCTGCAATGTGCAGAAGGTCAGACTAGATAACCACAATGGTCCCTTTTGGCATTAAAGTCTATGTGACTATTCACAGGTACAGTTTTCCAGACACAGGTTAGAATAGGATATTTCTTTTGAAATTTACTAAATTCAGACAGTTCATTCAAGTAAAGATTAAGCTCAGAAGTGAGTGAACTCTGATACTATCTTTTGTTTTGAAAAAGGTGAAGCAGAGTCCCAGGAAGATCCACTGTTGACTGTCAGAAGCAAGCACAAACACCATTTGGCACAGAAACCTGGCAATCAATCAAAATGCTAATGGATTGGAAGTATGAGACAATAATATGACCAGTGATTTCACAGGCGTACCTCTGGTCTGGAACAGTCCCATAATACTTAACACAAAATGTGTGCCTGGGATGCATTAAGCACACCATGATTCATGAACTAGAAGTTTTACTGACAAGTAATGCATGTTTGAATACAAATTACTTTGGGGAAGGATAAATGATATATACCCACTCTAAGGACCAATAAGACCTCAATGCAGACTGCCATAATTGGCACAGTATTTGTAAAATTCAATAAACATATTCTTTAATATTTGTATACAATGCCAAAACAGAGGCACTGTTCTATAGCCCAGTTCCTAGATGTCAGTTTTCAGGATCAGAGTACATAAATAGGTTCTTATTTCTCCTAAGCTGAAAAAAAAAATTAATATTTAAAGGAGCTGATCGTTTGAGAAAATGCATTTTGTATTTGCCACTCCCATTTTTCAGGCAAACAACAGAGCGAAGAGTTAATTCTAAAATGTCTGCCAACTCATTTTTCTGTATCAAGGAAACCTGACCTTTCACTTCTTATTCCAAAATTTATCAAGTGATACATAAAATTGTGTTAAAACTGTAGAGTTAAGATTATAATATGGTCAACCAAGACAAATGTACAGAATAAAGAAATAAGGCCTTTTCTTGCTGCAGAAGTCACACCAGCTTAATTTTAGTTGATATAACTGTAAATGGATTTAAGAGGATTCAGCCAGGGTTTACAAATTGTTTTTCAATTTTAAAGCAGATTGAAGTTATAGTACAACTTCTTCTGTATGTAGAGCAACAATAAGAAACAATCTGCCCATTGAGTGTCAATTACAGATATGTTATCTATTGTAGCAACAAACATTTTAAGCTACATATTGATGCAAAGCTCAGGCAGATATGGATTATAATTAAGGCTACGTTTTAGTCACGGGTATTATTAGTAAAAGCTACGGACAGGTCACAGGCAGTAAACAAAAATTCATGGCCCATGACCTGTCCCTGACTTTTACTACATACCTGACTAAAACATGCTCTGCAGTGCATGCTGCCTCTGATTGCAGGCACCACTCCCGCAACTCCCATTGGCTGCAGTTCCTGGCCAATGGGAGCTGTGAAGCCGGTGCTCTGGGTGCAGGTAGCGCACAGAGCTGCCTGGCCATGCCTCCACCTAGCAGCTGAATGAGGGGGAGGATGTCACCACTTCCAGGGAGCCCTCTAGATAAGCCCAGCGCCTGCTTGACCCTGCCCCGTGCCCCAACCCCCTGCCCCCTCTCACACCAAACACTGCTGCTGGGAGGGGGAGGTGGCCTGAGACTGCCCCAGCAGCGGCTGGTGTCCCTGGCGCAGGGGCTGCCTGAGCTTCCCCTGAGGCAGGAGCACCAGCCACTGCAGAAGTCATGGAGGTCACGGAATTTGTGACTTCCAGCACAAACTTGCAGCCTTAATTATAATGGATCGTCACAGTAGTCACAGTTTAACAAAAATCCCAAATGAAATTACATGCCCTACACCGTCAATGGGTATCGTAGCCCTTTCCACTGAACCAAGATGGGGGATATCCTAAAAATTAAATACTTGTTTTTCTTGTTATAAAAGTGGACAAACTATGGACAACTGAAATCAGTCACTTCTGATTAGAAGTAGATATTTTCAACTGTTTCACTTAACATTAAGAAAACAGAAGATCCTCTTAATGTTTCTCTTAATTTTTCTATAAACCTTGAAGCCCAGCAACCTAAAAGGAACACAAACAACAAATCTGGACCTCCTTTGAGCTACAGCAATATGCAATTAAAAAACCTAAAGCAGGAATAGCCTATTTTTTGTCAAGGTCCAAATTTCTTGGTCAAGGTATAGTCAAGGTCCAGACTCCAGAGAAAGTAATAATTAATAACAACAACCACCAGTAAACAAAGATTTTTGGGTCTGTTCAAAAGCCTCTGGCGGTCTGGATTTGGCCACGGTCTGCCTACTGACTACCTCGACCTAAAGTTTCTTTGCTAAAGCTGGATCACAGGCAGCAATTGCCTACACAGCTCCCTAAGAAAAAGAACACAGGGCTATTTCCTTTGGATATATTTACCTGTAGCATTTAGTATTTTACTTCCCCAAATAAGCTGCATTTCACATTTAAGTTCTGTTTCCTTCTTGAAACAAAATTAACTAAAATGTGTTGATGTCATATTTTAATGTATTAAAAGTATTATTAAGATTGCCCTACACTACCCGTAAAATCCAGTTTTCAGTTACTTATAACCGTCAAACCTGAACCACTTAAACTGACTTTTCCACGCCAGGTATCTGCGTCAAGCTAAATTAATTCTGAAAGTTTCAGCCAGACTGGTTCAGCTGCTTGAAAACCAGACAACAGAATAACGTTTTGCCATTAAAAAAAATTCTGGTGACCGTTTCTTTGAGGAGTACTATCATGCTCTGGAATAGGAACTTGCAAATTAGTAGGAGGTACATTGTTAGGGAAGTGCCTTGTGCTGTTCTCGTGAAAACCTGTTCAAACTTGGCCCAGTCATAATTTTTGAAAAGTTTCAGATCACAAAGACAGATAAAATCTTGAAGATTCAGTGTGCACTGAGCACACTCCAGCTATTCACAGCTCCTATGTATAACCAGAGGTATGTGAGCCACCCCAATAGCATGAGTGAGCACGCTCCAATCCAGGGTTACAAAGCCAGACTTTCCTTGCAATTGCTATTCTGGGCCAAGCACAGGAACTAAGAGCAGAGAACCTGTGCCTGCTGTACTTTTAGTGAGCCTCTTGCTGGTACCCAGTCAACGTGGACGTGTTAGACACCAGACTCAAATGCAAAGGGGATAAGAGTCAGACCAGGGTGGAGAGAAACAAAGTACTTGATGAGACTGGGACTCTGAGATGGGGAGGGATGAGGCAAGGGAAGATGTGCAAGTATGAGGAAAGTGTCAGATCTGACAAGGTGCTGAAGTGTGGGGAAACTGGACAAGGATTCTGGAGGCCAGGGGGACAGGACTGGAGGGGGAGACTGGGACTCCGGCAGAGAGCCCTGGAGGGTAGGTATTAGGGTTGGCTGAGCAGGAAGATTGGAATGAGAAGCCAGAGAAACAGGAAGTGGGACTGTGATGAGGAACCCAGGACAGGAAAGAGAACTGGGAGAAACAGGTTGGAAGTGATGGAGCAGAAGGGATGAAAGTGAAGTGGGATGAGGCAGAGAAGTGAGAACAGCCAGAAGTCTCTGTCCACTACTGCACACTTCCCTCCAGAGGCTGGAATGAAACCCAGAAAAACAGAATCTCACCATTCCATTGCAATCAGCAAGTATCTGTGGAAACCCACTAGCAATGTGCATTTTTCAGCCCCCTTTAAGTGCTGGTCCACATAGAAGGATGACATCCTACTACTGCCATCAGTTACACCATTAGCTCAAGTGGCACAGGTCTGTGTGGTGGAGCAGAGAGTCTAATGTTGCTAATGAACTATGTGGGTGTCAATATCTTATATGATGGAATCTGTTTTTTCAGTTTGCTCTTTAAAAAACACAGGAAATTGCACACAACTACATTAACAGAACATTATTAAGGTTGCAAAGTCAAGCCTGCAAAAATTAGTAGTTCCAGAATTAAGATTGTACAGGCAACCTTAATTTGGCCCCCTTGTGCACATTCATTTAATAAAGCTTTTAATTACATGATCACACACTCCCCACTCGCCCCAGGATACCTGCCTCATTCAGTGCACTGGATATGAAACAGGTTTGCATAGCAAAGAGGCTGTTGTCTGTAAACCCCCTGCCTCATTTGTTGCAAAAGTTGAAAGGTGCACAGTGAATGAACCAAGGTATTGCACAAAGAGAAAGGAGGGTCTCATGGTTAAGGCAGCTGAACGTTGCACTGGAAAACTATCCCTGCTTCTGCCAGAGAATTCTATGCGACTAAGTCTCACTTGATCAAATAATTGTTAAGCAGTTATGTCTCCAATAATTTCCACTGAAATTCTATGAGAGATGTCTGACTGACAGTACTGGAGTTCTACTTAGCCAAATATCAGGTGTAGCATTAGAATGCTTCCTCCATCCATCAACTTCTCAATGTGCCTCAACTTTTACTGAGCAGAACCACTTTCAAAGGTGAGAGGTCTCCATGTGCATTCAATCCTTGATTTCCATGGCCTTGTCTAAGCTGGAGTTTTTTGGTATTGTTACTCAAGTTTATCATTTTTGAAGATACTTATCCAGATAAGAAATGGCTTCCTTGAAACTTCAGACATAGAACGTCAGTGAGGAACACATACTCTTCAAGATGCAAGGACAGCTGAGCTACTCATATGGAGATCCACCTATCATGAGTATTTATTCTGATGGTATTTTATTTCATACCTTTCACTTTAGAGCATAATAGAAGTACTTAAGGTTAGGTGGCAAAACAAAGAGCTCACATACCTTTTACCAGGGGGCACATTTAAAAAAAAAATTCAATGTAAGTAATAAGAAAGAAGCATTCAGTTTGCAGCTATAACCTGATTATCAGGGAGTATTCTGCTCAAACTGCCAAGAGTTGGAACAGCACAAATGTTCAAGAGAGCTCTATCTTCTCAAGCCTTCCTTTTTAACAATTTTATCACCTTTTGCAGCTGTTTCTTAGCTTAAGTAAAATGGGTTAGTTTCAGTTTCCCAGTGGACAGATCAGCATCAGATATCTGTCATTAGAACGGCCATCCTTATTAGTCTTGTGCCTTGTCTAGACTGAACTTTTTGGTACAGTCTTAACTCTAGTTAATACAATTGAAAACAGACATAGGATAAACATTTGCTACTTTTGCTTCACCATAGGCTAAATATAAGAGGAATGCAAGTGATTTGTCACTCAAACTCATCATAAGACCATCAGGAAAATGTGCAGAATAGAGTTCCTTCGGAATGAATTCTTAAATATTTCATTTTAACTACTCACTTGTGAGGGTAGGTAGCCTCTCAGCAGAAGCTCAGCAATCATTACCTCTAGCAGTATATATGCTCCTCACTGAAGACTACAAGTATGCCAAGCTTGAAGTTTTAAAAGGAAACCGTTTGGATGATCTAAATAACAAAGGCTTAAAGATAACTAAGTCTGAGAACAAGTTCTGTGAGAAGAAAAATAAAGATTTCTGAATTTCATTTCAGTTAAATTTAATCAACACATAAAATAATGTATAAAAAAGTGTTTTCTCGGTTACTATACCACTACAGTTACTATACCACTACAGTACATACAGAAAGTAGCAATCATCATCTACTGCAAAGGGAAAACACTTTCGCGCCTTTTCTAAAAAAAATAAAGTAAAAATGAAAAATATCACATTAAGTATAAGAGAGCATGGTGTTAACATATGCCTCTGAGATTTAAAAGAACTCTGAAGACAAAATTACTAAAATGGTGCAAGTGGATTTTGGCAGATGGCAGGAATCCCATTTCTGATCCATCAAAACAGACCATTTCACAGAAAGAGTGAAGACGCCTGTGCTCTTTGTGCAGCACGTAACTCAAAGAGAACATCATTGTTAAACTGATTTTAAATCTCATTGTTCACATTTCAGAAATGCCAGTTATTAAAATATGTAGATATGGCTCTCCATATATAGTCATTCACTTGCTATTTAAAACCTGCTGTCTTCCTTACAAATATACTTGTTGGGTTAAATACTTAGGGCTGTGAAAAAGCCCACCCACCACTCATTTTTTTGATGTTATGCCACAAATATTTATATGAACATATTTTGTTTTTATATTAAGAATTTAAGGCTCTAATTTCAATCTGAAGCAAAGCTACCTAGCCTTAAAAAGTTAAAATGGAAGTGATAGGGACATTTTTTGTTATTCTGCTGTGTAGGCAGTAAACGATAGGACTGTCTAAAACAGTGTTCCCCAAACTTTTTACCTGTGGTAAGCATAAATGTTCTCAATCAACGCTACAAATAAGTGGTTGGTAGAGTGTAGTTTTATTTGACTCAAAATTCCTAAAGTTAAAGTAGCATGAAACAAGTTATTGCTTCGGCTGAAATAGTAAATAGAGTTCTTTAGAAGTAAAATGTAAAAGATAAAAAGGATCCATGATCTAAAGAGCCTAGAAAATTCAGCCTTTCCAGATTATTCAACTATTATTAACAACCTACTGAAGTGGAAAAGCGAACATTGATGTATTTAATTTTATTTTGAGACATCTGAGAGTTATCAAAATGTAGCCACAATAATTTAAGCCTGTTTGTTTCAGATCTTCCAGCAGCTCTTCGATATTAGCTTCATTCATCTTTGACACACAAATACAGCACAATTGATGTGATTATGCCAGAAAATCTGAACAGCGAAAATTTGAATTTTGACAGGAAAGTTGCAACCTTCTTTTATGGAAAAACCATTTTTAAGATAGCACAAAATGAACAATTTAAATAAATTTAAGCATTTTCCCTGGATATACTCCTCTGGACAGATTAGAGTAAAATTTCCAAAAATGCCTAAATATAAATCAATTTTCAAAAGTGACTGTGGCAGTTAGGAGCCAAATCTCATTGGAAATAAAGAAAAGATACTACACTGAGTTTTTAAAAACAATTCTTGCTGATGGGCTGGACATTTGACTAGTCCAAAAATAAATGGCCAACTGACTGGTCAAATAACATCAAGAACAGTTAAATATTTTTAAGCACAAATTCATTAGAACAGCAACAAAAAAGAAAGACTTGACCGTCACCAATAGGCTTGGCCTTAAATAGATGCTTATGTCTAATAACAAAAATACAAATTACTTAACTGAGTTATTTTAATTCAGAAAAATGGAAAACACAATGAAGTTCCAGGGCATTCCTGCTGGAATATTTGACCATGATCAAATAATAGGCAGTCTATTGACTGGCTTGTCAAACCTACTTGCTGAGTTGCAGGTGCATGGAATGGTATTAGAATTCATCTCCAATATGCCCTATAATTTACTCCAGGGATCTTGACCGTTAGACTATCTCGATAAAAAGCTTTGCCAGCTTAAAAAAAGCTTATTAGATAAAGACAAAAATGCCTAAAATATTAATATATTGTTTTCAAGCTCAATACAGTGTGGACGTACTGATGTTTAACCATCTTGAAAGTTAAGTGGTTATAGGTTATGCTAGGTTCTTCAAACTATGATTCACAGAGTTGGAGTCTGGCATTTCCTTATTTCCAACAGCCAAATTCTATTAAAAACGGCTACAAACATTCAATGCTTTTACAATACACCTCTACCTCGATATAACGCAACCTAATATAACATGAATTCGGATATAACACGGTAAAGCAGTGCTCGGTGGGGGAGGAGGGCTGCACACTCCGGCGGATCAAAGCAAGTCGGATATAATGCGGTTTGATTTTTTGGCTCCTGAGGATAGTGTTATATCGAGGTAAAGGTATATTACTTTCCTACGATTGCCTTACATGCCATGGGGATGTTATGAGATTGTGCATGGGGGGAGATAATCAACAGGGCAATCACCGAAATGCAGCCAAAGGCATGAATACTTTGACAACTTCCACAATTGGGTATCAAAATATTTTAACCCTTTGAAGTGCAGTAATTACGAGGAAGAATAACTTAATCTCATCTGCAGTGTTTAGGCACTTTACCAGAATTTTAACATATGCGATATTAAACAATGACAGGGCATCATGTTTTAAGTGCACTGGATGCTTCTTAGCCTGGTTATCTGGTACAGTATTTCAGCACAGTACTTCTGCAAAATGATTTGATTTAAATATATAATTGGAGGTCAATTTGAGAGTTTAAGAGTGCATCCTAAGTGCTTTACCTCCATTTCCCATGTGCCAAAGGCCTCTTCCTTATTTCTGCATTTGGAAACAGGCAAAAATGATATCTACAATTAATACAAAACCGAAGCTAAGTTACAGTTGATGCCTTGTATGAATGTAATGATGAAACAGTTAAACTTGTTATGTGAATAGTTTGCAGACTTGTTAAAAGAAGATACCGCAGAAACACAAGAGTATAAACCTTATGGTGTTAAAACAGTTAACCAGCAAACCAAAAGTTGTTTAAGTCTCTGTCAACTTTGACATTGAAAGCATTGGCTGAAATAATGATAAATTTCATGTTAAACTTTGTTTCTACATGGTTTGCCTGACCAGCAAAAACTAGCTATTGCTGTTCAAAAGGTAGAGTATGGATCTAGACAAAAATTTATTAAACTTATGGCTGGTCTCGACTTACCAAACAAAAACGTAGAGAGTTTAAAAATGGCTGTTACGATGTTTCTGTACCAGAATATACAAAACTTAACCTGAAACAATTGCTAAAACCGTTGCAAGACAGTCATCTGACTTCTTTCAAGATTTTAAGAATTTGCTACAAAGCTGCTATCATTTTGAAAACTTCAGAAACAGAACTGAGCCAATAAAAATGTATCAGTGAATAGTTTCTTTAGCAGATCTTATAACATCCAGCAATGGCCATCATGGAGTAGAGATGTTTTAGCTATGAATGTGTGTGTATTTGCATGATCTACTTACATGCATAATCAAGTGGTACTTACGGGATAAATATATTATAAGTTTAGTGTAGAATAGTTAAAAGAAATTCAGCTTACCAATCAAAAGGAAATGAAAGCGTAAGCCTTACAATCTGAATTGATCCTTGCAGCCACAACGCAACCTATTGCGACTTTTGGCAGCTAATTTTTATCCCCAGCCTCCCTATTTCTTGTTTTCATGAGTAAGCATTACCTTTAATGTAAGTCTAAGAACCATTAGACATGTACTTTGCATATTCGATAAAAAATGTCCAATAGACTTTAGTTTTAAGAGATTATTAGTACCTCGTACAATTTTAATTTCTAACAGTTTCTTTTTGCAGTAGATGAATTAGTAGTTAAGTTTTCAGCTGGCCAAGCACTCTGAAGATTTGGTTAACATTTACTAAATATTCGTAACAGTCTTTAGCCTTTGCCCTGTCTACAAAGAACTTGACAGATAGCCTGGGAGTATGAATTTAAAAGTGACTCACATTCACTTTGAGACCACTCCCTTCATCCTAAAAGAACAGGAAAAGAAAAAGTGAGGCAGTGCATTTGATGCCTATGCATCAATACAAATATAAAAGCCACTGTCTAACATAATATTCATAATAAATACAGAAAGGTATTTGGAGACACCAGTATAAGTGCCCTGAAAGATATGTGCTAGTTTTTTAACTTCTAGTTCAATTAATAATACATTATAAGTTCTCCTTCCATAAACATAACTTTTCTGAAACTGAAGATTGCATAGCACTCAGGCACAAGAAATTTAATGCAGCTACGCTTACAAGTTACAGATTTGCTAATAATTCTAAGGGCAGGTCTTCACTACCCGCTGGATCGGCGGGTGGAGACTAATCTATCGGGAATCGATTTATTGTGTTGGTCTAGACACAGATAAATCGATCCTCGAATGCGCTCCCCGTCAACTCCAGCTTGTGAGAGGTGGAGTCAACAGGGGAGCAGCAGCAGCAGCTGAATCACCGCCATCCTCACAGCCAGGTAAGTCAACCTAAGAGACACCAACTTCAGCTACGCTATTCGCATAGCTGAAGTTGTGTATCTTAGGTCGATGACCACCCTTCTCCAGTGTAGATCAGGGCTAAGAACTAAGTGACTATATATACTAGTGTCCAGTTGAAGGTAGAATATAGCAGCTAAATACTCTCGTCACTACCAAAAGCCGGCCTAGGTTGCTAGATGTGTCTTGGTTTACCACCCAATGGATTTCTTTTTTAGGCTACACCAGTCTGGGCTGTGGAAATATCATGTAAACTCAAGTCTCCACTCCAAGCTACTCTGCTTGAAAGAGGACGACCATAAACTGTCCACAAACAGCCACAAAAGTAACCTTCGCCTGCCTCACTTGATTATTTTTAATTGGTCATGGGTTATCAGCTAGACCAAAGATCCTCAAACTGTGGGTTGTGACCCCAAAGAGGATCGTGACCCCATTTTAACAGGGTCACCAGGGTCAGCGTTAGACTCGGTGGGCCTGCCGCTGAAGCTGAAGCCTGAGCCCCGTTGCCTGGTGCTGAAGTTGAAGCCCAAGGGCATCAGTGCTCGGACTTCACCCCCCAGGGTGCAGGCCTCAGACTCGGCTCCAGCACCACCTCCCCCCGCCTGGAGTCATGTAGTAATTTTTGTTGTCAGAAGAGGGTCACGATGCAATGAAGTTTGACAACCGCTGAACTAGACCATGTATTTATCTATGAAAATGAGAAAATGTGATGTAGTACAAATCTTCTACTGCCCTCGATGGATTAAACCAAAAACACTTTTAAAAGGCTTGTCCATGTAAAATAACCTAACCATATTTAAACATGATTTTGATATACACTTGAATCCTAAACCTCTTCTAACCCTATTCTTGCCCTGACAACAAAAAGCTATTTTAAAGAGGTACATTTCACGCTAGATACATATCACAATAAAATAAATATGTGGTCCTAACACAGTTGCAACACATTTTCTTCATTCATAAAACAAGAACAAACAGAGTGTTCAGGCCCAGGACATAATCACGTTTCAGAACCATGTTCAAAAACCACTCATATTTCTGTCACACAGAGCCTTCATTTTTTGTAGACGTGGCTTAAAACTAACTATTTGACAACCAGCTTGCTGCAAATTTGACAGACTCCTAGGTGGCAAAAACAGTTCATGATTATGCAATTTGTTTCTGGTCCAATAATTTTATAAGGCTAATTTCTTGTTCAACTTAAAAAAAAAATCTTAACACACCTGGATCTCAAATATGTTTCACACCAGTGTTTAAACTATTTTTACAGCGTAGCTAGGGCTCAGAGTCCATCCACACCATTAAATAACATACCTCCTTACACCATTGACTATTCTATTCTTTATGAGAGGGGAGGAAGAAAGCAAATCGAAAAGATCTATTTTCATATGATGAAAGACATAAGCACTGAACACATTTTTTGACCAACACATCTAATATATCTGACAGGAAAAACAAGCTTGAGATTTCACATTATTCGGTTTTTATAAATAGATTCACAGATTCTAGGGTCAGAAGGGACCAATGTGATCATCTAGTCTGACCCCTTGCATAAAGCAGGCCATAGAACTCTACCCATCCACTTCTATAACAAACCCCTAACCTATGCCTGAGTTACTGAAGTCTTCAGATTGTGGTTTGAAGACCTCAAGCTGCAGAGAATCCACCAGCAAGTGACCCATGCCCCACACTGCGGGGAAGGCGAAAAACCTCCAGGGCCTCTGCCAATCTGCCCTGGAGGAAAATTCCCTCCCGATCCCAAATATGGCGATCAGCTAAACCCTGAGCATGTGGCAAGACTCGCCAGCCAGCACTCAGGAAAGAATTCTCTGCAGTCACTCAGATCCCATCCAACATCCCATCACCAACCACTGGGCATACTTATCTGGCGATAATCAAAGATCAATTGCCAAAATTAGGCTCTCTCATCATACTATCCCTTCCATAAACTTATCAAGCTTAGTCTTAAAGCCAGATATGTCTTTTGCCCCCACTACTCCCCTTGGAAGGCTGTTCCAGAACTTCACTCCTCTAATGGTTAGAAACCTTCATCTAATTTCAAGTCTAAACTTCCTAGTGTCCAGTTTATACCCATTCGTTCTTGTGTCTACATTGGTACTAAGCTTAAATAATTCCTCTCCCTCCCTAATATTAATCCCTCTGATATATTTATAAAGAGCAAGCATATCCCCCCTCAGCCTTCTTTTGGCTAGACTAAACAAGCCAAGCTCTTTGAGTCTCCTTTCATATGACAGGTTTTCCATTCCTCGGATCATCCTAGCAGCCCGTCTCTGAACCTGTTCCAGTTTGAATTCATCCTTCTTAAACATGGGAGACCAGAACTGCACACAGTATTCCAGGTGGGATCTCACCAGTGCCTTATATAACGGTACTAACACCTCCTTATCTTTGCTGGAAATACCTCGCCTAACGCATCCTAAAACCACATTAGCTTTTTTAACGGCCATATCACATTGGCGGCTCATAGTCATCCTGTGATCTACCAATACCCCAAGGTCCTTCTCCTCCTCTGTTCTGAGGAGTTACCAATACCCCAAGATCCTTCTCCTCCTCTGAACTGATTACAGAAACATCCAAACACAAACAGAAGGTTTAACATCCAGCTCACCAGTAAATTACATACAAGGCAGCTAGAGCTACTTCCCAGACCAGATTTGAGATTTTTCCATCTACTGTCACTGCCCAATGAGTTACTGAAGGTAGAAGAGTTATATTAGTTGACCATGGCTTTTACAAATAAAAGTACAGTAGAACCTCAGAGTTATGGGCTGACCAGTAAACCACACACCTCACTTGGAACAGGAAGTATGCAATCAGGCAACAGCAGAGACCAAAAAAAAGAAATAAATACAGTACACTACTGTGTTAAACATGGACTACTAAAAAATAAAGGGAAAGTTTAAAAAAAGATTTGTCACGGTAAGGAAACACTTTCTGTGCTTGTTTCATCTAAATTAAGATGGTTAATAGCCGCATTTTTCTTCTGCATCAGTTTCAAAGCTGTATTAAGTCAAATTTCAGTTGTAAACTTTTGAAAGAATCACCATAATGGTTTTTGTTCAGCATTACAAACAACCTCCATTCCATGAGATGATCATAACTTTGAGGTTCTACTGTATACGTAAATTAGACACAAACCATAGTTGCATCAGTTAGGCACGTCATGCCGTACAACACAGTAACTGGTGACTCCTAACTAGTAAGGGTAGTATTTGTTCCCATATCTAGAACCCTTCAAATCTGCGGAGATCAGCTTTATATTCGCGGATGCAGATATCCTCAAACCATTTTTGCAGATTGGATGCAGATACAAATTTTGTATCTGCACAGGTCTCTACCCAAATCCCCAGAACTTTAAACTACATTGACAGAGTTTAACCAATTTATCTACAATAGAAAAATCAAGAAGACTGGTCAGTGTGTATTCTTGTTGTTTATCACATTATTTCTCTAGCTTAGGAACATAGCAGAAGTTAAATTTTAATTACCAGCTGTTAAAATAGTCCCCACTTGAAATAAGAGTACTACCAATAATATTTCTAAAATAGTATTCTGAAGCTAGAATACTGTGAAAGCTATGTCATCAGCTGTTGCCTCAAAATTATGTGCAAGTATAGTTTAAGAGCATAAAAGTCAGTACTTACATTTCTATTAAATTTTGTGAAGGAATGATGCATATAAAACCTGTGCATGTAAACAATTGCAGTATTTATTGTAAGCTGAGATCTGAAAGATGGGATTAAGGAAATTTTACACATCTAGACAAACAATGCATTATCAATAAAGTTGAAATTCTATCTACCACAAATACTTTTTGTTATGTTATTCTATTAAATAAAGCTGTAACTGAATTAATAAAGCAGTAATAAACTGAGTACACATAACTGGTGTGAAGATACTTTTACTCTTTCTTTCAAACACAACAGTGATATTGTAAAACAAGATTTACCATGTCTCATTCATTGGAAGGAGACTCCCTAACTCAGGAGACTCCCTTAACTTTAGAAAGATTTTAATGTTGCATCTTCTTGCTAGGAACAAATTTTACTGTATCAAACATTTTAAAATAACTCTCTCAAGTACCCTTTATATAAGTTTATGCATGTTAAGAGACTTTCTTCTAACTACTATAACCCACTGAATCCTAGCTTTTAAAATCAAATTGAACAAAAACTTGTTATAGTAATTGGATGTTAATTCCAAAAGAAATGGAACAGCTTACTTCCTGTGAATAATAACTATTGTTTATACATAAACTACTTCGAACAAAACCTCCTAATCAGTGGAAAAACTGCCAAGTCTACAATCACGCTACATGACCATTTGAATGAGGGGAATTGTAAAGGTATAACTGAAACACAATGGAAAAAATTTATAAAAACTGTTTAGGATTAATCCAAAAAGCGAGGAAGTCTACTTTTAAGTGAGACAGCTAGGAGGCCTTCTTTGTGACGACTATGGTAGAATATAAACTAAGATTAAGCGACAAACACAGGGTCTTAAAATGCAGCTCTTCCTCCTAACACTATATTCAACTTCAATAAAAAAGTAATTCTCCCTTTTATTTCAAGGGGTGGGAGAGAAGTTGTTTGGCTTTAAGGGACTAAGAATATTACGGTAGCTACAAAAGCCAAAAGAAATGAAAACAACTTTGGAGTTTAGTCATATCAATTGGGGTGGAGAGGGGAATCTCGACCCAATCTAGAAAACCATGTGCTTCAATCCCCCGCCCCCATATTCGGCGGCGGCAGCAGCAGTAGAGTTGGGGAATATAACACCAGCTCAGACCCGCTCCCCGAAGAGGGCTGGACAAACCGGGAGTTTGAGCGAATGTAATAATCACCCCCAAGCCCCAGAGACACGGATCCGGGAACAGAGACACCAGCCACCAACTCCCGCGACCTCCCCTCCACCACACTCTATGCCCCAGCTCCCCTCCCGGCGCCAGGCCCCGGCTCGCTTCCCCTCCAGGCCCCAGTACTCTCCGGCTCTCGGCCAGTACCTCTCGCTACGCCCGAGCTGGTACCTAGCCGGCCCCTGGGTCGGACCCCGCTCCCCTCCCTACGCGCTGAACTGCCGGATGAGGCCGCGGCCGCCGCCCAGGCCTGCCTCCCCCCGGCCCGGTCTCCCCGTTCGGATACACGTTGAGGCGCTGGCCCATGTCCTGGATGAGGTTGGCCGCCTGCTGCCGATACGAGAGCTCCTTGTCGGCCTCCACCCCGCAGCGCCGGGTCGGCGTGTTCTCCAGCTGCTCCCGGCTGAAGAACCAGCGCGATGCCGACAAAGAGGCGCCGCCACCCCGCGCCGCCGAGCCCGCACCACCAGGCCCACTCGCAGCCGCCGCCATGACACTTCCTCCCCCTCCTCCGGCCCCGCCCGCCGGCGGCCCAGCCGCCGCGGCGCCTGGCCCCTCTTCTCCCTCCATATTAGTTCTCGCGAGAGCTCGGGGCCACGGGCCGGGCAAGGATTCCACCTAGCCCCCTAAAACCATAGAGTCTGGCGAGAGCGGAGGTAGAGCGCCGCAAAAGAAACTGTGTCACGTGGTCTATGAGGTTTCCGTCGGCGGACAATCCTATGGAGGCACCGTGTGGTACAGTGGCCCGCCCCGGATGTGGGGCGCAGGAAGAGGAGCCGCTACAGGATAGGTAATGAGAACCTCCCTTCCCGCGTCTCCAACTCCGGCCCCTTCCCCCGCAGCCCGAGAAAAGTTCCGCCTCCATGGATCCGGGCGGAAATGAGGTACCACGCGCCTCTCTTCCGTTGAGCAGCCGCTCCTGCGTCACCGCTCGCCAGCCCACCGTCTTGCGGCGGGGTGCGTCTTTGTGTGATTCAGGGGTGGGGGTACGTGCGCCGTGGCCTCTCTCCGGCCGGGCAGGCCCCTTGCACCTCAACACCGGGGCGCGGCCTGCAGCCGGCCCTCCCCCTGCGGCCCTTCAGGCTTAGCCGTCGCCGCCCGCCCGCTGCTTGGGTTGGGGCTGGAGCTGGAGCTGCTCCCTTCCCCGGAGCTCCCTCTGTGGGCAGGGCCGGATTCACTCTCCTCTGGGCCTGGGGCGATTAGATTTTGTGGGTCCTTTGTATACAAGTTTTTTTTTCCTAATTTAAAACAAAATCATCACAATTGTGGCATCGACGCTATTAATGCTATACTAAACTTGCCTTTTAATTAACATAAGGCCCTTCTGTAGTTATAGTTCAGTCTTAAAACACAGAGAATATGGTTAGTTAGTTCAAAATAGCCTACATCTTACCTTAGAACAGCTGTTAAATTAGTTTCTTTCTGGGAGGGTGTTTGGGTGCAGCAGGAGGCTCCAGGCTGGGGCAGAGTGTTGGGGTGTAGGAGAGAGTGAGGGGTGCAGGCTCTGGGAGGGAGTTTGGTGCAGGTGGGGATTCTGACCTGTGGAAGAGGGTTGGGGTGCAGGAGGGGATGTGGGGTCTGGGAGGGAGTTTGGGTGCAGGAGGGGGCTCCAGGCTGCTGAAGAGTGTTGGGGTGCATGGGAAGGGTGAGGGGTGTGTGTTTTGGGAAAGAGTTTGGGTGCAGGAGGGGATTCTGACTTGCAGCAGGGGATTGGGGTTCAAGGGGGGGGGGGAGGGGGAGGCCCTTACCACAGGTGTCACAGCAGGACTCAGGCTGGCTGCCATAGTCCCACACGGTTCCTGGAAGTGGCCAGGTGCTGGCATGTTTCTGTGCGCTCTAGGGGGAGGGTGACAGCATGTCTCCATGCACTGCTCACACCTGCAAGCACTGCCCTGCAGGGATGGTGCTGGGGATGGGGGCAGCATGTGGAGTTGCTTTTCCTCCCCCACCAGGGGCTGCAGAGATGTGCCAGCAGCCGGCTGCTACCAGGAACAATGTGAGGCCCTGGCATGCAGGCCACCTCCTGAGCCCTGCTGTGCCGTTGGACTTTTAGTAGCCCGGAGATTGTGATCAACTGGCAGAGGCTCCAGGATCGCCCAGTTGATCGTGACCAATGGGTTGATGACCAGTCAATTGTATATAATTATGGTTTTATTTTTGTGGGCCCCCCTGCTTAGCCCGAGGCCCTGGACTGCAGCCCCTAAAGCCCCTGCATTAATGCAGCCCTGGCTGTGGGCACCAGGCTCACCCTAGACCAAGGGTTGCCAACTTTTTAATAGCAAAAAACCAAACACACTTGCCCTGCCCCTTTCCTGAGCCCCCACACTCACTCCATCTCTCCTCCCTTTGTTGCTCTCTCCCTCCCTTGCTCACTCTCATTTCACTGCGCTGGGGAAGGGGCCTGAGTGAGCTCCAGCTGGGGGTGCAGGCTCAGGTGGGGCTGGGGATGAGGGGTTTGGAGTGCGGGAGGGGCCTTATAGCTGGGGTAGTGAGTTGGGATGCAGGAGGGAATGTGGATTCTGGGAAGCGGTTTGGGTTCAGGGTTCAGCCTCTGAGCAGTGCTTACCTCAGGTGGCTCCTGGGAAGCAGCTGGCATGTTCGGCTCCTCGGTGGAGGGCAGGGACGGGTCTCTGCGCTCTCTCCCCATCTGGAGATGCTGCCCCCGCAGCTCCCATTTTCTGCGGTTACTGGCCAATGGGAGCTGTGGAGCAGGCAAGGTGGGGCAGCACGCAGATCCCCTGTGGCCACCTCTGCACCTTGGAGCTGGACATGCCTCTGCTTCAGGGGAAAAGAATTTTTAAACAAAGCTTTAAAGATTTCGTTTAAGCAACATGGAGTACACCATTTTGTTACCAACAATGAAGTCAAGGCTGAGGTCGTGGAGAGGTTTAACAGAACTTTAAAAATCAAAGATGTGGAGGTATTTTACTGTCCATAGCACCTTTCGATACATCAGCGTGCTGCGGGACATCATAGATGGTTACAACAGAAGTTATCATAGAGCTATCAGGACGCCCGATCAACGTGACACACAGTAACATGCTGAGCGTGTGGAAAACTGGTGGTGCCTTTATTTTAAAACTCCCCCTGTAGACAGTGATTTTTAAGAAAGGGGATCATGTAAGGGTATCTAAAATGAAGGGTACTTTTGAAAAAGGATGTCAGCAAACCTTTACTGACGAAATATTTACTGTATCTGGAGTTTTATTACAAGGACAATGGCCTGTGTATGCATTAAAAGATTATGGAGGAGAGGAGGTCGCAGGAAGTCTTTTTATCCTGAAGAATTACAAAAAGTAAACCCTAACCAGGACCGCGTTTACAGCGTAGAAAAGATTCTAGTGAAGAAAGGACAGGGAAGAATTGAGTATTTTTTGGTGAAATGGAGAGGATGGCCTGAAAAATTTAACAGTTGGGTTAAAGTGTCTCAAGTTCAAGACCTCTAATAAAGGGGAAAAATGACTGAAGTGAGTTACGTTACTTTACCCAGCATCGCCGCTGTGGGGGCTTTTCCTCAAAATATAAAACCCTCCTGTTGGCCAGACTAAAGACATGGTGGGGGCCCATGAAAGCACCATTTTGGATGGTGCAGGTAATGAGAGGTCTATGCACAGGGCCAGACTAGTGGCTGGCAGCAGGAAGCTGGATTTTTGTGGGGGCCTCTACACAATGTTTTTTTTTTTCCCCAAGAAAAACTGATGAATGGCATGGACTTGAAAATTAAACTGACGCATAGCAAAGATGTTCTTTGCCTTGTGATCGGGAATGCCAACCAGAATTATAAAGTGCATATTATTTCAGTGTCCCTGTTTGTAAAATGAGTGAAAGTGACACCGGGGGTTGGCTTGGAGCATGCGGATGCTCTAATGACCGCCAGTGCTAAGGACCCGGTAGACAGGGTGGGCATAAAGATGTTTAGCATTCTGGCCGGCAGTTATCAGTAACCAGGAAAACCTTTTTTGGGACAGGTACCCAAGCAGCTCGTAATCAAGTTTATCAATAACGACACCTTCAATGGCAGCTATGTTAAAAACCCTTTTAACTTTAAACATGTATGTGGATGGTGAACAGGTGCCAGCGAAACCCCTATGACCTGATTTTGAGAATGGAAACTGCATGAGGGAGTACATGCAGCTCATGCAGGTGATTGGGAAATATGTAAAAGACAGATCACTCTTGACTGACCATTGTGAATTTGCCCAGAGTTTCACGCTGTATGCCTTCAATCTGACTCCAGACTAGGAGTGCGCTAATCATTCTCTGATTAAAACTGGAAACCTGAAAACGGAGATTCGGTTTGCAATGGTGCTGCTCTCTACGGTTAACATGATTGTCTATGGGGTTTTTGATAATGTTCTTGAAGTGAACCATAGAAGAAACATCCTGTTTGACTATATGTGATTATGAACACCATGCAGCTAAGGTGTATTTTATCAAAAGATGCTTCTTTAAATTTTAGATGTTTTTCCTAGTGACTTGCTTCAAAAGGGGTCTGTGTCCAGAAGACCTTTGGGGCTTATTGTTAACACGCACCCCCATGACTTACCCAGGAAACAGTGGCTGGCTGGCCCTCTATTTACCAAAGCAGGGGCCGGGTGAGTTCTTTGACTGCTATGGATTTCCACCAGACAGTAACTTTTTTCCTAAATCTATTATGACTTTTTAAAATCGTAACTCTAATAATGTTATCATGTGGTTATCATTGTATATACAACTCTACCTCGATATAACGTGACCTGATATAACACGAATTCGGATATAAGGCAGTAAAGCAGTGCTCGGGGGGGGGGCAGGGCCGCACTCTCCTGTGGATCAAAGCAAGTTTGATATAACACGGTTTCACCTATAACGTGGTAAGATTTTTTTGGCTCTCAAGGACAGCGTTATATCGAGGTAGAGGTGTATTTTTTTTTAAGCAACATAATAGGGTTTTATCTTTTGATCGCATTTTAAAGTTGTATACCAATGAATTACCAGAAAATTACTGGATGGTGGTGCAGTTTGTAAAAGAGAAAAGGTCAGGTGTGACCAGACTTGTTCCAAACATGTTTCAGCATATCCAGACGTGTTTGTCTTGTTGTGAGTTTAAAGAAGCACATCAATAAAGCATATGTTGATTTTTGTTCAAGTCTTTTATTTTACACTGTTAACCAATTGAGCTTTTGTTTTTTAGCAGGTACATTTTTTAAAAGGGGTGATGCTACTTATGGCCTTGGCAGGCTCTAGACCTGTTTTTAGTCATTCTAAAAACTCTTTAATGGTAACATGTCCTTGTCATAGTATCTTTCCCAATTCTGAACCTTAGCATCCAAAATATGGGTACTAGCATGAATTCCCCTAAGCTTAATTACCTGCTTAGATCTGATAAGCTGCCACCAATCAGGAATTGGAGTGCCTGATACACTCTGGTCCCCCCAAAACCTTCCCTGGAGACCCCCAAGACCCAGACCCCCTGGATCTTAACACAAGGAAAGTAAAACCCTTTCCTCACTGTTGCCTTTGTCAGCCTTCCCCTCCCTGGATTACCCTGGAAGATTACTGTGATCCAAACCTCTTGAATCACAACACAGAGAAATTAGGTCTCCTGGAGAGAGAGACAGATTCACGCTCCGTGAATCTAAAACAAAGGGATTCCACCCCTCCCCTCCCTTCTCCTTCCCTGTTAAGTACAGACTCAATTCCCTTGAGCCTCAACAAGGGGAAAAAAATCAGACAGGTCTTAAAAGCAAAACTTTTAATAAAAAGAAAGAAAAAAGTAAAAGGTCTATCTCTGCAATTTAAATGGTAAAAAGTTACAGGGTCTGTCAGCTTAAGAAATTGGAGAAATAGCCTTCTCCAATAGAAATACAATTTAAAATACTTCCAGCCAAATACACTTTTGCACATAAAGGAAAACCAATAAAAAGAGTATTCCGCCTTTCTACCTTTATACTTACAACATTGGAATAGAAGATTAGAGAGCTTGTAGGTACGTGTGGTCACTCTCAGAGCCCAGAGAGAACAAAGCAAAACCCAAAAAACACAAACAAAGGCTTCCCTCCACCGAGATTTGAAAGTATGTCTTTTCCTGATTGGTCCTCTGGTCAGGTGTTGCAGGTCATTGTTTGTTAACCCTTTACAGGTAAAAGAGACATTAATCCTTAACTATCTGTTTATGACAGTCCTACAGTGGACATAGGCACATTCAGCTCTGCCAAGTTTTTCATAAAAAAATTCTACCCTTTAGGAGTCCTATTGTTAGTGACAGAATAAGAGCCAGTTACCCCCCTGACTAAATCAAGCATGAGAGACCCTGCAACAACTTCCCCCTAGTACACAAAACTTCCATTATTGGCCCAAGAAGAAACATCTTTATGCTGTCTTCAGTTTATTTAACAATATTTCATCCTTTTTCTTATAGAAAGGATTTACCCCCTCCAGTACTTCCCAAATAACAAAGTCTGATGAATCCCCCTCAACTTCAGGAGGTTTAATTTCCTCTTGCTATTGCTTGGGGAGAAAGAGACTTATTTTAGTATTTTCTGCTTCACCCTGCTTGAGCAATACCAGGTATCTTTTCAGGACCCCCTTGTAAAGTTTAGTCTTTTCGTACTCAGATAAACTCTGTCTTTGATGAATGTCTTTCATCTCTGAATCCAGTTGGGGAGTGGCTGTAGTTCTGATATTTTCTTCACAGCTAGAGGTGCATTTTATTTGTTCTAGCTGATGGCTAGAAACGAGGTACAATTTTTCAGCATGTTCCATTATCCCTTAATTAAAAGGGCTGACAGTAGAGGGAGTGCAAAGCTCAACAAAGGACTAATAAAGCCCCTGGCCTGTTTTACAATTAGCTTTTTTCTTTTGAGGGATACCCTTTTATCGCTCATCTTTTTAATAATCCCCCGTTTTCTTTTTAGTACGCTTATTTGTCAGGGTTTCAAAGGAACGTTTCCTTTTATGTATTGAGCGCTATTTCTGAGATGGTTGTAAGAAGCCAAGCATAGAATAGCCTTCCTTTGCTGCAGTTTGGCTTTGATGAGAACTCTTAAAAGAGCCAGGTTTGTCTGCACGCAACTAGACATGATTGCTGGAGGGGAGACACTTTTTTAAAAAGGGGAGTTGATAAAATAACTATTTATTTTTTTAAGGTGTATACACAGGGTCAGTCTGGGGGGAAAATGCCTGTTCTTAACCTGAAGGCTTCAGGCATTGAAGCACTTAAATCCACCAGCAGGTACCTATAGGGATTTTTGGTAGCATCCTCAAAAACCTCCAGAAAGAATTGTGTTTTACTAGGGTACATTTGCCGGGACAAAGTGGTTATTTGCAGTTTATTGGAGTTTGGGTTTTTTTCCTCTGACAAAACTGTTTTGCATGATGTACATAATACTTAGGTTCCTGTGGTGAACATATTTGTTAAAGGCTTTCTCAGTTTCACCCCTTTCAGAAGCACACTCCATTAGATCATCTATAATAACCATATTCACCTCATTACTAGGAAATAACTGTTAATCGTTAAAAGTATCAGGTAAACCTTCCAAAAATGTAATAGGTGGAAATTTTGCAACAGCTCTTTATACAATGGTTGCCAACAGCTACACCATCACACAAGGCATGCACAGTAACAGCTTATTGCTGTTTTCTAACAATTGCTTTATATAAAATGATTTTCTAGAATTCGAAGGATAACATAGCAAACAGGAAAAGGAGTGAACAGACTGAACATGGCTCTTCATCATAATATCCATATGGCAAGGTTTTAAAATCCGCCTCCAGGGCTTTTTTGTCGTTAATGACTTTCTGTTTTTTTCCCCCACAATCTCTTTTGGGATCTCTCCCATGGGGTAATCCCAGATGAGGAGTTTTAAACTTTCAAAATAAATTTTCTTGCTATTCCCTGAGTTGAGCGTGATCCCTTTTACTTTCATACAGGTCTTACCGCTAGACAGTTTGTACCCGTATGTTTTAGAACTAGCTGACACAAACTTCACAATGTGTTCATCTGGAGGTATTTCACTGGTCAGATCACGTAAATAATCCCATGGGGTTGGGTTCCATGCCCCTTCTTTAGTCACAAAAATTACAGAATCTGTATCGTGATAAAGACACCGCTCCAGTAAACGATCTAACAGGTAGTAGACCTCTAGCCTGGCATAAGCGGTGGTAAAGCATGTGATAAATACGTTAGTATTGCTGGAAAGGGTGCTGCGTTCTTGTGTATATTTCCAAGACATTATAGACTTGTCATTGTCAATAAACTTGCATGATGAGACATCGTTTTAAGGTACAAAAACGTACTTGAAGAGCCCGTCGGGGTCCATCACTATACTGGTGTTAAATTTGTGCGCTGACCAAATTTCCCCCCCAAGGAATTTAAAAACAGCTTTGAGATATGTCTTTTTGCAGGGTATCCTTAATCTTGTTTAGACGCAGACATATGCCTTCTCTTTCACAGTACTCTTTAATGTACTGTTCTGTTTTTTTTTTAACTTGTCTGTACACCAGTGAGGGAACGCCAAGGCATCTTGTTTCTGTCTCGGGTGCATTTTAATGTAGTCTGAAAACAGGGTATCTGAAGAGCAGTTAAAGTGCCAGACTTCATAAATCTCATCAATCCTGTACCCTTTGTCTAAAGCCTCCATCAGCTCTGTCATGCACTAAGTCCCTATTAAAGCCCTCTCCTCCAGACTATACATGCAGCGATCCTTTTGTTTTGTTTCTGCACAAAGGGTGCACAGGGGAAACATTAGTTTACTTCCGACTCTGTACAGTAAAATGGGGAAATACAGGCCTCTTGGAGGGTACACTTTAACTTTGGCAATGCTAAAGTACAGTTGAGATCCCCAAAATCCTCATACACGATAATGGGGTGCCCCACAGGGTATTATTTAATCTTGTTAACAAAAGGGTAGAGACTGGTAAAATCGTAGTAATGAATCTGCTCTACGGGCTGCGGTTTGTAATACAGACAGATGGTGTTTGTTCTACCTCTTTAAAGGGCATCTCTAGGAACCAAAGGCTGTTGCAGGGTTGTTTTCTCATAAAAAAGCTCCCACCCAGTTATCGTTAGGTAGCATAGTCTTCCATTCATGTTCCCATATGGTCTTTATCTCAAACCCCTATCTTTTAAAAAATTCAGCCTTAATTATGGTTCGGTTGAACAGCTGGCTGTAGGTAATATTAAGCAACGGATTGTAATAATTTTCACAATAGCAGACAGGGCATCTGTGAGGGAAAAAAAACACATTAAATTCAAAGGTCATTGGTTTACAGGCTATGATGGCATAACCGTCCAAAAAATAGGACCCCGCTTTACACTCCCCACTCTGCAAAGCATGTTGGATGTAAATGTTCTCTACGTGGGCTATGTACAGCAGCCATTGAATGGCCGGTGTGGAATCTCTCTTTTGCGACTTGTGGTAACTATCTAATGGTAGAAGGACTATGGTTCGTGGTTTTAAAAAATTGAAGTGGTACATGGCCATGGAAATTGGTGCTAATGTAAGGTACTTAAAGGGGTCTATACACTTAGTTACCATCTCCTTATTATCATCTCCTGGGTTTTTAACAATCTGCTTTTTTCTCATTTTCATGACTTTTCTGAACCGATCGGAAGCCTCTTGTAAAATTTCAACATCTTTTTGACAATAATAGTCCAGTTCTTTCTGGAGATCAAATTTGTTTTGGCGACTGTGTTGGTACCAGTTCAGAAATTCCTTTTTTCCCCTTCAGGCATCATATATTATACTCCAAAATGCTCTATCCCTGGCATAGGCCCCACATAGTCCTGATTTTCAGCTGTGTTAAAAAAAAATGTGGAAAATACCCCTTGACTCCCTCAAACCCCATAGCCTTGGTTAACTTGCTGAGTTTCATGGGAAGAAAAAACTTAAAGAATCTATAAATCTGATGTTTAAGTTCACCACCATTACACACAGATTCCCACCTTGCGTTACGGGGCTGACAGCCATTTTTCTTTAATCAATTGTCTAAGGATAAAATAACAAATCATAGCCATTAGCATTATGAGCGATAAAAGTGTATCCCCTTAAAGCAATTGTCTTCAAAGGTTCGAACAAATTCCCTGACACATTCTTCCCCCTTAAATTCCTAGCTGGTTTCTTTATCTAAATAACCTATCTTAATATTTTTATTTTTTATTTAATATTTCAAAATAACTGTTTAAAATTCTCTTCTCTTAACCTTAACCTATATTTTCCTCTTATTTCAAAATAACTTGTTTTTCTCTAAAGTCTTTTTTAAATTCTAACAAAAAAGGATCTTTATCATGTGCTTACTAATCTTTAAAACTACTGCTGCTTCCTTCTATTTAATAACCTTTCTTTCCTTTTTTCCTCTAAACCTAACCAAAATCTTTCTTTTTGTAAATCTTTCATAACCAGCCTCTCATCTTTGATGCTTTTTCTCTAAACTTTTCAAAAAACAAGCACACAACATTTCCTCTATCCAAAAATAATAATTTTTTTCTTTCAAAATGGCCGACAGCTAAACCTAACAAAAAATCTTGCTTTTTAAAAAAATCCTTTCCTTTAATCTCTCTCACAATATCCAGCCAAACATATCAGATCACAAGCACGCAACATTCCCCCGGCCAAACATAAGAAAATTTTTTTAAAACCCTTTCAAAATAGCTAACAGCATGAGACCTATACATGAATAGAAATGGAGCTGGAGGGCGGGATATAAGTCTTAAATGGGGTGTAGAAACCTGTCAAAAATACATGGTGATGAATACTATTGAGGTTATACTACTGCTGTGAAATCAACTGGAGCGCGTCTCCTCTGCTTCTGTTGGTCTACGCTGAAGATGACAACCTACTATTCCTATCAGTTCCTCTCTTAGTGCTATTACCTAAATGGGAATGGAGGTACAAAGTGCCCCAGGTGACACAGGAAGTCTGTGCAGTGTAGTCCCAGGGCATGGTACCCACATTGTCTGAATCCCAGGCTAATTCCCTAACCACTAGACCATCTCCCTCACCTAAATCTCATTACTGAATTGGCTGGGAATCAAACTGAAGTCAACTGCTTGAGAGACAGCTGTACTCATCACGTACCACCAGCACTCCAGTTCTTCCAGTAGTTCAAGAGGCAGAGGTCTATGCAGTGGATCTAGAAGTTTCAACCCTGCTGATGATACTTTTTCTCTGTTTTTGTCCCAGTGATCTACCTACTAGTGGTACCTCTTTTCTGTTCCTTAAGAGCATGAACAGCAAGACCTGAAGAGGAAGAGATTTATGCAAAGAGGCAGCAGGACTGGGAAGGAAAACAGGTCTCAGTGTGTGCTCTGCTCAAACTGACTAATGCACCTTATGGTGCCTGCCATAGTGAGAGAGTAGGGGAGGCAGAGATTCTAGCTGTAGAGAGCGAGGGAAAAAGAGGCAGGCTATGTCATGGAGATTTGTTACTGATGATAATATCATCTAGTTCTTATATAGTGCAGATCATCATTGGTCAGAATAAGAGTTGGGGGAGTCTCTTCATGCCACCACATCTCAATGGAATTCTGATGTGTTTTGCTCTCATATTTACTCCTGGAACTGTATTTTGGTTAGTTCTATTAAATATTCCAGCACTGACTTGACAGAACACTAGTAAATGTAGAATAGAGAAGAATCCTGCAAGGACAAAGATGAACTGGATGATGTAATCTTTCTGTCTCTAACTGGCCCTGAGCCTAGTTGTTGATCACCTTTAAGACTCAGCTGCTCCAGAGGCTATTTTTAACTACAGTGATAGGTGTTTGTAATTAGAATCTCATCAGTGCTTTCATACTTGAATGGTCCCTTACAATATGTGTTAACTACTTATGCTAAACAATCTGTTCCACCTTGCATTTTGCTGAGACACTGAGACTTCCTTTCCCAGACCTGAAGAAGAACTCTCTGTGGCTCGAAACTTCTCTCTCTCACCAACAAAAGTTGGTCCATTAAAATGTATCACCTCAGCCACCTTGTCTATTTAAACATCTGTAAGAAGCAAAGCTAAAAAGGTTATGAGGAGGGTGGGAAGAAGGGACTGGTATGAAAATTAAGCTGCCTTGTCTCCACTTTGAATTTAATTACAACAAGTTGGTGGAGAAATCATCTAACATTTAAATAACTGAAGAATTTATCCTTTAGATACTTACAGACTTTAAAGGAGAGAAAAGTTTGACAGGAAAGACAATGTCTTTTATGCCTTCTACTCACTGAATGTCCATTGAAGGGCTTGCTGGACTGGGTGCAATTAAATTTAACTGAGGACACTTTACCTAGCTTCCTTGTCCTCATACATAAATGTGTAGGTCCAGATCCGCAAAGGGACTTAGATGTTGCAATGCTTTTAGGTGCCTAGAAAAATTACTGGAATAACAATGTGATCCACATAGCTTGAGTTAGGTGCCCAGGTTCCCCATAAGTTGAATGGTGAGAGAGGTGCCTAAGAGCAGGATCCACAAAAGCCCAGCATGTTAGGCAGGAACCCACATAAGTCAATAGCAGATGGCAATGAGAGAAGTGTGTCCTAAACCCTGTTCCTCTCACAGAGTTTGGTGCCTAAGTCTGGGATGCAGGGAGGCCCTTATCTCTGCTAACGATACACAGCCAGACACCCCTCTTCTGGAGCCAGGTGGCTTAGGCGCCTAAGTTGTTTCTTGCAAGGTGGAGTTGTGTTCACTAACTTCATGAAGCAGCAGCAACTGCCTCCCTTATACCTTTAGCCCAGTGGTAGAGTACCCACATGGGATGTAGGAGACCCCTGCTTCAAGTCCCCCCATATCCCTGATGAGAAGAAAGGATCTCAACAGGGGTTTCTTACCTCTCAGGTAAGTGTCCTAACCATTGGACTACTAGATATTCTCATGTGGGTCTTTTTCCATCGCTCTTGTTAAAGTTGTTCCACTTTAATTAAATATTAATTGGGTCAGAGAAAATGAGAAGCATTCCATAGGCCAGCAGCAAGGGAATTTACTGGAGAGGTAGAGTACCCCTGTTCAAATCCCTTCTCATCAAGAAGAGGACAAACTTGAAACAGGAGGTTTCCCACGTTCTGGGTGAGTACCATAACCACTGGACTAAAGGTTATGAAGGAAGTCCCTGCCTTCCTTCTCTTCCCCCCACCCCGATGTTTTTGTGTGAAGTTAGGCAGCCTCTGAGCATGCCTTCCAGATTGGACCCTACAGCAAGATTGACAGAGGAATGCCTACCCTCCCATGCTTTGTGGATTGATAGATGTCTGGGTTTAGGTGGGAGATAGATGTCCAGGTGCCTGGAGTGAGGCAGCAGTGCACATGCCCAGAGGCAAAAACATAGGTGTCTAGGGAACAATTACTGCAGAAACTTAGGCACCTAGTGAGTTTAGGAACCTATAGGGTTAGGCAATAACTGAGTGGAGATGTTTTGGATCACAGTGTCACCTAAAACTGGGATTTTAGGCACCTAAATTCCTTTGTAGTATATTCATTTAGCCCCTGGAATGTATCTGTCTAAGGGCCTGGTGCTGTGAGGTGCTGGGTGTCTACTAAAAGGTGCTAAGCACCCTTAGCTCCCATTGAATTTCTGTACTCTTCCACAGAGTCGTCTTGGAGAAATAAGATAGATAAGACCTGAATTCCTAATGTGTAAAATAAGCAAAAAACCAACACAAAAAACCCTTACCCTTAAAAAGACTCCCAAATGTTTCACGCTTTTTCATATACTATAAAGAAGCAAAAACAGATGCAAGCTCAATTTTTTTCCTTTGCAGTTCAACAGAGGCTGATGATATCCATGAGAATTGCTGGTGTTCAGCATCTTTTAGGTTCAGTCTGTAAAGTAGGATGGAGGTGCTCAGCTACATTAGGAATTCAGGTATTTTCTGTCTTTCTTTCCCTGGAAGATTCTATGGAAGACTAGAGTACGAGTGAGATTATGACTTCACAAGTACCAGTGTACTGAAACCTGAGCAAATGAGAGGGGAAAGAATAAGGGCAATGCATTACCATTCCAGTGACTTAAAAATGCTTTTAGAAAGAGGTTGTCCAGGCAGTCACCCAACAATACTGAAAGCTCAGGTTTCAACCTACCCTTCACCATCCAAGAAACCTGGGACATCCTAGATAAAGAAAATAATCTTGTCAGTTGGGGAAGGAGTTCTACACTGAGAATAAAAAAATAAAATAAAAAATTAGAAACAACCATTAACATTTTCACATTTAAAACATGCAGCTTTATTCATGAAGAATACCCTTTTAAGTGAATGGAACATTGAATCACACTGTGTATTATTTATGTATTAATATTTAGATTATGATCATTAGGTTTCATAGTTAACAACTGAAATAAAGGAGAGAAATTCACAATGCTCATTGAGCTATATTTGCCTCCAAGAAACCTGGTATTGATAACACTGCATTCATTCGTATTCAGAAGGCTATCATCATCACAACTGAAAGAAATGAAATCTCTGTAGAAAAGCAGGGATCCCAAAAATCTGCAGGTACAACCTAAATCCCTAGGACACGGAAATTCTCAAACATGGATTTCCAGTGCCCTTGCTTTTACTTTGAGAATACCAGTAAATACTATCATTTATAAGTAGATTTTACTTGACATTGAAATGGTGGAAATACACATATGTAGGCATGTACACAAATGTACAAAAGGATACAAATTTGGTCTCTGTTAAAGTTATTCACATTGTTTTCTGTCAAGACCCAAAAATGCCAGAGCATTGCCAGCTTTGAGTTTATCCTGTAAAAGAATGTATATTTTTATAGCGAACCTTACAAATGTTGTGTATGTTAACACCTACGATATGGAAATAGGATTCTATTAATAATGTTTCAGGAAATCTCTTTCCATGGAATTACCTGCTGAAGGAAGCCCGGGATGCAGGAGCCGAGAAATGATCTTACGAGGATTCCTCTGTATCTGTCTATGGGGGTGGGTGTAGAGAGTTTTCCCTAACTGTCCCACAAAATGAGACCTTCTTCCACTCTCGGGACCGGGTAGATTCCTACAGAGCTGAACAGATCTCAAAAGATCCACAAGGCTCTGTGTCTCCATATTGGCTCTGGGGTCCCCACCCTTGTCTCCTTGGCTGCACAATTCCACACTGCTATATTGTTCACTCTTCAATTCCTGATTCACTATGGAGTATATTGTAGAAGCTTGCTGCACAGTTCACAGCTCTCCTAACCTGTTTAGGCCCCAATTCAGCAGTCTATCCCTATTCAACAAAGCACTTAAGCACATACTTAAAGGCATATCTAAGTGTATGTCTACACTACGGGATTATTCCGATTTTACATAAACTGGTTTTGTAAAACAGATTGTATAAAGTCGAGTGCACGCGACCACACTAAGCACATTAATTCGGCGGTGTACGTCCATGTACCGAGGCTAGCATCGATTTCCGGAGCGTTGCACTGTGGGTAGCTATCCCGTAGCTATCCCATAGTTCCTGCAGGCTCCCCTGCCCCTTGGAATTCTGGGTTGAGATACCAGTGCCTGATGGGGCAAAAAACATTGTCGAGGGTGGTTCTGGGTACAGCCTCACCCCTTCCTCTGTGAAAGCAGCAGACAACCGTTTCGCGCCTTTTTTCCTGGGTGAACTGTGCAAACGCCATAGCACAGCAAGCATGGACCCTGCTCAGATCAAGACCACAATCATGGACATTGTAAACACCTCGCGCATTCTTGGCAGTCTATGCTGAACCAGGACCTGCAAAGCCAGGCGAGGAGGAGGCGGCTACAGCACCATGGCGAAGAGAGTGATGAAGACATGGACACAGAATTCTCTCAAACTGTGGGCCCCTGCATTTTGGAGATCTTGCTGGTAATGGGGCAGGTTCTAGCCATTGAACGCCGATTTTGGGCCCAGGAAACAAGCACAGACTGGTGGGACCACATAGTTTTGCACAATTGGGACGATTCGCAGTGGCTGCGAAACTTTCGCATGCGTAAGGGCACTTTCATGGAACTTTGTGACTTGCTTTCCCCTGCCCTGAAACGCCAGAATACCAAGTTGAGAGCAGCCCTCACAGTTGAGAAGCGAGTGGCAATAGCCCTCTGGAAGCTTGCAATGCCAGACAGCTACTGGTCAGTCGGGAATCAGTTTGGAGTGAGAAAATCTACTGTGGGGGCTGCTGTGATGCAAGTAGCCAAAGCAATCATTAAGCTGCTGCTACGAAAGGTTGTGACTCTGGGAAACATGCCATCATAGTGGATGGTTTTGCTGCAATGGGATTCCCTAACTGTGGTGGGGCGATAGATGGAACCCATATCTCTATCTTGGCACAGGAGCGCCAGGGCACCCAGTACGTAAACTGCAAGGGGTACTTTTCAATGGTGCTGCAAGCACTGGTGGATCACAAGGGACGTTTCACCAACATCCACGTGGGATGGCCAGGAAGGGTTCATGACACTCGCATCTTCGGGAATACTATTCTGTTTAAACGGCTGCAGCAAGGGAATTACTTCCCCGACCAGAAAATAACAGTTGGGGATGTTGAAATGCCTGTAGTTATCCTGGGGGCCCCAGCCTACCCCTTGATGCTGTGGCTCAAGAAGCCATACACAGGCAGCCTGGACAGTAGTCAGGAGCTGTTCAACTACAGGCTGAGCAAGTGCAGAATGGTGGTAGAATGTGCATTTGGCCGTTTAAAGGCACGCTGGCGCACATTACTGACTCGCTCTGACCTCAGCCAAACCAGTGTCCCCATCGTTACTGCTGCTTGCTGCGTGCTCCACAATCTCTGTGAGAGTAAGGGGGAGACCTTTATGGCAGGGTGGGAGGCTGAGGCAAATCATCTGGCCGCTGATTACGCACAGCCAGACACCAGGGCGATTAGAAGAGCACACCAGGAAGTGGTGCGCATCAGAGAAGCTTTGAAAATGAGTTTCATCATGGGCCAGGGTACGGTGTGACTGCTGTGTTTGTTTCCCCTTGATGAACCCCACCCCTCCCTTGATTGACTCATTCCCTGTAAGCAACCCATCCTCCCCCTTTAATTACAGCTTGCTTAAGGAAATAAAGTCACTATCATTTAAAAATCATGTATTCTTTATTAAGTCATTATAAAAAGAGGGAGAGAACTGACAAGGTAGCCCGGGCGTGGTTTGGGAGGAGGATAGGAGGGAAGGAAAATGCCACTAAAAAAATTTCAAAGTAATGACAGCCTTTTGGTTGGGCTGTCCACGGGGGTGGAGTGGGCGGGTGCACGAAGCCTTCCCCCATGCGTTCTTACATGTCTGGGTGAGGAAGATATGGAACATGGTGAAGGTGGTTACACAGGGGCTGAAGTGGCACTCTGTGACCCTGCTGCTGTTCCTGAAGCTCCACCAGATGTCGGATGGTGTCAGTTTGATCATGCAGCAGCCTCAGCGTTGCATCCTGCCACCGCTGATCTTCCTGCCTACACCTCTGATCTTCCTGCCGCCACCTCTCGAGCGTCTCTCCTCTCCTCACGTTTGTCCATCCTACCCTCACGTTGGTCCCTCCTGTCCTCACGTTCACTGGCATCTTTCCTGTAATTTGATACCATGTCCTTCCACTCATTCAGATGAGCTCTTTCACTGCAGGTCACTTCCATGATTTCCGAGAACATTTCGTCTCGCATCTTTTGTTTCCACCGCCTTATCTGAGATAGCCTTCGGGATGGAGTAGGGAGGCTTGAAAAATTTGCAGCTGCATGAGGGAGGGAAAAAAGAGAGAGAAGTATTTAAAAAGATACATTTTACAGAACAATGCTTATACTCTTTCATGGTGAACAACACTATTCACCTTACATAGCACATGTGATTTCACTACAAGGTCGCATTTTGCATCTTAATATTGAGTGCCTGCGGCTCTGGTGTTAAAGATCTCACAGACGCAGGTCCGGGCAGCAGAATTCAGCTTGCATGCGTCCATGGTAAGCCATTATCTTTCGGCTTCTGCAGCCTTCATATACACAGTGCCCTCCTTTCCCAAATATCAAGCAAATCCCGTTCAGTGCTGCTTCTTTCCTGTTAACATGCAGCAGCAGAAATCACCCCCCACATCCAATTATCTGGGATGATCGCTTTACCCCTCCCCCCACCGCGTGGCAGGTATCATGGAAGATCACTGCTAAACACCCCCTTTCTTCCCCCACCGCGTGGCTGGTAGCAGGGAAGATTCCTGCTAGCCAAAAGAGAAAAAGCTCAGCACCATTCCCCCCCATCCCCTCCCCCTGCTTGGCTACCTGCAAGGAAGGATTTCTTTTAAGCAACAGGCAAACAGCCCAGTAGGAATGGCCATCTCTGTCCCCTTAATTAAATTCCTGAATTTCAACCAGGTTACCATGAACGATATCACTCTCCTGAGGATAACATAGCGAGATAAAGAACGGATGTTGCTTGAATGCCAGCAATCACCAGGACCATTAGCAGCTAGGCTTTGTCATGCAAAGATACCCGATTACTTGCTACATGCACGGCGTGGTAAAGTGTCCTACCATGGTGGACGGAATAAGGCTGCCCTGCCCAGAAACCTTCTGCAAAGGCTTTTGGAGTACCTTCAGGAGAGCTTCATGGAGATGTCCCTGGAGGATTTCCGCTCCATCTCCAGACATGTTAACAGACTTTTCCAATAACTGTACTGGCCGCGAATGCATCGCAAGTCCTCAGGGCAAATTAATCATTTAAAAACGCTTGGTTTTAAACCATGTTTTATATTTACAAAGGTACACTCACCAGAGCTTGCTTCCATGGCTTCATTGTCTGGGCTAGTGGCTTGGGAGGGCTGGGAGGGTAATTCCATCTGGGTGAGAAAAAGCTCCTGGCTGTTGGGGAGAACAGAGTGCTGTGTGCTCTCTGCAAACTTGTCTTCCTCTTCTTCCTCCTCATCTTTCCCGTCCGCAGAATCCTCAGCCATGCTGAGATTACCACCCCCACCTCGGAATCGACGGACAGGGGTGGGGAACTGGTGGCGGACCCCCCTAGAATTGCATGCAGCTCAGCGTAGAAGCGGCATGTTTTCGGCCTTGGCCCGGAACTTCTGTTTGCTTTTTTGGTTTTCTGGTAGACTTGTCTGAGCTCCTTAACTTTCACATGGCACTGCACTGAGTCCCTGGTGTGGCCTTTCTCCATCATGGCTTTGGAAATTTTTTCAAATGTTTTTTCATTTCGTCTTTTGGAACAGAGTTCTGTTAACACGGAATCCTCTCCCCATATAGCGATCAGATCCAGTACCTCCCGTGCGGTCCATGCTGGAGCCCTTTTTCGATTCTCAGGAGACTGCATTGTTACCTGTGCTGATGAGCTCTGCGTGGTCACCTGTGCTGGTGAGCTCTCCACGCTGGCCAAACAGGAAATGAAATTCAGAAGTTCGTGGGGCTTTTCCTGTCTACCTGGCCAGTGCATCCGAGTTCAGATTGCTTTCCAGAGCGGTCACAGTGGTGCACTGTGGGATACCGCCCGGAGGCCAATACCATCGATTTGCGGCCACACTAACCCTAATCTGACATGGCAATACCGATTTCAGCGCTACTCCTTTCATCGGGGAGGAGTACAGAAACCGGTTTAAAGAGCCTTTTATATCGATATAAAGGTCCTCGTTGTGTGGACGGGTGCAGGGTTAAATCGGTTTAACGCTACTAAATTCGGTTTAAACGCGTAGTGTAGACCAGGCCTAAATCAAGCACGTGCATGTGCTTTCAGTGCTGTGGGGAACTGATTCTTAAAGACTAATCCCATACCCTCTGAAGTTAATGGAAAACTCTCATTGACTTCTTAGGGCCTTGGGTCAGGCCCTAAAAATGGAAGCTTAAAAACTGAAATAAAAAAATGTAAAGAATTTTACCTTTAGTCCACTATCAAACTCTTCCATAGAATCAATCAGTTTTCCAGGTTCTAGTTCCCCTAGTGGAAAAGGGTAATCTGTTCCCAAAAGAACTTTGTCCTGCAAACAGAAACAAATTGGGCATTTCATAAAAGAGCTGCACATCCTCTGTGGGGTTCTTAAAAACAGTATAAAATGATGAGTATATGCCGCACAGATTTTCTGTGGTATCTGTTTCAATCATTTTTAAGATTCTAAGTTTTGTTTTCTGGAAAAAACCCAACCCCCAAAAAAGAACACTTCCCAAGGTTTCCTGTATTTTGTACAAATTTGAATGAACAGATTTTTGGATAACCCAAGAATGATGATTTTAAGGGCTAGCTATGCTTGGGTGTGTTTTCATCTTGATACATGGAAAGTTCAAAATGTAAATCCTTGGCATATGGAAAGAACATATATCCCTTTGCAGGAATGTGTTGAACAATGAAACACTTCCTAGTTTGGTTAACTGAAGTAATCTCATATTGCCTTGAAATGTATAAAACAAAGTATCCAACACTCATCTTCTTTGGGTTCTGACCTGGGTTGACTGCAATACCGTGATTCATAATGGGGTCATGACCAGGTGGTCCTATAGTTAAGTTGCCTGTAAAGGGGAAAAGATGGGTTTATTTCCTTTATGGGATGTAAAGAACATCTGAAAGCTTAGTTTTATTTCTGCTTGATTTTCCCATTATAAATCCATATCTTGCGTAACTTGAAAGATTCTGCGGTAATTGGAAAACTAATGGAACTAGGACATTGTAAGAGACCAGAGACTAAAAGCTGTGCAATTGAGAGGGAGAGAGATTTTTAAGCTGTTTAAAACCCCCTTTTGATCAGAAGGTTTCCCCAGTTTGCTCTATATGTAGTCCACACTAACTCTACCAAGTGAAAACTTACTGCCTTCCTCGGCTTGGTATTATTCATATAAAGGAACTAGTATAAAGTGCAGCCCAAACCTTCACCCTGGGTTTGGCTGCTCCCAGGATGCCTTTTAGGAATCTGGTCAGTTTACATCTTGGGTATTCTAAAAAAGGGAGCACCATTCCTTATTCTTGGTTGAGCCATCTGCAAAAATGAGTCAGAAAACCACACACATTTTCCAGCAGGATCAGCTTCTGTTATGGTACAGTGTCAGGCAAAAACTGACAACCTGTTGCACACCTATTTAACTCTGATGTTTAAAGAACAATTGAGAGCAAAATGTAAAAAGAGCCAACCTTTCTGTCTCATCAAGCATGGTAAGAGAGCTTATATACATGCATCTCTAAGAAGTCAGAAGTCCTCCAGAGACTACCAGATTTGATATTCCAGGATGGAATCAAATCACACACACGGAGATCTGGGAAACCTGGGCTATATTTACACTATGGACCTTACAGCAGCACAGATGTATCACTGCAGCTGTGCCATTGCAAAATCTCCTGTTTAGCCTCTCTATGCTGTTAGGAGAAAGTTCTCCCACCGGCATAATTAAAGCACCCCTAACAAGCAGTGGCACGTACGTTGGCAGGAGAGTGTCTCCTGCCGACTTAGCACTGTCCATACTATACCTGTGCTTTTATGGTTAGGGGAGTGTTTTTTTTCACACTCTGACCAACAAAAAATTTACCGACAAAAGTGCTAGTGTAGACATAGCCTTAGAGTGTCACTGTTCAATACAAGGTGGAACAGATTATTTTACCATAAGCAGTTAACACATATCAGGGGACCATTCAGTGTGAAGTAGCCCATTAACACCCCTCCAGTCATAGAGAGGAAAGGAGGTGGGAGGGAAGCAGCTAGGTGTGTGTGTGTTGTTAGTGGGTTACAGATTGTTGTAATAAGATTGGCTTGCAGTGATACTCTGAATTAATTTCCCAGACCTGAAAAAGAACTCTGTGTAAGCTCAAAAGCTTGTCTCTCTCACCAACAGAAGTTGGCCCAATAAAATATATTACCACACCGACTTTGTCTCTCTAATGTCCTGGGGTCAACACAGTTACAACAACATTGCATATATTTTTAGAGTCAGAGTTTTAGAGCCAGAAGGACCACTAGATCATCTAGTCTGACCTCCTGTATATCACAGGACATCAGCACCACCCAGCATCTGCATACTAAATCCAACAACCACAACTTTGGAATGCTTGGGGTTGGCAGTATTAAAACAAAGCCATGAAGCATGTTCTCAGGTGTTTTAGGATAGGATTTATTTTATTTGCCAAATGCTGCTTAATTTTTTCTGTGTCCAGTAGGTGTCACCCTGGGGTCTCTGAAAGAATCTGTACAAGAAGATACATGAAAGTGTAGAATCTGCAAATTGGTTGTATTTTGTATGTGTGCATCTGCTTCACTACAAAAACCTTGGGGTCAAATTAGAATAGGAGAATGTATACCTTTTTTGTCTGCTAATACAATTTCTGAGAACAGTTTACATGAGAAACGTATTAGGGTCTGTGTATTTAAACACCTCAGGATGCTACTTGATTTACAATATGTTTACTGATATTGGGACATTTTCTGTTCCAGAATACACACCTAGGAGAGAAACGTCGTTTCTTCCGTGTGCAGCATAAAATACTGTACAATATTATTAGATGGATTTATTTGGAAAGGAGAATGAAATTTAGTGTGTCAGATAAGATCAACCAATCTAGGGAGATTCTTACATTTTTATTTAAGGTTCCTTATGTGGGCCAGAGCAGAAGAAAGTCTGATGCGCTGGTTTTTGTTCCTCTCTCACTAGAATCTCTGGTGTAAACTATCCCAATTTAGCTTTTGTTGTTAGTTTCCTCTGATTTAAAGTATTTTACAGCTGATCACACTACTGCCAATGAACTGATCTGATGAACTTCTGATAAATAAGGACTTTTGGGAACATTGTGGCTCTGCCACTGATTTGCTGAATGGCTTTGGACAACTCAGCTTCTCTGTGCCTTGGTTTTATCACCGTCTATAAAATGGTGACTGTAATGCCTATTCACAATCACCTCCCTCCCAGAAGTATAGTGAGGATTCATTAGGTAATGTTTGTAAAGCACTTTGCAGATGTATGGGACTCTTAAGTCTTAGCATGTTATTTATTAATTATTATCTAGGAGCATGGCCTAAATTCTTTTTCTCACTGAGGATTTGTAGTTTGACATATGAATAGATCCACTTAACATTGCAGCTCTGCTTTAAATAAGACATAGATTGCAGATAGGGCTGTCAAACAATAAAAAAAATTAATCGCAATTAATCGTGAGATTAAAAAATCACAATTAACCGTAGTTTTAATTGCACTGTTAAACAATAATAGAATACCATTTATCTAAATATTTTTGGATGTTTTCTACATTTTCAAATATATTGATTTCAATTACAACACAGAATACAGCGTGTACAGTGCTTATCTGATCTTATGTTTGATTACAAATATTTGCACTGTAAAAAGGTTAAAACAAAAGAAATAGTATTTTTTGACTCACCTCATACAAATACTGTAGTGCGATCTCTATCGCAAAAGTGCAACTTACAAATATGGAAATTTTTTTGTTACATAATTGCACTAACAAAACAAAACAATATAAAACTTTAGAGCCTACAAGTCAATTCAGTCCTTCTTGTTCAGCCAATTGCTAAGACAAACAAATTTGTTTACATTTACAGGAGATAATGTTGCTTGCTTCTTATTTACAATGTCACCTGCAAGTGAGAACAGGCATTTGCATTGCACTGTTGTAGCGGATGTTGCACAGCATTTATGTGCCAGATATGCTAAACATTTGTATGCTCCCTCATGCTTTGGCCATTATTCCAGAGGACATGCTTCCATGCTGATTATGGGTTCTGCTTGATAATGATCCGAAACAGTGCAGACTGATGCACATTCATTTTCATCATCTGAGTCAGATGCCACCAACAGAAGGTTGATTTCTTTTTTGGTGGTTTGGGTTCTGTAATTTCTACATCAGAGTGTTGTTCTTTTAAGACTTCTGACAGCATGTTCCACACCTTGTCCCTCTCAGATTTTGAAAGGCACTTCAGATTCTTAAACATTGGGTCGAATGTTGCAGCTATTTTTAGAAACCTCACATTGATTCCTTCCTTGCATTTTGTCAGATCTGCAGCGAAAGTATTCTTAAATTGAACAACTAGGTCATCATCTGAGACTGCCATAACATGAAATATATGACAGAATGCGGGTAAAACCACAGAGCAGGAGACATACAATTCTCCTCCAAGGAGTTCAGTCACAAATGTAATTAATGCATTTTTTTTTTTAACAAGCATCATCAGCATGGAAGCATGTCCTCTGGAATGGGTGACCGAAGCATGAAGGGTCATATGAATGTTTAGCATATCTGGCAACGCCAGCTACAAACAGGGCCGTCGGGGTGGGGGGGAAAGAGGGGCAATTTGCCCCAGGCCCTGGGCCCCGCAGGGGCCCCCCACGAGAGTTTTTAGGGGCCCCGGAAAACTCTCGCGTGGCCTGGGCCCCTGGAGCTTCTTCCGTTCCGGGTTTTTGACAGCAATTTGGCGCCGGGGGGTGGTCCTTCCACCCCAGGACCTGCTGCCAAAGTGCCAGGTCTTTGGTGGCAATTCGGCGGAGGGGCCCCCCACCGCTGAAGACCCCAGACCCCCTGAATCCTCTGGGCAGCCCTGGCTACAAAAGTGCCATGCAAATGCCTGTTCTCACTTTCTGGTGACGTTGTAAATAAGAAGTGAGCAGCATTATCACCTGTTAGTGTAAACAACCTTGTTTGTCCTAGCAATTGGCTGAATAAGAAATAAGACTGAGCGGACTTGTAGGCTCTAAAGTTTTTTGTTTTGTTTTTGAGCACAGTTATGTAACAAAAAAAATCTGTATTTTTAAATTGCACTTTCACGATAGAGATTGCACTACAGTACTTTATGACATGAATTGAAAAATACTATTTCTTTTGTTTATCTTTCTTACAGTGCAAATTTTTGTAATAAAATATAAAGTGAGCACTGTTACTTTGTATTTTGTGTTGTAATTGAAATCAATATATTTGTAAATGTAGAAATCATCTGAAAATATTTATAATACATTTCAACTGATATTCTATTATTGTTTCACAGTGTGATTAAAACGGCAATTAATCGTGTTTAATTTTCTTAATTGAGTTAATTTGTTTTGAGTTAATCGCTTAAGTTAACTGTGGTTAATTGACAGCCCTAATTGCTGGTGATTAACCTAAGTGGACATTTTTACTCAAAAGAACTGTAACTATAACGGAATTTGTTTCACAGTAACATAAGACCTGAAACTTAAAGTACCAGAATCTGAAAGAGCATCAGGCTTTTCTTTTTACATTGGTGACTTTATGTGAGAAAGTATCTGAGGAAAGAGAGTGTCAATATATGAAACAAGTGAGCTTGAAACAAGGTTTCAGTAGTATAAATATATACCGAGGAAAGAGAAAGAGACAGGTTTACTCTTGCTGGTGCACAATTATATCTCCTGGCTCCAGCCTTGTGCCCCTTCCTAGCAGGACTCACCCCAAGGGAGACAGCAGGGGAGGCTTTGGCTGAGAGGAGGCAGCTTTGCATTCTTCTGAGGGCCCTGTAGTAGCCTACCAGGAAAAGGTCATGTGGGGATGCACTGAACTATTTTATTCTGTGGCCAGCCTGGTGATGCCCCTGGCCAGCACTGCGCAGCTTCTTGTTCTGCGCTGGCCTACTGTATGCTGTCTGGTGGAGGGGAGGCTGCCGCAACTTGCATTACTGCCTGCTCCCCTTCCACCTAGCAGATGTTGTACCTCTGGAGTTCTCCCCTGGGTTAATTGACCTACGTTGTGGGCTCTAACTGAGAAAGTGCACAGGGAATTTTGGAGGGATGGAGTTAAAGATACATGACTCAAAGCAGTTTCTGGGTTTTTAATGTTTAAGGGCTGCAAGCCAGCATAATAAACTCCAGGCGATAGCTGTCCCGCAAAGACATTAAGTTATGCCTATGCATATCTATGCATGCACCTGATGCCTTCTCAGCCTAGTTTCTGGCTATGCACTGGAGATTTATTTGTCCTACTTCTAACTTTCATCTGCAAAACCTACAGTGTCATACTAGGCCCCTTATCACATTGTTTCTCTTTTTGTTTTGAGCCCAGCATGCATTCATTTTACATTTACTGTATTCCTAGTGCTCATGGTTAAGACGATGATTTTGTCACAGAGGTTGCAGAATTCACGGAATCTGTGACTTCCAAAGACCTCTGTGATGTCAGCCCCGAAGCTGGGAGTTGCAGAGTCCTGCCACCTCCCACAGCGGCAGGGAGCTGTGAGGTATCCCTACCGCCTGAGGCAGCAGGTACACCACAGCTCCCAGCCACTATGGGGGCAGGGGGATACCCGCAGTTCCCTGGCCACCACGGTGGGGTAGGGGGGCCCCCGTAGTCCCTGGTTACCACAGGGAGGGCAGGGGGACCCTGGCAGCTCCTCATTGCGGCAAGGCAGGGGGACCCTGGCAGCTCCCCACTGTGGTGATGGCAGGGTGACCCTGGCAGCTCCCTGCCATGGCAACAGGGGCAGGAGTGATGCCTGCAGCTTCCCACTGCTGCAGTGAGGCGTGGGGACCCCCACAGCTTCCTAGCCACCATGGCAGGGGGACCCCCCCACAACTCCTCACAGTGATGGCAGCAGGGGGACCCCTGCAGATCCCCTCCACCATGGCTGGGGGCAGAGGGACCCTGGAGCTCTGAGCCCCCATGGGTGGTAAGAACCAGAGGGCTCCCAGCCACCGGCAGCTGCTGCAGTCTCTTCCCATTTTATCATGCATATTTTTAGTAAAAGTCAGTGACAGGTCACAGGCTTCCGTAATTTTTCATTATTGACCTGTCTGTGACTTTTACTAAAAATATCCATGACAAAATCTTAGCCTTACTCATGATTTCATTGCAAGTGTTGCAATATTTGGTGGTGGTTTTTTTTTTTTTTATGTCCTAGCTTCTGGAGACAAGTGATTATGTGAGAATTTCCACTTTAATTTAAAAAAAAATAAAAAGTAAATTCCCAACACCATATGGGTGCAGAGAAAAGTTTTAACACATGACCTGAGTGCACCTTAACAGTGCACAGATCAGAAGACATTGGAAAAGAACCCAAAATTTGTTATTTAAAAAAACCCTCGTGATTTTTAAGACAATTTCATGATTTGGGGGATCTGACAGTTTTTGCAATGCTTGGGTTTGGCAATACTGCAATAGGAAGCCAAACTACCATTTATTTAGGTCCAGGTTTCATCCCCTTTACTCTGTAAGTAATCACATTGGAATCAGTGAAATTACTCGTGGAGCAAGATGCAATTCAACATGAGTAAGAGTGGCAGCATTTGGCCTTTAGTGTCTCCTTCAGAAGCTTGCCTTTCTAGTTTATTATATATTCACTTGCTGCCTCCTATACCTGATAGAAATTATCTCAATTTGTTATGTGTTTAACAAGTTCAAGCAAAATTTGGATTCCACAATGTTTCATGAAATTTTATCAAAAGTTTTCTGAAAAAAAAACGTGCACTCCTTGCTTCCCCTTCGTGCCATTTGTGCTGCTTTGGCTGAGGAGTCCCTTGTGTAAGGGAATTCCCAGCTAGTGTAAAGCTGGTGTGGCAGACTCTTTGTCACCTGCTCCTGGCCCTCTCAAGTGTGGGAGGCATGCCAGGGATAAATGGGGTGGGTGTAATTGCTCTTACGAGGCCCATTACAAACTTATGCAACATAAAGCAGCACTGAGGCTGCCCATTTCATTCACTAAAAGCAGCAGCTGACTCTAATATGGTCCATACCCCCTCACGTGATGATTGCCTGTCCTGCTCATTCCCTCTGGAGCACTTGGTATTGGCCACTGTTGGAAGACAGGATACTGGACTAGATGGACCATTGGTCTGACCCAGTATGGCTGTTCTTATGCCTTGCATCTCGCTGGGTTTGCTGTAAGTCCTGCACCTCCAGCAAGGAGTGACATACTGTGTGCGGTTGTTCCAGTTCTGGCTATCAAGAACTGTCATAAAGATTGGCCACACAGGGAGTAAGCAATGGCCTAAGCACTCAGTCCATCAATTGTTGGAACATAGCTGCCGCCCTGTGGAAGCCAAAGGGCATGGTGCAAAACTGGTAAAGCTTTTCCCAGGACTCAGGCATCAAAGGGATCTGCCAGTACCATTTTGTAAAATCCAGAGTAGTGATATATCTGGCTGCTTCTAGGCATTCCAACAGTTCATCTACCTTGGGCATTGGGTATGCATTAAATTTGGATAGAATGATAAGTGTGTCTTCTGGTTTTGGTACCAGCACAATAGGATGCCTCCACTCATGGTGAGACTCTTCTCCTCCCAGAGATCTAGCATTGCTTGTAACTCCTTCCAGACAGTTTTCCATCTTATCCAAGGATGCAGCTGAGGGGTGTCCTGGACTCGTTGCTCTCCTCCTGTAGCTATGTGGTGGTAGATCAGGTGAGTTTGTCCCAATAAAGCTGAAAATACTCAGGGGAAAAACTTGACCAGGTGCTGTGTCTGGGGTTTTTGTTCCGGTTGGAGATCTTCCTCCACCTGTGTGACCTCAAAACTCTGGATCACGGTGCCTGGGGACCTAGTTCAGGGTCAGGAGGATAAGCAATCACTCTCTGTTCTTCCAAGTCTTTAAAAGGTTAATATGGTACAGTTGTGTCTCTGTTCTCTTTCCCAGCTGTCAGGTCTCATAGGCCACTGGACCCACTTGTTTTACTGCCTCAAATGGTCCTTACCCTCTGACCAGGAATGTAGACTCCAGACTCTGTAGTAGTAACAGCACTCGGTCACAAGGCCTAAACACACACAGATGGGTGGCTTGCTTGTACACCATTTATTGGGTTTGTTGAGTCTTTCACAGGCTCTGTTTTGCAAAAGTAACTAGAGATTTACACCTCTCATGCAATTGCAAGATATACTGGACCACGTTTGTGGCCTTTCCCTCTGAGCTCAAAGTCAGGCCATTGTTTTACCAACTGAGGTATAACGATATGACTTCACTGTTGACCACTGCCATCTGGTGGTAGGCCTGGCTCAGTGTCTGATCATTGCTTTGTACTCATATGAAATCAGTATTTCCTGTTAGATGATACACTTCCTGTGGGGGTGTTGTCTTGGTGTCTTTCAGGGTGAGGGCAGGAGGAGGATCTTCTGGCTGGTTGGAACTCTCTTCTCTTGAGTCCTCTGCTTTGCCTATCACAACCATTCCTACCGCACCCCAAAGCCCTTTTAGTCTACAGAGCCAGTGTGGTCCCTTTGGATGGATGTTCACCATATTATTTTAGGCCTCCCTGAAGTATTCCCAGTCTCACTCCAGGATTTTAGGTTAGGCCACAGTTGCAGCTAATCCTACAAGGAGGGCTCCCATATGTTTCCCCACAGACAACTATACTTGTGTAGTGGGATAGAATCATACTTCACTATATATACGCTAGAGAAGAATGATTTCTCTAGGTACCACTGACAAATGTGGAAAGTATTCCAAGGGACAGATTCTTCATTCTTCAGAATTTCATTGAAATCTGCTTTTTGAGAAGTTAATTAACTTTATGTTTTAAGCCTTTCAGTCACATATGAGTTTGCAACTTCTATTCCTCTTCTGCTTGACTCCTCCAGTGCAGTCTTTAAAAATAAAATTAGCCAACCCAGAAAAAGGATCTGGAATCTCAGCAACCTCCAGAATGCTGAATCACCCAGTTGCAAGTCACTTAAATCTACTGAATGAAAGCATAGCATTTCTCACAGTATTGTAAAAGGGAGAGGAAGAAGACACCAAATGGTTTTACACTTGCATAATCAGGGGAAGAAATCTGGTAACATTAAAGGAACAGCTTAAAATTAAAGGGCTAGGCTCAGTCTCTTGTGCTGTAATAATATTGAAAAACTATGGAAATATACCAGGGATTAATATGCCCAACTAAATTAGTTTATTATTATAAAATTAGGGTAAATTGAAGGTTTGGAGAGATTTTTGCAGAAAAGAAAAGAACTCAGTGGAGTAGTAAGTGAAAATGCAGGGGCTGCAAGTCCATAAATCTTTGAGGCAAAACGCAAATGGGTCATGAACCTGAAGGTTGGATCATATGTACTAAAATCTTGATATCTATTGCAAAAATAGATGCATTGGATCAAAAAAGTATCACAAAGTGCAGTAGAAAAGCCTGGATAGAATGTACATGTTTTATTATCATCATTTGTATGGTAGCATCTGTGAGCCCCAATCTAGGATCAGAGCCCCAGTGCTAGGCACTTTACAGATAAATAACAAAAAAGACAGTCCCAGCTCCAGAGAGCTCACAACCTACATGCACTGAGCCTCATGGGGAATATCTGTGTGTCAAACATGCCATAGGACTAGCAGTTCTGCTGAGAATGCTATAACATGCCTATAAACAAGGACAGAGTTGGGGAAATTCTCCTCAAAGTTATACACAAGGAAGCCATTGGAGGTGGCTGATCCTCTATTGCACAGTGCTTTTAGCAATGCTTTTGACAAACAGCCTGGTGAGGGTTTGTTTTTTTTGTAATAAACCTAGGTTGCATGGTTTCAGTTGTCACCGTGGACTTTTCATACAGCTCCCACTGTAAATCTATCTCTAGAGTCTGGTGACTTTAACAAGCTACTTGGTCTTTACTCTGTCTTTACTCAGTGGAACGATAGCCTTTTATGATGTGAAGCTTTGTGTATAGAACTCTCCTTATATTATTTTGGGTGGTTAATTGTGCTATCATGTTGCTGAGTCTTTTGGACATCTTTGAATGGTTAAGTCTGTCTCCACTGCACAGACACTGTGGGGGAGCTGCATGCAGGAGTAAGGACTCACAAATGGTGGGTATCCTGACAGAGGCCCTGATCCAAAAGTCCATTCACTTCAGTGGGTTGTGGACTGTGCTCAGAATGCATAGTTAACTGTAATCAGTTGCTTCTTACATGTTGTTCTTTTTCTCTGCCTAGTAAAAAGACCCCTGTGCCAGCTATACAATCTATTAATTAGAGCTGTCTGCACAGACATCTAGTGGTGAAAGTTGGTAATTAACTAGCTTTTTAGTGTTTGATGGAGAGAAAACATTGGCCACGGTGTGCCTCTGAGATCTGTATGTGGAAGGAGCCCTTGTGGAAGCAACCCCCTCTTCCCTGGGGAGGGCACTGTGAGGGTCCAGTGAAACATGCTGTGAGGGAGCAAGCAGTGGCTGGGACAAGGAAGGAGAAGGCATAGGCTGTATTTACAGTGCCCCTCCATGGTGGGGATTCCCCTGCCAGATGCAGAAGCCCTTTGTGGGTTCCAGAGATCCACAGCCCACTGATACAGGCTTTCTGTATGGATGGCTCTGAGCTCCTGTAATCCCCTGGGATCCATATAGATCCCAGGTTTCATGGAGTTTGGATGCTATCCTCTTGCCTGCTTCCAGGGAAAGTCAAACATTGCACCCCATAGAGTAACTGGGGAGAAAACTCATTTGGCTGTCTTCTGCAGGCTTGCCTGTGGAAGGGACTATTCAGTCTCACTAGTATTTGGGACATTATAGTTCAGGGTTGGGTTTTTTGTCCCATACTCTTATTTAAACAGGTAGCTACTATAATATTTCCTTTCCTTTCTGCCATGACAGTTAAAATATTTAGCATTTTGTTCTGTTTAATATGCCATTCAGGATTTTCCCTGAATTGCCTTTAGTGATTTTCCAGCTTATTGCTTCCCAAGCAGAAATACAATTTATTTTCTCAAATAAAAGTGTTTTTATGAAAACACTTGGGGATTATTTCTTAGGGTTTGGGGTTCTTGTGATGGTTTTAACTCAGGTGAGTATTCTCACTGAAGTGAATTGTTCACAATCCATGGGAACAAGGATGACAACAATTTGCAGTATTGGGCCCATTATTTCTAGAACTCCATGAGGCAGAACTCTCAACTGATGTAGACAAGTATAGCTCCATTGGCTTCATGGAGATATGCCGATTTAGACCAGCTGAGGTTCTGAGATTATATTCACTGGCTGAAATCCTGGTCCCATTGAAGTAAATGGCAAAACTCCCATTAACTTAACTTCAATGGGACCAAGATTTCACCCACTGTTTAGTCAGGTGTTAGTATTTTGTACCTTGTTAATATGTTTTGTACATCCACCTGCACTTCTGATCCCTTTGGCTCCAACTACATTACAAAAAGAGCCATGCTAGGGAACCCTTTTTAAAATGGTTTCAGATATAAACATGGGGTACTTCTCAGGGATGTTCAGAGGCTTAACTTTTGTAAACTACTTTGAGATCTTCAGATGGAAGGTATTTTGGAAGTGAAAATTAATACTTTATATATGCCAAATATTAGGATTAATTTTATACAATGAGGACTTGTTAAGAAATGGTCAAGTTTCAGCTGTGAACGGTCTTCCTTAAGTATGTTGTGGAAGGCCAATCTCAGTTGAAAAATAACTACTGGATCCAGGGGTGAAAGTAGTTTAAAGGACATACTAGTATGCCAGAGTCCTGAGCAGGGCGGGGCCTCAATGGGAAGAGGCGGGGCCTTTCAAGATTTAAAGGCCTTGGGGCTTCGGCTGTGGCTGGGAGCCCCAGGGCCTTTAAATCACTCAGAAGCTACCAGCTGCAGAGGTGGCTGAGAGCCCCAGGACTCAGGGATGAATTAAATGGCCTGGGGCTCCAGGCGTGGCAGAGCTCCAGGCCCTTTAAATCACTGTGGGACCCTGGGGCCGCTACCCCAGGGTGGCAGGGCTCGGGGCTAAGGCTGAGGTAGCGGCGGCAGGGTTCTGGCAGCGATTTAAAGGGCCAGAGGCTCCAGCCGCTGCGGGGAACCCTATCTATCCATCCACCTGCACTTCTGTTCCCTTTGATTTAAAGCGCATCTGGAGCTCCAGCAGTTGGTCTTGGGCGGCGCTTTTAAGGGCCTGGGCTCCCCGCAGGGACTGGAGCTCCAGGACCTTTAAATCCACACCTGAGCCTGGCTGCCGGAGCTCCGGAGGTGATTTAAAGGGCCCGGGGCTTCCTGCAGTGGCTGTAGCCCTGGGCCCTTTAAATCACCGCCTGAGATGCTGGTCCGGTCCAGCATGGCGTACCAGCTCTTGCCGGTACGCCATACTAGACCATATGGTTTACTTTCACCTCTGACTGGATCCTAACCAGTGGTGCAAGTAAGCCGGTATGGTCAGGCACACCATACTATTAAGACATTTATTGCTGGTATGCCATACCGGAAAGAAATATTCCAAGAATGAATTGTAGAGCCCTACATGGATACAAATTTATACCTGTGGATGCAGATATCCATGGATAAAAATTGGTATCTGCTGAACCACAGGGCTCTCCTGAGAACTGCAGTGGCAAAAGGAGCAGAACGTGGGGCTGACACTCCCCATGCTGGCAGCTCTGCTGGTGTGGCTATCCCATCCCCAAACCCGCCCTCAGCCCTATCTTCTGGCGGGGCTGTAAAGACCCCAGACAGGAGACTGAGCTGTGTGGAAGGGCTGGGGGAGGCTACAACCATGCCAGAGGAGCTGCTAGCATGGGCTGCTGGCTCCTGGGAATGGTGGCCCCACGTTCTGCTCCTTTCACTGCTGTGGTTCCCAGGAGAGCCCTGAGGTTCAGCAGATATCAATTTCTATCCGCCGATATCCACATCCATGGGTATAAATTTGTATCCCTGCAGGGCTCTAGTTACAGAACATTTTTTGTGAGGGCGGGTGGAGTCAGGGGTCGGTACAGTACTGGTAAGAGTTAAAATCTACTTGCACCACTGATGCTAACTAGCCACTTGGATTGGAAGTATCTAGCTGCCAAAAGGGGGCTGAAATAATTTTCTGTTTGTGTCCATATCTGAAGCATAAGATTCCCACTCGAGTTCTTCAACAAAGAACTGAACGCAGTATGACTTACCTGGGCATATCAGCCATATATCCTAGGAAATGTTCCAACTCACCTCTCCTATTACATCGATTAGCAGCTTTAGGGCCCGAGGATCATGAACAAGTGAATCCGTGTAAAATGAACCGAGGTATTTCTTTGGATCAACTTTATTATCCACAGCACACAAATCAGGGCGCACATTGAATCCATGGGAAATACGCCCTAGTGTATATGGGAAAGCACCACCTACAAGGAGGTAATTGTATTGAAAGTGGAAATTATTTCTTTGCTTTACAAAACCTGAAAAATCAGGAAGGAAAAGAGTTAATTTGTCAACACAGAGAGAGAGGTTATTGTGCAGCTATATAGAAATTAGTATCATATAATACTCAAGAGTGAGCAAGACATCTTAATCACAAACAAACCCAGGCACAAAATGTAATAAAATGGTGAAAATAACCATCATTCCATTAACGTCAATAGAGAAACTCCAATTTGCTCCAGCAGAAGATTTGGCTCCAGCGTTGTAAGAATTGAGCCACATCGATGGCTAAAGATTGGCATATAGTGTTCCTGACCAGGGATTGAGACTAGCAGGGGGGAGAGGGAAAAGGGGGCAGGGAAGCACACTCATTGGACCAACAGTGGCTGGGGGTTGTAGATGATTTTGTCAGCTTATTTTGGGTAGCGAGAGTGTTTACTGAACTGCTCATGATCGCCCCTTCACAGCCAGCTCACAGTAACTGTACAGTCTTAAGACCATTTTATAGTGGCAGTGGAACCAGCACACAAAAGTTTTTGCTAGATGCTTGGTGAAATCCTGGTCCCATTGACTTTAATGAGGCCAGCAATTCATCCATTGTTTTCTGGCTGATATAGACACGCCTTTGGAAGACATTATCAGCCCTGTCAGCTACATGTTGTGAGATAGGTAGTGTGGGAGGATGGAGGCAATTTTAAGTGATGGCACAGGGATAAGTGCAAGCACTACAAGATTTGATGGACAGAATTACTGGGCTTTCATTTGTAAGAACCCTGTTGGTCAATGCAAGTAAATTCTTCATGCACTGAGGGAAGAAATAGACATATCTGATTATTACATACATAAAATACATGCCAAACAGTTGTACATCTTCTATCCACTTAAGTTCAATCAAATATCAAGCAAACTGAACAGTTTCCTAGACCCTGCTAGGCTGGATCTCTAGTCCTTATGATTTTTAAGGAAAACCTTTGAAATATGAACCCAATGTAAACTGAAGCAGTGATGTCTGTCTCAGCTGGTAGACAACCTGAAACTATTGGTCCTTGGGAAGTTCCCCTATCCGTATCAACGAGTGTTAACACTGAAGCTCGAACAATAATAATTTAAATATCCATATTATCATCAATTTCACAACAGAGCAAAACATTCAAGGAAAAAGAGGGAATATCAGTTTCTGAAGATCTGCAAATCCTACTTGCATGGCATCTTGTTTTGATGTCTCACTTTTGCATCTCAAGAGGACTGAGTCTGGTGTGTAGGTAGAATTTGTGAGAATACCCACACCCCAAAAAATAATATACTCATTGACAACCATTATTCAAGTGACATGTGTCAGCTCTTGCCATGAGACGAAAGTCTCTCTGTTCCCTTCTCCTCACATTTCCTCCCCAGCTGTCCAGTCTCTCTCTTCAGGAACATAATTTCAAAAGAAAATTGCTTCCCATTGCATGTCAAAACAGAAAAATGGCCAGGTCAACAATACACCAGAAAACAGATGCGCATCTTTAGAGCTCACCAGATTTCATATGACAATATGAGCCATACTGCAAAGTTATCCTGGTCATAGATTTTGTACCACACAGCAGGCAATCCAATGTAAAGGTACAAAGTTAGCCATGAGGGCTTCATTATGGATATGAGATATGGCTTCATGTCTTTTTTTCAGACACAATCCTGAGAGCAAAATCACAGCTCTAATTAGAAGAGCTTTCTATCTTTTTTCCATTTTTAACCTTATTAAAAAAAACAAACAAACCTTGATATAAAATGGCACTTTAAACAAACAAGTGGAAGTAACTACAACATTGACATTTCTGCCTTTGTCACTGGAGCACAATAATATTTGAGAGCTTAGAATAGCACTGTGGGCAAAGTTTCTGTAATCGCTACAAACAGCGATCTGTCACCTGCATTTTAGTTTGCTTCCTTTATTGGTATAAGCTTTTCTGTATTTCCCTCTGCTCCTATTGTGTGCCTTTTCTGTCTTCTCTCTTACAAGAGCAGCTCCTTCCTGAGTATATCTGAGTTGGTGCAGGCTTCTGATTTTGTTTCCAATTTACTCTCAGCTCAGATTTGAAAAGGAACTAAAGAAAGAAATTCTGAATAAACAACTCACCTTCAGCTCTTCTGATGTTCTCTTTGCCAAACAAGTTGCCAGACAATGCTGAAGAGGCTACACCTTTTCCTTTTCGCCACACCATCCATAAGCATTTTGCTCTTATTAGCTCATCATAAATGCATAATTAAGATGGGCTATTAAAAAGTCTTACCTAGAGTAAGTAATTTGTGGTGACTTTTAATTACTCCTTTTGGTTAAATCTGCTGTGTGGTCATACTGAGTCCTAGTGACATATCAAAACATCAAGGACTGGACTCTGCAACCTTTTGTATTCAAAACTGCATTGACTTATCTGGCTTGGGTTTTGAGTGAACATTTTTTGTCAAAAAACTAGTCTCTTAAAGGTGCCAATGAGAAGCTTATTTTCAGAAAGCAGAAGGTACCGAGAAGTATTACACAAAGGCTGCATGATCCATTGCTTGTGATAAATTTTGTGTTATCCAATCTGCATATTTCAAAAGCAACCCACAGACTCTGGCCTCACTCCAAATCTTTCCTCATACAAAACTCCCACTGACTTCCAAAAGGGTCAGTAGGTCATACTGGTGAGTTCAAACCCAAATATCAATACTGATCAACATGGGTCATCTCTAGAGAAAAGTGGATACTTTGGTATCCAGGACTTTTCAATCCTTAGCTTCTTTGCTCAGACTATCAACAAAGATGCCAACTACTGACAGCTGGAGTGGTGTTTTGTTATGTGGACTCAAGTCCACTGGAAACTGGAGACCACAAAACCCAGTTATTTTGGAACATTTGAACTAAATTGATTCATTAGGAATATCAAGGCCTGGTTCCTTTTAACAATCACCTTTAAATGGCTTGTTCCTTTTTAAATCACCCCCTTTGAGATAGGCCTATGTCTTTATTTTAACTTTTATATTTTTACTGAGTGTTGTTTTTCAAATAATATAAAATTAAATGCTTGAATTTGCTCTGATAACAGACAAAATCAAACAGCAGAACCATTCAATAATACCAAGCAAGAACAGCCACTTCTGAGGCAAACTACCGTACCTACCTCCATGGGCAAAGCAAACTTTCAGTTTAGGAAACATTTCAAAAATTCCTCCCATAATCATGGAGCAAATGGCAATGGTTGTTTCCCCTGGCATGCCTAACAACAAGAAAAAGTTTCATAACATAAGACATCACACTGCAGCTTGATGTTTTCCTCAATATCCTCTATACCTAATGCCAAACTTAACAGTTACAGTGCAAATGACAAACTGCATCACTTTATTAGAGAAGCACTCAATGCTATTAAGTATCAGAAGGGTAGCTGTGTTTGCTGCTTTTACAGATCCAGATTAAGAGTCCTGTGGCACCTTATAGACTAACAGACATATTGGAGCATGAGCTTGATGCATCCGACGAAGTGGGTATTCACCCACGAAAGCTCATGCTCCAATACATCTGTTAGTCTATAAGGTGCCACAGGATTCTTCAATGCTATTAGTCATTTAAGGTTCTTAAACTGTGGTCAGAAAACAGGACTAGGAGCTAAGAACTCCCGAGCTGTAATCTCAGCTCTGACACTGCCTCTCTCTGCCTTTGGGACAGAATTTTCAAGCTTGGGTGCCTAAAGATAAGCACCTAAAGCCAAATTTAGGAGCCTAAACCAGTCAGTGGATGTTGGGGGTGCTCAGCACCTCTAAAACATCAGGTCACTGATGTGCCTAACTTTAGACTTTGAAAATTTGGGTCTTAACCTCTCTGCCTTAGTTTTCCCGTGATAGGGGGAAAATAACACTCAGAAGGGAGCTGCCAGGATTAATTAATGTTTGTGCAGTGCTCTGAAGATGTAAAGCTCTATATAAATACCATGAGAATGTGTTTTTAGGTTACTGCATCTCATTAAGAAAGTAAATATAACAACGTTCAGTTCTTTTTAACACCATGTCAAATAGACCTGTGCTGAGTAACGTTATCTGATATGGTGTTAAAAACAGCGTGAGCAGCTGGTAGCCCATCCATACTAGAGCTCACATTGGATCTGAACCAGGGTTAACAAAAGGCTCTAGTATAGACATGGCCAATGTAGTGCAATCCAATGCAAGCACAGTGGTGTTGTGAACACTTGTGCACCTTTGCTAGAAATTTCATATATGGAAGTCAGGTGTTTCACAAGTGCAGTGGTGGCTGCAGCTCCAAAATGTTCTAGTGGAGAGAGGGCTAAAGTGCCTGATTCTGTTCTCAGTCACAGTGGTGTGTAACTCCAGCGAAGTCTATTGAGTTACACAGTGCTAAACCAAAGAAAGTAAGAATAGGATCAGGCCTAAAATTTTCCAGGGACTGTCACAATTTTACCCGCTGTTACTCTGTGCTGGACTGCAACTCTAATTTAACTAACAGATGTGGAAAACAGAGAAACAAGACAATTCCCTATTGCCCCTATACTTCTAAGGAGCCTCAAGCACATGTTATTTCAGCTATGGCTGAAATGAACTTAAATTCAAAATATTCCCTTCCTGGTCTACCTGTTTCAGAGAGAATTATATGAATTAATGTGTGTCATTTGCTAATTCCACTTGTCTTTCTTCTAATCATGCTCCCTTTGGGAGCCTCCTCGTTACAGAGGCAGAAGATTTGTTCCTGGAGATCTGCTCTCTAGGAGGCAAGAGAACATTGGAGGCTGCTGCAAGCCCCTTAAATTCTAGTGATACAGATATTATAAATATATAAAGTTTAGCCAGTGAAGTTTACAGTGTTGACCTAATGGCAGTGTCTGATTTTAAAAATGATTGACAGAAAAGTAATGTAGTTTTTCTCATGCAATTATACATTTGCAATTGTCTCCTTGGCATGTGTTGCAGATAATGCCAGGTAAGAATGAAGATTATGCACTGTAGCTATATACTCACCCACAAGCCAGGGAAGCCAGTACTTGGACATCCTTCCATTTGTCTGCATGTCCCAGGGATGCACAAACAGACAACAGTTTAATAATTCAGCTGCCTTTGGTGAAAAGGAAAAAAAATATTATCTGGACATAACGGCAGCAAAATGAACTCCAAAATGTACATATGCTCCAGGCAGTATTGTTAAAAAGGCCTTTTTTTGCTTTGGCTGTAAATAATTCATAGAAAGGATTACAAGATTCGGCAGAAAATGGAGGTGCTCACTTAGGCCCAAGTTGTAGCCCCTATACCAAGTCTGAGTAAATGGGCTTGGCATATACAGAATCCACCCTCAAAGCTGTGGCATGACCCTACTACAACTAAAGGGCACCCTGGTTCCTATGCTCCTTTTCCCATTCCCAGTCCCTGTGTGTGTGTGAATGCATGAGCCAGTGGATCCACATAGTCAGCGTGCCCTCAAAGCCCACCATAGCAGCAGCATGAGGTTTGTCTTTGCTAGAGAACTACACTGAATTAGAGCACAATCTCAAGTTAACGAACACTGACCAGCTGACGTGGGGTTGAACACGACTGCCTGCATCTACACTGCCTGCAAAGTTGTGCTCGACATCATGTTAGTTGAGTTCTAGGTCATGTTCTGACCCGGTGTAATTTTTCTAGTTAAGACAAGCCCCTAGAAAGACATCCTGCACCCATGAGGATGGTGGTATTTACACCTGCAGCTCTGATCCTTACTGCAGTCCTTACTTGGATTCAAAATTTTCCTTGAGGGCTGCAGGATTGGGCCCTTATAACAACATTTTGTCATTTAAGTAAAAGTGTTCTTCAGATTTAATTGTTTGGTACAAAAGTACTTATCACATTATTTGTATCTGTGTCTTACTGCAAAGTTAAACTAAGTGCAAACCAACATTCTGCCTGATTGTATTTAACATATAGGGGTGACTTCTCAGAGCACTGGATAGAGGTGCCTTTAGAACAGAAGTCTGCTATGTTTGGGAACATTTGTTACCATGGGAAGTGTACCTGTTCCACTGCATGGATTCATGTTTAGAACTGTTCCTATCCAATCTGGAGGGCTACAAATCAAGTTCCATTCTTCCCACTAACCCGTCTCCACTGGGACTATATTTAACATTCCAAGACTTTGTGCAGGAATAATGGACTTCTCTCATTAGAAAGCCTGGAATTCCCTCTTTTCCAGTAGGATACAATTCTTATCTTTAGCCTAAGTAGCTTACAAGATGAGAGATCTTTAAATTGCAGCATTACTATGTCAGAAAAACTAATTTGGATAATTTTTAGAGATTTAAAAAATTTAAAGTTGGACCCATGGTGTTAAGAGAGTCTGACGTTACATGTGGATTGATACACAAATAGTACCAAGATTTTTTTAAAGGCTGTATATTTCTGAAATATTTGTTTTCTATTAAATATGGAGCACAGCAAGTTACATGATAGCGTGGTGTGGTTTAAAGCTTTTATTGGCAAGGACGACCTGAATAGCTTGCCATCAACACAAACTCTTGCCAATGACTATATGTGCATGCTGTGCTGTTCATTTATTAGGAATGTGATAAAATAATATTAATGTATTAATTACATAATTTAACACACATGTAAATGATACAGGTTAGACATAGTTATGGTGAGTAGTGCCCATAAATTAGTCTTTATTTTGTTATAAGTTGGTCTTAACTTCCCTTCCCTTTCTTTTTAGTATTTGAATAGTTCCTCTATACAATATAGAGTTAAAGAGAATTTCTTTGTAAACAAACAAACAAACCTAAACAGTACACAAACCTTGAACACTGGGATTTCAACTATTGGTAATTTCAGAAAAGAAAACAGAGGAATTGTACAGGTTACGGGCCCTGATTGAGTGAATTAGGCACATGCTTAATATTAAACATGAGTAGTCCAGGTCTACTCATGTGCTTAATAGGGATTTTAATAATTCTATTTTGTCACATGTATGTCTGGACCTATGTTTCTTGTAAGGAGGATATAATCACAGGGTTGAACAATTAGTGGTTAACTAGTCTTACAAAGTAGATAAAGCTAAAATTTGTGAATAAATGCAAGCTCATGATTTGTACAATGAATGCAAGCTCATGAATAGTAACTGTTGCCATAAGGATCAGGATTATATTCCTAAATAAAAATTTGTAGCTCAGTAAGTGGCTTGATGAACGATTACAGAGTCAAATGTAGCTTTTCTTCATCATTTTTACTTTTCAAGGGTGTTTCTGCATGTGGTGCTAATTATTGTGGGAGGTAACTTTCTGTATATGTTCCAACATATACTGATGGATATAAGCATCCCCATAAAGTAGAGATTGATAACAGACTGTGTGTGACCGCAAAACCAAACAAGCCATCAAGATGCTGCACTAACAATTCTCAAGCAAATTGAGAGTTTTGAAAAATAACCTCCAGGAATCAGTTTCAAGATGACAGTTATAATAACCTGTGGATCAGATACAGAATGTATACTGATTAAATCCAGGAATTTAGACAAATGATGGAGCCCATCTGGACTTCACGCTGTTTTAAAAACTGTATAATCTATAAACTCAGTTTGTAATCTGTAAACTCAATTTGGAATTTTTGGTGATGTTTACTCAATTCTGTGTGGCACTTAAATTCCAAGGTTATCATGGCCTGATCCAAAAGCCATAGAAGTCTGTAACAGTCTTTTCAAATACTTCAGTTGGCTTTAGATCAGGCCCTTGCTACCTAAGAAATATCTTAGATACATTAAAAAAATTAAATGACTAAGGCTCAGATTTTCCAAATAGCTGTTGGTGCTAAGTGCCCAAATCTCATTGACATTTGATGCCTAACTCCCTTTGGTCACTTTGAAACTCCCAGCCTTAAACTGTTCACCATTTAATTCTACTTGGACACAAAAATAAACATAGGACTAACTCAAACTTTACTAATCATTCACAAACCAAAAGAGTGGCAACTCTCCTAATTTTCCAGCAATAGTGGATCAAGACCTACAGTGAGGTCTCAATGACTAACATTTCATTATGTATGTTACAAAATATGCTCCAGAACATTTGCTGGTATCTCATGATGAATTACCATACATAATTAAAGCTAAACCGATCAAATAGCTACTTATCAGCATGCCTTACTCATGCATAGCTTCAAAGAACATCATTAGGAATCTGTTTGAATAAAGGCCCAATTCTGCAGTCCTTGCACACTCACAATCCCATTGACTTCACTGATATTCTTAGGTGAGTACAGAGTATGGGATCCAGCCATGAGTGCTCAATTGGATCTATAGGCTTGACCCTGTGTCCGTTGAAACAAATGGTAAAAGCTCCCATTGACTTTAGTAGGACTAGATGAGACACCATATTAACAAAGTACCTTTGAAATGTATTATCCTTTCTTTTTAACATTCATTATGTTAGTTTATTTGCAAATTAATAACATTCAATATTAGCTGTCTCCCCCAGTCATTAGAGCAAATTTATGAGTGTCTCTTGTAAATGATCATTCATTGCATAAAGAAAATAAACTACATTAAACAGATTTTCTGGACCAAATCCAGCTCTCAGATATACTACTGTAAATTTAGATTATTTCCCTTGAAATATTTGGATTTATACTAGTGTAATTGACAGCTGAATTTTTCCCAATGCCTTTTGTTTAGTTAGAATTTCATATCACAACATTCTTTGGGATAAACTAGGAAATGTCTACTCACAGCATAGACAGCAAACAGTTCTGGTGCATTCAGATCCCATTCGTTGATATGAGATCCTATCTGTACTCCAGGAAAACCAAGCTCATTCACACAGCGATACATTTCCTTCACAGCCAGGTCTGGTGCTTGCATAGGTAATGTGCCAAGGCCGATAAACCTCTTGGGGTACTTTTTTACTGTAGCAGCTAAGTCATTATTTAATAATTGGCACAGATCTGAAGTATCCTCAGGTTTGGCCTGGCATGATATTAAGAAGAAGAGTAAATTAAAGTGTAGTTCCCAAATTTTATCACTTTGACAGATGTTGGAAGAAACCCAAAGGATTGCATGCACATTATCACCAAGGAAAAATGTCACAGCAAACAATACAAGGAGAAGACTTAAACCAAGGCTTTTGCTTCACCACTAGTCATTCTGAATAGGTGTAAGGCCTTTAGGCCAAATTGTGCCCTGTTTGAAATCCTAGGGGAAGGACTGATGAGTTGGGTTTACTTTATCTTGCATACACATGTTAGTTGCTTTTCCTCCTACCCCTCAGGGGCATATAAGACAAGGAAGAATCTGGCTTCATTTGTTGAGGCTCTCAGGATATTTTAGAGAATCTCTTATAGCACTCATGTGCCTGTCAGAAGGCAAATAGAGACCTTGTGTAAGCAGTTGTATCTTCTAGCTGAATTTCTGGGCAGGACCAAGTGGTCATGTAAATGGTGAAGTGAGTTACATCTATTTTCTTACCAGTTTATACACATAGCATAAGTAGGTCTAAATTTGCCCCAGTTTGGCATTCAGTGGGAATGTAAAATGATTGTAACTTACATTTTGAGAGGGCAGAATGGGGAACCAGAAGAAAAGCAGCAAACAGGAGAATGTAAGATAAAATGCACTCCATAAACCAGACCTAGACCACAAACTTTGAGTCCAGATCTCAACGGAGCGAGTTTGTATCTGGGGATCTGGTTCGAGCACAGCTCTGCTCAAACATTGAGAATTCTCTTGTAAATATAAAAGCCAGGAGTTTCAAGTGAATCCTTGGCAAAGCAAGTTCTCTCACCCCTGATTTCAATTCTATTTATTTACCTCTGCACAGGTTTGACCATAGAGTTGGTCTAGTGTCCAAATAATGTTACTGATGCAGTACAAGAATGAAATAATTGGTGTGGAAGACCTCCCGTGGTGAGGAATTGTAAAGGCTCTTCTGGTGGAATTATAATGGACATGTTGCTCACACTTAAAATTACTGATCTCAGTATGTACCCTTTGGGTTACATTGTTTACCAAGAGGTAAATGCCAAACAGTCCAAGTAAAAAAGGAAGTGTGTATTTGATTTGTATTTTCCATAGGCATTCCCTTAGGTTTTTAGTTAGAAATGAGTGTTAAGTAAAATTCCAGAGCCCTTCAAATTTTGTGTGGGGTGGAACTTGGATCCATACCCAAATGTGGATTTTGCCTCTGGCCTTTTTCTCTAAAATGGACCAAACGAACCTCTTAGATTTGACTACTCCATAATTTAAAGTCTTTGGGATCCAGATCAAAACTTTACATCTTTCTTTTTAACATACCATTTTATTGCTGGAGTTGGGAAGATGGAAGAATGGAGGGGGAGGGCAGTGGAAATGTGTGACATTGGAACATGATGAATTTTACAGAGTAAACATGAACAAAAGATTTGTAAAATTTAAAAGTTCTTAGTGCTATTTCTAATATGGCAGTCATGACATCCAGGGAGAACTATATTATACAAATTATTTGGTTCCCTATTTTTTCCTAGGGTGTGTTCAAGGAGAAAACAAAAACCAAACAAATATTTATTTCAGTATAGAATATGGGAAATGTCATCCTACAAAAAGTACTAGAGGTGTACAGTTAATTTATGGGCTATGCTGTAATATTTTTTATGTAGGACATCTGTAAATGAATTTTTATGTATTATCATTCAACATGATTACTGTGAAGTACTGGATACACATAGGAAATGGGCCAAGTGAATTCCTGATGTAACTGCATTGATGTTAAATTGTTGAAGTCAATGGGTGCTACACCTGGGATGAATCTATCCCACTGTTTCTAGGATCAACCTTTTAGAAACTTTTTTGTTTGTTTGATGCATTTGAAATAAGTGTGAATCTATTCTGCAAATCTAGTTGTGCTGCTAAGTGGGAGGTGTAATTTCAGACTCAGAGCTTCCTGCACCAATAGCTTTCCCGTATTGGGAGTGTGATATTTAAAAGAAAGGGAAATTTTTTTGTAAATGTATCTATTCTATTAAAGCATATTTGTAATACTTCATCTACACATTCCAATGTCAATAAGATGGAAATTGCCGAGATACCCTCCTGTGGGCAAATCAGATTCTTCATGATTTACATCCAAACATGATTTGACAAAGCAGACTGGACAAATGGCTCATTAGTTCTACTCTCCTACTAGATGCTTCAGAGGAAGGTAGAAATCCCTCATAAAGCACCTGGTTAATTCTGCAGTGTTGTGCATGAAGGAAATGAATTCTTCCTCACCCCAGTACAAAGAAGGTGGATTTTCCTGTGGCAATTTTTGAAATTTTGTTTTTATGGGAAAACATCTATTTGATAGACTTACAACCCAAAGAATCAGAACTTGCCTGTTTTTCCTTTATATCATACACTCCAGTCCTAGATTCATGCTCTGTAAAGGCTCTCTCCCTGCTTCCTGTTGCTCTTCCGAAGTTCCTGTTGCTGTCTCACCCATTTGTATTAAATGTTCTCCAGTGCAGCTTTGCAGAGTCCAGCTCCTGTTGGAGCAGCTTTGCCATGTTACTCTGCTGGCCTCTCTTCTATTGCCAGAGCAGCTTTGCTATATTATTCTGGTGACTGGCTGAACTGCTCAATTCACAGGCAGCATGGATTTCATTGTTTTGAATTTTATAGTATCTATAACTTACAAAATTTGCTTGCAAGGACTTACCCAATAGTTGAACATTACAGGAACTGTAGAAAGGGCTTGTATAGTGACTCCTACATAGAACAACAAAAGTCTTTAAATATGAAAATGCAGATTATGATTTTGTCCTAGGTCTGATCATGGTTTGATCTCATGCATTACAGATTAATTATAGAGATTTGTCAGTCAATCTGCAGGAAGCAGATACATTCATAGGGGACAGACTGGATAAAAGCACATGGTTCTTATAGAACAGTGTTTCTCAATGTGTGGTTCACAGACCCCTGGGGGGGTCTGCAGATTTCCAGAGGGGTCTGCACCTCCATTTCAAATGAAAAAAGGTTGAGAACCACAGCTATAGAAGACAATAGGAATTGTATGAGGTATTCATGGGAAGAATATGACCCAAAATGGGGAAAATTTTAATTAATATGATGTATCAGTCTAGCTCACCAAGCAAAACTGGGCACATATGCAAATGAAAGTACTTTTATGAGTGAATAGTAATTATTCATAATAGGATACAGCTACTTAGCTCAATCCATATAGATTTACACCTTTAGCTTTGCCAGTCCCCAGTTCAATCTCTGATGTTGGCCAAGATGGCAGCTGCCACATAAGTGGGCATTTGTATGGGATTTGAATTGCTGTGGGCCACAGGTGCTTGGAATGAGCTTTCTTTGCCCAGAAACAGCATAACCCTTTGGTTACATACATACGTGTGCCTTAATGTGGGCCTATAAAAATTGGTGTTTGGCTTTTAAAAATATTTTTGTTTGTTATCTGTGAAACAGTTTTAACAACATTCTTCAGAATCACTTCAGTTCAGGGACAAAAACCCAGAACAGCAGTTAGGTTTATGTGATCTATTGTTACACTAATCCAGTGGCTCTCAAACTGTGGGTCAGGGCCCCAAGTGGGTCAAGACCCTGTTTTAATGGGTTCACCAAGGCTGGTTTAGACCTGCTGGGGCCTAGAGCTGAAGTCGAAGCCCAAGCCCCACTGCCCATGGCTGAAGCCAAAGACCAAGGGCTTTCGTCGTAGATGGCAAGGCTCAGGTTACAGGCCCCCCAGCCCAGGATGGCTAGGCTGGGGCTTTGCCCCCGACACCTGGGGCGGTGGGGCTGCGGTGGCTCAGACTTCGATCCCCCCCTGGGGTTGTGTTGTAATTTTTATTGTCAGAAGGGGGTCGCGGTGCAATGAAGTTTGAGAACCCCTGCTTTAATCTATTGGTATTAATTTAAATACTTGTGCATGCTTATCACTCTTGACTTTCTTCTACTTTACTTAAGTTTCCATAAATGTATCTTGATTTCCATAAATGTATTTTGTCATATAAAAACATCTTTGAAGGTCCCACTTCAGACAGTGAGAACAATATACATATTGATTTTGCTCCCCTTTGTGATAACAAAGCTTATTATGACAAATGCAGAAGATTTGCATTCACTAACAGCACCTTGAAATCAGTTAGTTTAAAAAAAATGAGTGAGAATTATTTTCATTAACTACAACTGCCTCACAATCACGCTGTGAAATTTTGTAATTTTACAAACACTCTTTCCGAATTTTTTTCCAGTGACTTTCTCTTTCTTATTGCTGTGTTAATGATCCATAAAAACAACAGGGAAAACTGACCCTGATCTTGCAATGTGTGGTATAAAATTAAGCATATTCAAATGCTTGCAGGATTGAGGCCTAACTCGCTACATAAGGCAAACAATGCAACTGACTATAGGCAACAGTGCTGTTTAATACATACTAAGCAGACAGGAAAAAAACAGAGAAAACATATTTTCCCCTCATTTCTTTCCCTTATAGTAATCTTAGATATTACTTGCAGTTACTTTACAGCAGGTAAATCATTTTCTTACTGAACTGTGAGTTTTAAATTGTCAGTGTCCCTTTGTTATGTAATAATTAACCAGTGGGAACAGGTTGAATCTGGATTCTTCTAGGAAGCAGCTTAAGTCTAAAGAGTAACCCACTTTACTAGTGAATCACTCTTCAAGGAGAAGCATTTTTGCTTCTTGTTTCCTCAAACATGAGCTCTTGTGTTGCAATGAGTCCCCAACATGGTGGTTTTTTCAGTAGAGAGCACTTCCAGGGATGTGAGTTCATGCTGAGCAACTCCTGCATGGCGCTGAGTGCCCTTAGCTCTCACTGACTTCTCATTTGAGCCCTAAATGTTCATGCTAATTTCCAGTCTTCTGCTTCAAGCAACATTAACCTGCATGTTTACTGTATTTCTTCTGCAGTGCTTCTGAGGAAGAATGATCCTCTTTTTGCCCTGGCCATGCCTCTTTTCTCACATAAATGAGGATGAGACACAAGGGCTTTTTCCAGAGGTCAGAAATGTTGTGGGGAGGGAAGGGAGAGTGGAAGGGAAAGGGTGGGTAGGAACATCCCATGTAGTCAATTTTCCCTTCTACACAGATACATTATGGATTTTTGGGCATTTTGCTCCTCCGTACTGCACAGCGGGAGAACTCAAAGATCTTGATCCCTGACTTATTTACATTCTCCAACAATGTGTCCAGTGAACACTTGATTAGCACATTTGGGAACACTTCCCACGTCTTAAAGAGATTATTATTGTGTCTTGTTCCAATCATATTAAAATGGTTAAATCCCATTACAGCCCTCTTCTTAACAGAGCCATATTTTACTGTCCAGCAACTTATCTGTCTTTTTCTTATTTATGCTTTTCTACTAAAGTGTTTGAAGAGGGTGCAATCAAACAACTGTTTAATCAGCTTCCTCAGAACAGTTTATTAGAGGCTTGCAAGCTGCGTTTTCAACTGCTGGAACAGCATTGGTTAACATGGTGAATGGGTTCTTCCTAGGCACTGGTGATGGTCTTATTGGCTCATGTATTGCTGCATAGTTCCATAGCATTTGATACCACTGGTCATTTGGAACGTTATGATATAGGCTTAGCAGGAATAGCACTTGTGTGGAAGTGATCATGGTCATCTAATTGTGTGCAGTTTGCCTCTCTTGCCATTCTTTCCCCAGTGTCCCCAGGCACCATTAATCTTCAGCCTTTGTCTCCTTTTTTGCATTTAATTATCCAACTTTGCTTTTTTATGTGATTCACATGAAGATAATTTCCTCTGCTTCCACTATTTGATCAGCTTGTCTTAAATATAGGGGCACAGATGTCCAAGGCTTTTTAAATATTAATTGCTACAAAAATTGAGCTATGAATTGTTGGTTCCTGACACTATCTTAAATCTGTTACCTCATTCTCCTCTTCCTTTGGTGGCTCTGATATTCAGTCATCAACTATAAATAGTTAAGAGCCTTGGTGTTCTGATTTTTAAAGGGAAACAATCATCTATTCCTCTGACGTGGTAAATTCAGATTTCTACCACCTTAAGGTGCTTTCCAGAATTCAGTCTTTTCTTACAGAGAGATTGCATTAATGCTTTACTTTCTGGCATTCCAGCTTGCGGAAAGGCAAACTGCACAGCAAATATAAAAATGGACTGAGAAAGAGATTTCTGTGCTGAATGTTCCCGGTCACCACACTGTGAGGGAACGAGGGAGATGACTCACCACGTACATGAGTTTTAATTTACTTTTTGAAAAAGTATTTTCTCTCTCCCCCATTGTCATAAACAGATGATTAAGGCTTAATGCCTCTTTTACCTGTAAAGTGTTAAAAAGTTCACCTAGCCTAGCTAACACCTGACCAGAGGAACAATGGGGGAACAAGATGTTTCAAAAGGAAGGAGGGAAGTTTTTCCTTTGTTTAGAGTTTCAGTTTCAGCCGGAGTGAAAAAGATCAAGGAACCAGCCTCTTATCAGAGTAGTAAGTTTTAGAAAGGAATAAATAGGGTTATGTTTATTTCTTTGTAACCTGTCTTATGCAATTAGAGGTAGAATCGAATTGGGTATCTGAATATTTTTTTGTGTAACTGAATTTGTGCCCAGGGGAACATCCTCTGTGTTTTGAATCTGTTGTCTGTGAGAGTAGCTGGTATGCTAATCTCTCCCAGAGGGTTTTCTTTTACCTTTCTTTTCTTTAATTAAAAGCCTTTTTCTTAATACCTGATTGATTTTTCCTTGTTTTTAGATCCAAGGGGATTGAATCTGGACTCATCAGGGATTGGTGGGGAAAAGAAGGGGGGATGGTTAATTTCTCCTTGTTTTAAGATCCAAGGGATTGGATCTGGACTCACCAGGGATTGGTGGGGAAACGAAAGGGGGATGGTTAATTTCTCCTTGTTTTAAGATCCAAGGGATTGGATCTGGACTCACCAGGGAATTGGTGAAGGAGTCTCTCAAGGCTACCCAGGAAGGAGAAGGTTTTGGGGGTGAAAGGGAGTGATCCAGACACTGAAAATTCTGGATGGTGGCAGTGATACCAGATCTAAGCTAGTAATTAAGTTTAGAAGTGTCCATGCAGGTCCCCACATCTGTACCCTAAAGTTCAGAGTGGGGAAAGAACCTTGACACCCACACTTTTCTAAAATCTTCTTGGTACATCCTGGTTCACTGTTGATATTTCAGAATGCACATCTGCAATGGCCAGCATCTTACTGCAATCCATGGTATTTGTTATGACAGAGTGATACATTCTGCTATGTCTTCATTGAGGCAGGAAGAACCAAGAAGATTGCACAGAGAGGAAAGGAATTAAAGAAAGTTTAGTTAAAATTAATATTTGAATTCAGTGCCACACACAGCCTGGCTAGTGTGGCATTTGACACAATACTGTGATCTTAACTCAGTTTTCACATTGGCTTTGCAGTATGTATTTTAATACACCATCTTGTATTCTGGCTGGAGCCAGGCGGTATGATCATGTGATCTAATCGCTGTTCTGGTGCACTGGGTACCAGTTGCATTTCTTAGCATTGATAAAGTTTTTATGTTGCTGCATAAAGCTTTTCATAAATAGGACCTATTTTACCTGAGTTAATGACATCTTACCCTGCTGGTTACCAGCTTTCTTTAACTGAGAGAAACTCTTTGCATCTTCCCTCCCAAACTATGTCATTTTTGGTGGTTAATTTTTAGGGCCATGATCTAATGGAGTAATGGTCTCAAGTTGCAGTGGGGGAGGTTTAGGTTGGATATTAGGAAAAACTTTTTCACTAGGAGCGTGAGGAAGCACTGGAATAATTGTTTAATAATTTGTTCCTGTATCTTTCCATATATCTAAATTAGACTGATGGTCTATAATTCCTCAGGTCCTCTTTGTTCTCTTTTAAAGATAGATACCATATTTGCCCTTCTCCAGTTCTCTGTGACCTCACCCATTCCCTATGAGTTCTTGAAGATAATTGCATTTGCCTAATGATACATACGAGTGGTCATTTGAAGCCAAACTTTAAGTTAGACATGTGCTTACTGGATCAGGGTCTCTTGTCTCATCTGATAACATAATGCCACTAACTCTCCAGTTACTCTCAGTCCTCCAGCAAAAATGTGGTAGATAATGTAATGCAAAAACAAGCAGGGAAAAAAAACTTGGCAGAAAGTTTTTCTTTTAAATACATCACCAAAAACAAAGAGCTCAAACATTTTTTTCTCCTTTATAGACCACTTTTAAAATCAGGAATGCATATTCTACTTTTGAGGCCATGTTCTGACACCCATACTCATATTAACTTGTACCTTCCTGCACAGAAATTAATTTTGGCTATTTGTGGAGCAAAGTACTGAAAGGTAGAATCTGTCTCTTTTGAATCTAACTGTAAACTGTATTAGTTTTCATTGACTTGCAATTGATTTAAACTAATTGTAATGCTGCAAAACCTTTTTATTGTAATGTTATTATAGAACACTTTGATGTGAAAGCTTAAGTTGTTCTATCTGATTTATGATTAGTAAATTTCATTTTTGGAGTTACCTGCTTTGTTCATCTCTTTAATCCGAACCTCTGGATTCCAGCAGTTTTCTTGGATAACTCTGAAAACCTTTCCCTCCTTCATCATTTTTGCCTCCCCCTGTGAAATGAAATTTTCATTACAGTAATAAAGTTGTGTCACGATAATATGGCCTAAATTCTACTGTGTTAGAAGTACGTGGGGCTGCCAGTGCCCATCCAGTGCTAGAATTCGGGCCCTACATTTTTGTTCAATAGAAAAAAAAATTTAGAAATGTCATTTGTAATGCAAAAGGACAATATCAAGGTATCTTTTTATAATTTAAAAATAATCCCCTCTCTATTGCTGATACCCTTTGCTATCCTGAAACAATTTATTTAACTAAACTCCATCATTCAGGCACCTGAGTTTGACATCACAGTGATGTTTATGAGTGCTGTTTGTTGACTATGAGCCAAGTTCTGCCCTCAGGTTTGCCCTATTCCTTTGAAGTCAGTGGGCTCAAAAATGATCTTAGTAACTCCAAAGAGAATTCAGAGTAACTCCATAAATTCAGTAGAGTTCTGCAGTTTCATGCTGTACAACTGATATAGAATTAGCCCCAATGGAAGCTGCAGGTTGAATTTTCTTCTTCTTAATAAATAAATAAATGAATGAATACTGAAGCATTCGTATCAGGGAAAAAAGATCCAATATAAAACAATCACCTGAACTATAGCAATACAGCTTTAATGCAAACCCTCTCAGGGTTGTGTAGGTCAGAATATTACCAAGGTCACTAACTTTTACTGTGTCCCTTTATTTGTGAGAAGAGAGAGCAGTGCAACACTTCTGACTTTAATTTTTGATTGGTTTGACAACTGGCCAGACACTGTGTAGTCACTGTCTTGTCAAATCAAGCCAAGGAAAATGAACGTAGCAACAGTTCACAGCCACTTGCTCTTATGGATATGTTATTAGAGCTAGTGATTCAACACCAAAAGCGACTGTAACAGCCAATTTTCCTATTGTTTTATTCTTGAACAAATTGATGAGATGTAACCCATCAATACCTGCAAGGTCTGAGAGTTCAGAGAAACTCTTAGCTGCTTCTGTTGGGTAATGGGAATGAATGAAAGTTGAGCTATGGCAGACAACTGGATTAAGTTAAGTCTGGACCCTGCAGATTCCTCCTGTGTGTGTTAGGGATGCATAAGTGTAGAACAGACATGTTTGGGGCAAGGAGTGACAGGATCTGCGATTACACTGATTTAGTGGCTGGGAACCCCTCTGTAAAGGGTGTAGAGGAATAGTACAGTGGATGGCAGCTGGATGCAGTGAAGCCCTAAAGCCTGCTCCAAGCTTAGGGGGCACATTCTCTCCAACCCACACCTAGTTTCCGCCCCCAACACACACAATCAGTTGACTGACGCTCCTGGAGGAGAGGTGAATTTCACTCAGTGTACATCTATTCTGCAATGTAAAATAACAGTTAATTCAGACTATTCCTTGTTATGAACATAGACATACACTTTCTTAAATTAATAAAATTACACTCGTTGCAGCAGGCATACTCAGTTGCATGTCTCCTCTCTATGAGGAGTTAGGCTGTTTTTAACCTTGAATATGTTATTAGCTTCATACATCATTCACAAATATATTTCCCTGATAAATATTTTAAAACCTCTTTCTCTCCTTTCTGTGCCACCTTGACAGGTTGCCAGAATGAGCTGGCAGCAATGTTACAGTTTGAGAAAATGACTCACAATATTATAAACAGTAATTACAACTCCACAGCCCTGTTCCTCTGGCAAAATCCTTTAAAGTCTGTTAGAATTGATTTTCCAAATAGATGGGGATAGCTTAGCCATACATTCCAATACATTTTAAAAATCCAATATCAAGCCACTGTTGATTATTGTGTAACATGCAGGTAGCAGGATATTTGGGATAAGGGAAAGGCCTAGTGGAATTAAAGATTTTGTCATATAAAAATAGACTATGTGCCCTTTATTGAGTTACCACTGGGAGTATTTCAGTGAGCGCACTAGACTTTTAATTCTTTCTTCAGAGTCTGCTAGCCTCTAAAGGACTCATATGTATTTTCTTTTATTAATACTGAAAACAATGTTAGACAGATTTTAATTTCACCAAGGGACCTGTCTGCTGTTAATACATAAATACTGAAAGATAAAAAGAAACCCTTTCCATGCAATATCAGGCTATGCAATATGAAAGAGTTTCTAATAAGCTAAGTGCCAGGCTATAAAAAATTGCGATTGCTGCTTTCATCTGTGTTAATTGAATTTTGCATGATCAGGGATGTGCCACTGATCAATCCTGAACCCTCATATTTGTGTGTAAATTCAGGAAAAGCCTGTTTTACAGAACAAACTGCCATTCTCCTTATTCGCCTGATTAAATTCACTCAGATCCATGAGATTACCCATATGAGTAAGGCAAGCAAGATTAGCCTAACAAAAAAATGAGAGCTGGAAATCCAGTCATGTTGCTACAGTCTCTGGATGCTACCACTAAAATGCACATGATCGAGACACTTTTAAAATACAAAATTATGTAGTAATTTTGTAAAGTTAATTGGAAGCAGGTTTTGCAGTAATGATCAACACATGGATCCTGAGGAAACTGTTCATGTTTCCAAACCAATGGCTAGAGTGGAGCTGTCAGACGAGGTACTATGAGACCTCTATTCTCAAGGCTTAATCAATTTACCTAGGACATAATTTAAGATTTGTCTGACATCTCCTCCTAATAGCACCTGGTGTTTTATGCTTTAACAAATTTATGTGGAAATTAAGACACAGATTTAAGAATCAGTTGTCTGAAATGAGTTGAGCAACATGGCAAAGTTTCTTATCATCAGGCTCATCAGTTTCAGTCAGAATTTCATTCCTTTGAAAAAAATACGTAATTCATTCTTTATGGTTTGATTCTTTTTTACAGAATCTTATGAGAAGCTTTTTCCTCCTCTCATCGTAAGACACATTTTCCCTTGCTCCAGTTCTATGCAAAGGACTTTATTCCCTCCCAATGACAGTAACATCCAATCTACTCTGACAGAGGCAGCACTGGATAGCCCATTGTGCTGCTACTACTAGCTTGCCACAGGGTTCCAACTGAATCTTTAAAAAATTCCATGGTTTATAATTCCAATGATGTTGGTGACATTGGAATGTTCTTGCAATAAACAGATGTTGCATTTTATCAAACTCCTCAACTTTATTTTTATTACTCATGTGTGCTCACACAGATGCACACACAGACACAGACACACACAGACTGTGATTTTCCAAGCTGCCAAAGGATTTGGATGTCCAGTTCCTATTCTGTAGCCTGAGCTATAGATTATATATTAATTATATTGATCACTTAAGAATTCTCAATTATCACTTTGAGGGTTGACAGGTTCTTGTCTCGAGATCAGTAGTATTAAAATCTATTAAGATTAATAGGAAAATATCATCTAAATTCATCAAGTAGCTTGGAAAGTCTCAATCTATGTTTTACATAACACATGTAAAGGTTATAACGCTAGTGAGGAATCATGGGAGTGAGGCTTTTTTTGTTTGTTTGTTTTTTTAAGCAGAGCAGCTCAGTTACTGTCTTTGTGAGACTAAAGCTGAAGGGGATGCTGAGGCAACAACCTGAAAATTCCAAACACTAGATATTTATTCTTTTTGTGTTGTTGTGCAGATCTAGTCAATCAAATATTACTCATTCCTCTATCTCTCAGTGCAGAGGTCCCATTTGGAAGTCACGTCTGAACCTCAGAAGATGGGAGCAGATTAACTCTAACTCTGTCTTGTTAAACTCACCATCTAACCTGCCAAGTATTTAATAATGTAACTGGTTTTAGTTAGTTGACTTAAATGGGAGTGTGCACGGACTAAGGACGTCTCTCCTTTTTGCACTCTCAGCTGTGCACCTTGTGTCTTGCTGCTCACTGTATATAAATCATTCTTCCTATTCTTACCCACCAGATACCTACTCCTTTTTTTCAGATCCCTCTTTAGCTAACTACCTAGGCATCACCAAAGTATGAGCACCTCACAGTCATTAATATTCTCACAACAACTCAATGTGGCGGGGATATGGGGAATTGAGGAAGGGGCCTAAGGAAGCACAGGAAGTATGTGGCTGTGATGTGAACTAAATACAAGTTTCTTGAAGTCCAGTCCAGATCCCCGTGCACTAGATCATCCTCCTTATTCCACCTCTTCAAGCACCCACTCTTCCTTTCTCAACACAGTACAATCCTGGGACCCAATCCAGCACCTACTGAAGTCAGTGGAAAGCTCCCGTTAACATCACTGGGCAACTGGGTCAGGCTCCTGAAGTGTTAGTTTGCCTCTTCGCTTGTGTTCATTTGTCCTGTATTATTTACCTCCTCAGGGAAGGCTTTGTGTCTTGTGTGTAAACTTATGGCACTATAAACTATTTTATTTATTATTATTACCAACAAATTATTCTTAAATTTTATGTTAAGGGCTCAATTGTTGCTAGCTTTGCACAAATCTGTGAGGGATAAGGAGAGGGTATAAGGAACCTTCCCTTCCTTATGAACCTGAGGTGGCTGGATGGATTGGCAGTCCCTGCGCTCCACTGAGGGCAAGGACTGCTCCAGGCTAGGTCCATTAATAATGCTAACCTCTCCAGAAGGCTGGGGGCCTGGGAAGGGAGCTGGCTCATCCTAGAAGGGAGTGAATGTGTTCTCTCTATGCTGCTAGTGGCATCTTAAGATACAATGCATTCTGTATCGCCTGCTAAGGCAGGTCACTTCTGCACTGCCCCTTGCTGCAGGTTCTGGTTATATACACTACAACTATAGCAGGTTGGAAAAAAAAATTAGAAAAATGAGTTTTTCAATGGAATTTGCCAATTTATCAAAACCAAAAATGTCCTGTAGCGATAATTTGATTTTGACAACGTTCTGACTAAACACTCTCTGCCACGTAGGTGTCCTGGAGCCCACCTGACTCCTTGCCTGCCTGCCTGCACGTTGGGGATCCCCAGGCTCCCACGGTCAGCAGCAGCCCACAAGGTGGACTGCCTCAGAGCTCCCTTCCCATCTAGGGAGAATTTGGGAGTTTTGTTGAAAATTGAAACAAAAGCAGATTTTGAAATAACAAAAACTTCCGGAAAATGGAATTACCTTTCTTTGCACAGCGTTAGCCACGGAACTGAAAAATCAATTATGCACACAGCTCGGTGTATAGTATGGCCCCAAAAGGCTGCATACTGTTCCGACTGAAACCACTGTTCTGTCTTTGCTGTCCTTGCTAAAAACTGAGGAAAGAATTACTCTCTTCTTTTTGAAAAGTTCTTTGTTCTAGTTCTTTAACTTCTATAAATATATGATTAGATAGTTCCATTTGTGTTTTCTTTTCCTTCTAGACTGCCATATAATGTCAGAAGATCCGGGTCAATTTCTAGGTTAAATTCTAAAATTGGTGATTCTGTGGAAAAAAGTTTTTAATTTGATCTAAGTTATGCTTTTTTATTATTAAAATTTTTTAGATTCTGAATACAGTAGAACCTCAGAGTTACAAACACTTCGGGAATGGAGGCTGTTCGTAATTCTGAAATGTTCGTAACTCTGAACAAAATGTTATGATTGGTCTTTCAAAAGTTTACAAATGAACATTGACTTAATACAGCTTTGAAACTTTACTGTGCAGAAAAAAATTCTGCTTTCCTTTTATGTTCTTAGTAGTTTATGTTTAACACAGTACTGTGTACTCTCTTTACTTTTTTTGGTCTCTGCTGCTGCCTGGTTCCAAATGAGGTGTGTGGTCAGTTCATAACTCTGAGGTTCTTCTATATTAGGCTGTGGTAATTATGAAAACTGCTGGATAATGTTTCAAACTGAGATTAGAAGGCAGTCAGGTCATCTTATACCCTATCTCAGTCTTTTAACAGAAAGATCTATGGTGATATTTCAGCGTTTGGAGTAATCTTGTTTCCTAAAAAGGTGCATCTTAATGACACTGCAAGTTAAACATTGGCCATCAACCTTATTGGCACTCTGCTTTTTAAAGGGTACAGGTGGCTGATACCACAATAATGCCTTACAGAATGAGAACCAGCATACCTTGCAATGGTGGTCCAGTTGAACCCATCCGCCATAACCATATCTCTGTGAAGGAAGGAAGAAAAGGCCAGTGATTAGACAGTGGTTGGAATGAAAATCAAAGGCTCAGTTCATGCAGCTAGACAGATCCAAGTGCAAGATGACCTTCATGGATAAAACCTTCCCTCCTAAATAGCAGCATCTCCCTCAGGTGGAGCCGGAATAGGGCAAAGAGGAGGGGGAAGTAAGCGGCAAAAAAGAAACTCAAAGAGTCACGAAGGAAAGAGGAGGAGGAGGAGAAGAACAGAAATAAAATAAAACAAAAATATCCACTGCACTAGTGGGGGAGAGACAATAGTCTTTTGTGGGCATGCCAGATGCTTAGGTACCATAGATAGTCATCTAAGAAGTAGTTAAGACAGACCCATCCCCTTTTAAGAGTGTTTTCCACTGACTTCTTGAATTTCTATGATTCATTTTCATGGTTAATATCCTTTTAGAGCTTTATTAACTAAAAGTGGATGCAAACCCACATTTTCTTTAGGCTGTCAAAAGTGGGACTGTTTCATCTGATGAAAGGCAGCTAGAATGGGTGGTGCACTTACATACTTATGGTGCACATATGGTCAGGATCTCAACTGGTGTTAATTGGCATTGCTTCACTGAATTGAGTTGAACTACATTGATTTACACCAGCTGAGAATCTAACATAGGATATATGCATCCATGTTTGTGAGAAACTATGTCATATGCGGTGTGTATTACATGCAGCTATGTAGCTATACTTCATCCATATAACCTTACACATACACTCATTTAGCATCCAACTAGCTATTTGCACAGCTTTCTTCACAATAATGTTATCTTCATCTGCACAGTGTTTTCTGTTCCAATGATGCACGTATGGAAGATTCAGTTAGATAAGGTTAAGAGATTTTCACCAGAAAACCTCAGTTAAATACCTCGCATCTGGAGAAAGCTTCTTGAAGCTCTGAATACATATCCAGAACAGATAATAACAATTGAGAATTGTGTTCCCCCCTGGAATAAGTTAATCATAGAATATCAGGGTTGGAAGGGACCTCAGGAGGTCATCTAGTCCAACCCCCGCTCAAAGCAGGACCAATTCCCAACTAAATCATCCCAGCCAGGGCTTTGTCAAGCCTGACCTTAAAAACCTTTAAGGAAGGAGATTCTACCACCTCCCTAGGTAACCCATTCCAGTGCTTCACTACCCTCCTAGTGAAAAAGCTTTTCCTAATATCCAACCTAAACCTCCCCCACTGGAACTTGAGACCATTACTCCTTGTTCTCTCATCTGGTACCATTGAGAACAGTCTAGATCCAGCCTCTTTGGAACCCCCTTTCAGGTAGTTGAAGGCTGCTATCAAATCCCCCCTCATTCTTCTCTTCTGCAGACTAAACAATCCCAGTTCCCTCAGCCTCTCCTCATAAGTCATGCACTCCAGCCTCCTAATCATTTTTGTTGCCCTCCACTGGACTCTTTCCAATTTTTCCACATCCTTCTTGTAGTATGGGGCCCAAAACTGGACACAGTACTCCAGACGAGGCCTCACCAATGTCAAACAGAGGGGAATGATCACGTCCCTCGATCTGCTGGCAATGCCCCTACTTATACAGCCCAAAATGCCATTAGCCTTCTTGGCAACAAGGGTACACTGCTGACTCATATCCAGCTTCTCATCCATTGTAACCCCTAGGCTAGCCATTCGGTCCCTAGTATGTAACAGTGCATGGGATTCTTCCATCCTAAGTGCAGGACTCTACACTTGTACTTATTGAACTTCATCAGGCTTCTTTTGGCCCAATCCTCTAATTTAAGTTAATAAAATGGTTAAAGAGTAAATGTTACATGACAAAGTATAGATAGAAAATATTAGAGGAATATTTGATGAAATGTGTTTGGAAATCTGACAGTGGTTTCCAAACAATCTTGCCATTTTATACAGTTATTAAGATTGATAAGAAAAATTGTATTTTACCATTACATACAAGACAAACTTCCAAGTATTTGTCATTTTTATTGTTTATGATGCTTTTCTCCTTAAAAAACGGCAGGCATTCATAAACCATAAATGAATACTGGATCCTGCAAGGTGCTGACCTAAGGGTGTTCAGCGCCTTGTAGAGGTAGCTCAGAGCTTCACAGGAACAGGCCATAACATAATCCTCTTTAGGACTCAGTCCTTCAAGGTGCTGATCGCTCTGTAGTCCAGCAAAACACCCAAGTATGTACTTAGCTTTAAGTATGTAAATTGTTCCTTTGACTTCAGTAGGACTATTCAGATGCTTAATTTTAAATATGTGCTTGACTCTTTTGCTGGGTTGGGTTAGTACACTTGCAGGATTGAGCCTTTAGCCTCTAGTTCAGTAAGATACCTAAGCATGTGTCTAAGAATTGATTTTAAGATGCCTGACTCACATGCATAAGTACCTTACTATATTAGGGCTGTACCTTACTGTACAGAATAGTATTTTAAAGCAGAAACAACAACCAAATGAAGTATGTGAAGGAAAATAAGAGATGAGAAATGATCCGGCACAGATCCTAGCAAACTGCAATTAGTTAATCATTAGCATGAAGATGTATTGATTCTGCATTTCAGCTTCCATGATTCAGCAGCAAGGCTGAAGGTCACCTTCTTCTCCCTATTAATATTTAATCAGGAGAGACAGGCTTAAAAGATACAAGTTAGATGTCCATTGAGTCTCCTGAAGAGGTTTAAAGTTCTTTGAATAAAAAATAAAAAACCCCACCAGAGGTTTATTTTCATTTAATTCTTTAAATCATAAGATTTGAAATTATATGAAATAATGAAATAGGACAATAGAAAGAGGGTCAGAATTCCCTATTTTTTCCATAAAGTAACAGTTTGCAGGAAACTGGACAAAAGCAGGAATCATTAACACATCAGCATAAGCAAAATTATGATCCTGCACATCCAGTGCAGGCAGGCACATCAATCACTGACTTCAACTATAAATAGGGCCCCTGACTTCAGCCAGAGATGCTGTTGACTGTGGTATGTTGATACATTTATTTACACCAATTTAAATGTACATACCATTAAAACTGTGTTTTGCCAAGGACACATAGGGTGTGAGACAAAGTCCACTGAAATAAATGAAAAGACTTCCATTGACCTCAATGGGCTTTGGATCAGCTCCCTAATAACTATGATTATGCAGCTATACAGATAACAGAAGCACTATACAGCTCAACCATATAGACAATAGATCAAGTAGTCAATGATCTATTTTTTTTCCACCAATTGTCCCCCTTATGCCCTCAGGGATTAACTAGATGCATTTCATATTTCTCATTCAAGCACTTCACTGATCACTTTTTCACTTCACTTACTCAAAATTACTAGTTACTTTTGAAAATGTTGGCCCATACATTTGGAGCTATAAAGAATTAGGCAAGAGGAGTGAAAAAGCAGTTCTAAACAATTTAAGAGAAAGTTTTCCTTTAAATATGACCTCTTCAAGTGCAAGGCATCACTAATTATACTGCATAGCTTCGGGATCTACTTTATCTTCTGAATTTTGGTGCTGATATTAGACTTGGCTCTTTGTTTTCAACTTTCTGATTTATAAGCCTTCTGTGAGGCTTCATACTTAAACTTCATTGCCTTTTTAAAGTTCTAGCTTATTTGGATATAGATTTTCAAATGCCTAAGCCTAGCAGGAGAAATAAAGACATTTTGTTAACTTTGGCATTATTGATTCAAGATTGCTTTTTCCCGTGGTCAAGAGACTCTTTTCTGTGGAATAATCAGAATCTCCAATGATTTATGAAAAGCTTCTGCATAACGGTGAGACATTGTTAGCCACTTATTGTTGGAGGGCATAGGTGAAATCCCAGATTCTCACCACAAAGCTTCTGCTTTTTCAAGATTATAATCAAGAGCTTGGCAACTTTTATTTTGTTTATAGCCAATTTGCTTAAGGAGCATTTTACAAAGATAGTCCCAATTTTCATTGTTAGCAAAGAAATGCTAAGGTCTTCAGGGATGGTCTAGGTCTATTTGGTCCTGCCTCAGCACTGGGGACTAGAGTAAATGACCTCTTCTACAGCCCTAAATTTTAATGATTCTTTGATTTTTATATATGTTATGGGTTTCCAAGTTCACAGGTGAACAAACCCAACACAAAGGTTTTCTATTATCTTAGGTTCAAGATTCAGTAATTCTGATGCCAACAATTTAATGTAAAAATTATAAGATAGCACTGCATGTGCCTGTGATAGAGCTAATGGATCAGAAAACACGTTACCTTCCTATCAGTTCTATCTGTATCATTGTTACTGTTGACAGTTTTAAAGAAATAATCACATGTGTTCTTAATTCCAGGTCCCATTACTACTCATTTTTGAATAAATAAATTGCAGTTTTCTGTCCTTCTCTAACCTTCAACCTCCACTAGCCTGTGCACTTAACATTCACAGACACATGGAGCTAACAAACCTGCAAAAACTACTTTTGAAATTTCTGTCATCAGGAACAAATTGAAACCTCAGTATATCAAAGGAAGAGAGAGACACAGTGTAAAGAGAGCTTCAGCTTGTGTCTGGTGCCTAAGAGCAAGGTTGAAATCACAGTATTCTTTTGCAGTCAAAAGATAGGCACAATGAGATAAAATAGTTTCATATTGACAGACAAAAACCTAGTAGTCTTTCATTCTAACTAAAACAGCCATTACAAAAAACAAATAAACAAAAAAAACCCAGCTAATTCAGTTCTCATCCTCTCTCTTAACTAATTTGCTAGCTTGCCTCAAATAGAAATATTATATGAGCTTTAAAAAATCACTTACACTCAACTTGTTTAATGGAGCTGATCATACAAAGTCACAGTTTTATCAGAAAATAATTTCAGAAATTATATACTCTTTCATTATATGATTTTAAAAAATGACTTTACTAATTCTCTACACTGCTGCAGAATTAATAAAAAAGGATAAAAATATATTCCATAGTGTTCAACACGGTTAAGGCTATCCTACAAACTGAGTTAGAACTAGATACGTCTATATTTTTTAAATTAAACAATCTGATTATATGTAACATCAAAAGAATTAGATTTTTTTAGTACAATAATACCTATAGCACATTCCATTTTCAAAATACTGTGCAAATATTAACTAAGGAACCCCCAGAGCACCCATGCCTCCATATTACAGATGGGGACGGTGAGACAGAGAGGGGGTTAAGAAATAGATCACACCTCTGTGTGAAAAACAAGCTACCAATACTTCTTCCTCTTGCGTCTGGGTCCTACTGCACTACCAAGGCAGCTTGCAGCTATGGAACATGGAGCCTACGGAATTACCTCTGACAGGCATTTTGGATTTACTAGTCAATAAGTGATAAGATTTAGACTACCTCTAATGCAAATATTAAAAACAAACAATTTAACTTGCCCTCTATTCTGAGCAGTATTTGAATTTATTAACCGAGTTTTTCATTTAGAGTGCAATATACTGAATCTGTCCAATGGCTTAAAAAGTTTCAGCAAAAGAAGAAATAGTTAGAAAAAAACACAGAAAGGGTGATCTTGTATCCATTGACATCAATGGTGATACTCCCATTCACTTCAGTGGATCCAGGCTGAATTGCAAAGTGATTTCAGTCTTATTCATTATTAGTAATTTACTTAATGCTTCTTTACACGTTTTAAGAAAATGTGAATACAAACCAAATTAAGGGGGAGATTTAAAGTCAATGGGATTTGGGCACCTAACTGTCCTTTGTGTCTTTGAAAACCTTCCCCTAATAGGTTAACTGTTTTACTAAGAACACAGAATTAATAGTGCAGCATTTTTACAACTATAAATCTTTAAAAAAAATCACATTGTTCAGGCACTATATAAAAACACAGAGATCTGCAACCACCCCATCTACTTAACTTAGCAACCAGCAAAGTAGACCTGTGTTTTATAGAGCTTCAAAATTCATAATTAATGTGGATTTAGAAAGCACACACAAACTCAAATTGCTTTAAAGTAATACAAGGGGCTTGAAATAGGGCCCAAGGAGTTTTTCTTTAATAAGTAGTGCAGAATGAGGATCTTAAATCCCCCCAAATCAGAGAAAAACCTATTGAAAACAGATGTTTATATAGTAATAGAAACATTGATAAATCAGAAGTTACAATGGTAACAATAGATGCTGCTTTAATACTGCAGCAAATGTCTAACCTCTTATTACCTCTTTTAGATCAGGCCATTCCTTAGGTAGAATGTGACTATGAATATCAATTTTCATCTCTAAAGGATCACACGAGAATTGCTGTTTTAAGAAGACATTTTCTAATTAACCTTGAGTTCGCTGTACTCTCTGGCATAGCAGATTGCTGTTAACTTAGGGTGTTATTTAAGTCTACCTGCTGGCCTATCAGGTTGTCTACATACAGTAACCAATCAGGGAGCTAACATTCCAGGGGAGCTGCAAAGTAATGTAAAGTCAATGACTCTCAGGAAGTGCTATTGCATAAATTACTGTACAGTGGAGAGTGAGGTTAAGCTGTGTATTTATACATACAGTATAATGGAGTTTTTGATCTAGATCCTGAAATAAAAGTTGGTTTATAAACATAAAACTTAATTATTATAGAAAAACAAAGACTTTAAACATGTTGCTATTAACTTCCTTCTTTCCTCTTCTGAAAGATTTTAGAAAGAGGGCATAAAATCCAGCCACTAGTGGATAAATTTATGCTTCTCATTTTCCCTCTCCTTTTCGCAGAGTCCCTTCAATATTACTCTATAAAAATTCATGGAAATGCAGAATTGTGGCTGTAGCTACTTCTTTGGCTTGGTCACAATACTGGCTCATTTTATCCTCCCTCCCTCATTCAGTATGTCTACACAATATCACTCATTCTCCCCCAGGCTGTCTAACACTGGCTGAGGCTATCCTTTATTCTCTATAATTTTAGTACTACTAGCTCAGTCTGTGCCCCCCCAGCCTATGATTACTGTCTGTCGAACACTATTGGCTCCATCTGGAGTTCTAGGGAAGACCATAAATTATGGTGCTTTTTCAACAGCTATGCACAACTACTAGATCACAACTGTCTCTCTGTATCATGTAATGCAAGTTGCTGTGTTCAAAAATTAGAATTCCACGCTGAAGTGCAGCTTCTTACATTTGTGTTAATAAAAAGCATGGAATATAGTCATTCATTTTTAGAGGAGTGTCAAGGAACTTCTTTCTTGCTTACCTCAGGCACCATGTCATGGTTCATCACAGAGGGCTGATCTTGACAACCTCCAAATGCTGGTCAGAGAATAAGATAAGGCCTTAGGGACAGAGCAGTTCTGCTAACCCAGGGAGCTTGGGACTGGAATTCAGAACCTCCATGTGGTTGGACATCACCAGAACCCCCCAAAAGGAAAATGACCCTGTAATTCAGAGCTGCTTGTTATTTATTTCATAGCTACTAAACAGTTAAGGGTCTGACCTGCATTATAGTACTACATATCTTTGGGACTACTATATGTATCTTAATGGTGAATCCTTTTATTTGCTCCACTCAGCACAGCACTCTGCCAAAGGTCTCAGAGACCTTGGCAACTTTATAGGAGTCACATTTGTGTACAGGTGATCTGCTGTTGAACAACTTCTGGTTTGCAATGTGCATTAAAAGGCAGGTAAGTCCTCAAGGGAAACTCTGAAAAACAGTGGACTTGATTCCTCAGCACCATGCCAAGTTTCTCGGATGAAATTCACCCCAGTGCAGAGGGCCGATTTATCACATAAGAGTTATATTAGGAGTCAACGTGAGCATGAAGTTCCACTTCATCAAGGTCAATAACTCTCAACAAGTGTTATTGCATAACACCCCTGTGGTGGGTAAGGGCTCTGAACTGGAGTGCATTTCACCCTTACAGAATAAAGACTGCATTTTTGTGCAAACAAGAAGAAACTGGAAAAGAGAAACACTCAAAATGCAGACTGTCCAAGCAGAATTGTTCCTAAATATTTCTCAAAGTTTCTATGAGGCATCACAAAGTCTTTAAAAACAAACTGCACTCCCTGATTAATGCGGAAGCTTCCATATATTCTTTTTGCAAAATCTTCTTTCATGACTTCTTTGAGGTAAAAAGTCTTCTTCAGGATAACTTTGCCAGATAACAACAGTTAGGGGCCAGGACTGATTTCAGGTACACTAGTGAAAAATCTGGAGTGGTCCCACTGATTTCAGTGACAATCATTGTAACTGACAGTAGAATTAGATTTACTGCGCTTAATCTCTTTTCAAAAAGATTTCAGTTTAGTCAGGGTTTTGAAGGAGTGCTGGGATCTGAGATTCAATATCTTCCATATGGCATTTGAAGATCCCCATTTTACCTTTGTTTCATTACCTAAAAAAGTTTGTTGTCATATGTGTGGGGAATGATGACACAAAAGATCTTCATGCATTAGGAACATCAACATGCATAGTCAAACTGCTGAGAAAGTGTTGCCACTCATCTAAAGTATCAAGATTGGTCACTTTCAAGAAAAGTAAAATTGAAACAAAAGACACAAATACAGGATGGCCTTTGTCAAATACCTCTGTGCCAAATTTGCAAACCGGCTTCTAAAAATGAACCCTCAATTTTGCATGCTCTTTACTGGCACTTGCAAATTTAGTAGCTAGATGTCTAGCTACCTGGTTTGTGTGTATAAATCAGCTATTTTACACACACACGGAGAGCATTGTAACTGGTTAAGAATGTGTGCACTGTTGGTGGCTAAGCTGAGGCTACTTAGAAAATTTGTCCTTTTAGAAATTAAATGAATAAGTATAGAATAGCATGCTGGTAGCAGTTGCTTAGCAACACATTGTTTCTTGGCTTTCCCAGTGACTGCATTGGTCCTTTGAGACTGTCATCAAAGACCACATAGTCCCTGAGGCTGTGAGATGAGTCCATCTTGTAAATGTCACCTTTAAAAATAATGCAAGAGTCTGGAATTTTATTTTTTGCACAATATCAAATAGGCAAACCTTCCCCATGAAGTTAGCTTATTGCTAAGAGGGCCAAATCTTCTTCTATGTCTGCAGAAGACCCAGAATCTGGTAGAATTCTAGGGTACCCCCGGCAATGAGAAGCTTGGAAGTGTAGAGCCCATTAATAATTAGCTGTTAAATAGTGCTCAAAGTACTTTACAAAGGTCAGTATTTTAATCCCCATTTTAGAAATGGGGAAACTGAGGCACTCTGGTGAAGTGATTTGCCCAAGATGTGTCTGTCTCTCACACACACACCCACACCCCAGGTGAGTGGTAGACCTAGGACTAGAACTAGAACCCAGGTCTCCTGAGTCCTAGGCCAATGCTTTAATTTATTATGCCACACTGTCACCAAGGACCACTAGATGGCCTGGAGCCTAGTTCCAGAGAGGCTGTCTCAAAGGGAGTGTGGAAATGGCTCTCAGCACATAGCAGCAGCTATTGAACTCAGTGGGTACCAACCTCCTCCCAGTGGGTATAATCTCAGCACACCCTTGGATCCAGACTGTGCACAGCAGACATGCCACACACACACATATTACACACACATATTACACACACACTCTCTCTCTCTCTCTCTCTCTCTCTCTCTGAGGGCATTGGGATCTAGGCAGTAGCTCTCTTCCTCACTCTCCCCACCCCCGCCCACTCTATGGCCTTGGGGGGAAAACTGCAGAGACCTGCCAGCTAGAGACTCCAATTGATAGGAGCAGAAGCAGCCAAAACTGACTTTCTCTGCCCCATGTCAATTGGCGTGGAGCCCCTTCAACTCACATACTGAGAGTCTGCCAAAAATATCCCACAATCCCAAGGGCCGGCTTCCAGAATCTCCAATCAACTAGAGTGAAAAAGGAAGCAACCTCCTTTGGTGTACTACAGCAGCTCAGTGAATCAGTGTTAACTCCTTCATTGTTTTCTGACCACTGAGCTGCAAACACACCATCAGAGAGCCTTCAGTCTTTGCAATGGAGACTGATCAGAACAAGCCCTTTTCAAAGCATGCTCCTTCATGGTCACTGGAGCACAGCCAGATTTTGGTAAATCTCAGGTGTGAGGCCACCAAAACAGTGGACTTTAGTAAGAGTACCCGGAATGATCACTCATACCAACAAATAACAATTGGCACTGCTGCAAATTTACCGGACCAGTGACCAGTGCAGGGAGCAGATTAAGTGTCAAGAGTGATCAGTCAAGAGTGGACCTTCGGCAGCTTGCCAACATCCTGCCTGTTTTATGAGGTGTTTGACCAAGTGCTGAGCGCTGTGCTAAGAATGGAACCAATGGTGCTGCATGATAAACTGATCATCTGGAATGGTACCCTGCTGGCCCCAGGATCCAGCACAGGGTGTGATGGGAGCCAGCAGCAGGCACCAAGTGAGGTCAGCGAAGTGACTCGGTTATTGAAACTGGTCTCAAAGGAGGTTTTGGAGCAGAAGCAGCAGAGCACATCCCGGGGCCGGGGCGGCTCCAGGCCCCAGCACGCCAAGTGTGTGCTTGGGGCGGCATGCCACGGGGGGCGCTCTGCTGGTCGCCGGGAGGGCGGCAGGCAGGGTGCCTTCAGCGGCATGCCTGCAGAGGGTCTGCTGGTCCTGCGGCTTCGGAGGACCTCCCGCAGGCATGCCTGCAGAGGGTCCGCTGGTCTCGCGGCTCCACCGAAGCTGCGGGACCAGTGGACCCTCCACAGGCACGCCTACGGGAGGTCCACTGGAGCCGTGGGACCAGTGGACCCTCCGCAGGCACGCCTGCGGGAGGTCCACCGGAGCTGCAGGACCGGCGACCGGCAGAGCGCCCCTCGCGGCATGATGCCGTGCTTGGGGCGGCAAAATATCTAGAACCGCCCCTGCCTGGGGCTGTACTTGGAGGAGCTGTTTGATGTTCCCCTGAGGAACAGCAGCCCACTGTGGAGCCTGCGACAAACACAGACAGGACAGAAGCCACCCAGAGACTAGTAAGTTTCTGGCTCCATTATAATGTTTATCAATACAATAATGGAAGGGATTTCTATTCTACAAACCAACACAAAAGTTGTTGTAAGCCCCAGCTAGCAGTGGGCATCCACTACTGGCAGATTGCATGCCATCGGCATGGTTCCCTGCCCCCCACCATGTGGAGTTCAAAATGGAGACCAGGAAATGTAGACAGTAAAAATGCCCTGAAAGTGAATTTTTACTGGAAGGGCACAGATTTTTGTTAGGGCATTCCTGTTTCTTAAAAAAGAATAACCTTACATTGTCATACCTGTAAGTACGCTGCTCCGTAACCACTCAGCGGTGTAACGAGTCTCCTGGAAACTGTGAACTGTGGGGTGGGAGATGGAAATGTGTTCCATGCACAAATCTAGCCCCTTTCAGGTACATGTAATCTATGCAGTCCATTGGTGACAGAAGCATTTGTCTTAAATTCGACTTGGGTTTGAAAATGTATCCAGAAATGTGCTGGGGATGGCTGTGGAGTTCTGTGTGTCTGCATGCAGTCACAACTGGCTAAGCCATGTGGAAGCTAATGCTGCATCCTGTTGATTCTCTCGTGAATTCTGACTCAGTCTCGGGTACTAATAGATGCAAACTTTTCCTGAAGCAGAAACACATTTTGGGGAAGGATGTATTTTTCCAGGGCCACCTTGGTAGCTAACCAGGCAGTGCACTCATAGATGGGCTATTCAGTCACTATACAGTTGAATACTTGGGCTGCATATGCTGCAGGTTTCCCACTGGCAGCTTGGAATAACATCTCCTTTTGCCAATCGGGCTCCACAAGAACTGTTATGTCTTCCAAAATGTGGAAGCCCTGGAATGATAGAAAAAGCTTTTGTAGCAAGGCCACTGCCAGTTGTCCCTCTCAACCCAAGAAGATGTGCAATTTTTAGAAATCAAGAAACAGCTTTGAATGTTTAACATACCCTTGTCTCCGCACTTCTTTCATTGTGATTAACCAGGCTGTGTCCAGGGAGCTTCTGTGGACTAAAACATCCCTCTCACAATGTATCAAAATTCAGTTTGGAAAAGTAACATTTTATATTCTTAAAATTCCATAAGGATTTTTTCTGTGTTTCTGCACTGAGCTGTTTGAGTCAATAACTCTGTGTGTCTTGTCCTGTTCCAGGCCCCATGATCTCTACTGGCTGCAATACCTCCACAGCTCACCCACACTGCAGTACAAGTCTGAGCAATGCAGCTTCACTGACCATTCCAAGAGGAAGCATTTTTGTGATGAACTTATGGTTGAAGTTCCTGACAGGACCAGTACTAAAACCAGAAGGACTCACAGCTAGAGAAAAGGCATGGTGAGAGACAAGAGGACAGGCTGAGGCTGGCTGCATAGCTTGAGGATGGGGTTTCAGCATGGGAGCAGGCACTTCCTTTGCAGTTCCTGAAACAGGAACCATGGCTAAAGGAGGAGGACAGAGCTCAGCAGAAAGAACTGTTTGAGTGGCTGATATCACTAATGGCTGCGAGAGTACTAGCTCCTGCTGCACCCACCTCCCAGCCTGAGTGCCTGGAACGGTACCATCAGATGCAGTCCAGAAACAGCTTGGCTGGGTGGACCATGCAGTCAGGCTCCATGAGTGGCTGGGCTGGGCAGGGCAACTTAGCCCCATGCAGTCCTCCATCTTTGACTCTCTCCCCTGTGGATGCCTCCACCTCCCTTCTTCAGTACTAAGAGATTGGGAAACAGGGAAAGAAGGGAAAGGAGAATCAGGGCCATGACACATGCAACAATAGGGGGTTCTGTCTTGTACATGGTTTCACTGTTTGCACTTGTTTGTGCACTTTTTTGGGGGGAAAGATTCTGTCATTACCAGGAGTGGTGGAAGTGCCCTAAAAATGGGGGGATCACAGGAGCCCAAACCGCTGCCTCTTCCCCCTGAGGCTCCACCCTCACGCTGCCCCTTCCCCCTGAACCTCCGTTCCCATGTCGCCCCTTCTCCTCAAGCCCCCGCTCCCACGCCACCCCTTCATCCCTAGACTCTGCTTCCTGCTCACTCTCTCCGTCCCCTCCCCCATCACTCACCCTTATGTCTGGTAAAAAGTGGGGAGGCAAGGGGGCCATGGCCCCCTGTTCCAGCTTCCCTGGTTGTTACTAATATTTTGGTGTGGTAGGCAGGCCAGCTGCCATTAACAATGGGTCAGTGTTGTACTTTTCTAATACATGTTATAAACAAAGCTTTTTATGTCACCAAGAAAGTTTGTTGCTATCACTACAGCACATCCTACAATGTGTATTTAAAATAATAAAGAAGCACATGATAAGAGACAATAAGGAATTAGTAAGATAACACTATTCCTCGATATAGTTAGGTACATCAATCCACTTCAATCACTTCCTTATATGAATCCATACTGTGAATCATCCCCCATCCCCATTTCATAAGTGGCCATGTCATCCGTAAGTACACTGCATGACAATCAAGCCCCCATCCCTTCCCAAGCACTGAATCCCCCCACAGTCAATGAGCTCCATTCTCTCTCCCCAGAAGCACATTCATAAAGGTACTATTACCCCTTTTCCCTTGAGCCATGCAAGTACATAATGCAGGCGCACAAAGCATCCCTGACTTCTGTTGCCTGGATACATCCAGCTCCAACTGTGGTAGGTGAACTTTCTGGCTGAGTGTATCAATTCAGCAGTCCCTCACTGTCATAGGTCCATTCAGAGGGAAATGGCGCACCTCTAGATTCACAAAGATTGTAAAGAGCACAGCAAGCCATGGTAGTGCAGAGCGAATTGATGACATTGGCATCCAAATGTGTCTGTAGACCTCTCCAATGGGATTTCAATCTGCCAAAAACACATTCAACCACCATTCTACACTTGCTGAGAGTATAAATGAACTGTCTTTTAACAGGGCCTCTGAAATCAGGGTATGGTTTCATAAGACAAGGCAAAAGGGATTATGGGGGGTCTCCCAGAATAACAGTGGTAACAGAGTAACTCCATTATGACAATGTCATTTCGTCAGGTTAGTGTCCTAGCTTGTCCATGAGTGTAGAGCCCTGATTGGCAAAAAACCCTGGCATCATGAACTTTCCCAATGGAGCCCACAATGATACTCATAAATCAGCCTCTGGGGTCCATGAGGGCCTGGATAACTATGGAGTAATACCCATTGTGGTTTATGCACTCCTCTGATCCATGATGAGGGCAAACTATGGGCACACGAGTCCCATCAATGGCCCTGGCACAGTCTGGAAACCCCATTCTCTCAAAGCTAGCAATTACCTTAGGAATATCTTTTATGCCCGCCACCTTGGGTAAACCACATACCAGCTTGCCTCAGAAATCTCCACCACCACTTTACCTACAGTTGATTTCCCAACACCAACTGGCTGTCAATAGATCTATAGTAGCCTAGGCTAGCCAGCTTCCAGACGGCTACAGCAACTCGCTTCTGGACCAGCAAGGGTGCCCTCATGTGTGTGCCTAGTTTACGCTAAAGTGTTGGAGCAAGCTGTTCATAAAGCTCCAGAAATGTAGCTTTCTTCATGTGAAAGTTCTGAACCCACTGCTGGTCATCCCAGGTCTGCATGATTATGAGATTCCACCAGTCAATGCTTGTGGCCCTGCATCAGGCAGAGCAGAGAGCTTTCCAACTATGCAGGTTTTTTAAGATATATTTATAAATTCGAATTTTCAAGGTTTAATACTTCAGCTGTCATCCCCAGGAGTTACCCATTGGTCTCTTGGGGCCTTCCAACCCTTCCACAAATGGAATCTCATCTTGGACAGAAGATCCCATCCGTTTTCTGGTTCAGAAGGCCGATCTTGTGTCAGTTCAAGCACATCTTTTTATACCGAAAGCACTGACTGTCTGCTGGTCTCTGGAATACTCAGCTTGCACCAGGATATGAAAATCACTCCAGGGGCTCGTACCTCTTTGTTTAGTCTCAGTGATTCACTTTCATCACCCCCCACTGATTTAGTTCCTCTAGGAGCTATGGTAAGCATCCCCCATAGAGTAGAACACAATCATACATAAATCATTCATAGATTTAATAGAATATGGTCACCAAAGGTAATGCATGCGATTACAATATTGGTCACATCTCCCTCCATACAGAAGTGACCTGTCACATCATCCTACAGGTTCACTCCCTAACTGGCATGACAGTCAATACCTTTTATACTTTGAAATTACAATTCATGTAATAAACTTTCTTCCCTAAAGCCCAAATCCTTTGTCCATCCCACCTGTCTGGAGGTCAGGGACTGGGAATCCCTGTGGCATGAACTCAGCTTCTGGGAGGGGAAGGAGGAGGATTACTGAACCCTCCCTACACCCACCCACCCACCCTCTCAGAGGGTCGGCCTTTTGTTCCTCACACCCTGCATCAAAGTCATGGCAAGCAGCATTTCCTTCCCCACCAGTCTCAGACTCTCTTACATTTTCACACACCATCAAGCAGTCAAACTGGGGGAAGAAATTCCCTTTCCTTCTTGGCTGTCTAAACAATTGGTTACTTTGTTACCTGCAGGGAGGATCCTACCCCCACTTCTTTCTGTCAGCTACCTCAGTTGCATTCTGGCTCACACCTCCCTCTACATGTTGGGGGTCAGCTGACGGAGCTTGATTCACTTGATTCTCTGCCTTTCCTGGATAAAAGCCTGAATTTGGTTTTAAAGCCCTGGTATCATTTCCAGCATTCCTCCCATATTCCCATAGTCAGAGTCCCAGGACCTTCTTTGGTGTCCCATATTGACTGTAGCCTTAAGCAGAGCACTGGGTTTTTTTTGTTTGCCTGCCAGCTTCTGAGTATGTACACCCTTATGTCTTTCCTCCTGGGTTTCATGGGTGTGACTTGACCCTCTTCTCATGTTTGAGCCAGTAGTGTTTGTCCTGGTCAGAAAACTTCTGTTGCTCCAGGTCAGTCTCTAGCTCCCCCTATCTCTCCTGCATAAGCAGCCTTTTCCATTCCAGCCTCCATGTCTCAGGACCTCTTGCCATCACTGCTACCTCTGCTGGACTGTCTGTGGCACCATCTCCTTGGTCCCCTGCATGCCATCAGGAGGAAAAGGGAGCTCTCCTCACCCCTGTCTGAAGGAGGTGCCCCATTCTGCTGTAGAATGGCACCATAGAGTTCCACGGTAGTAAGCCTTGCTCAAAGCAAGTCTAATTCTAATGTTGATCTGTGCGCTATGGGGAGCATTGGTGAGTGGACATAAGGTGTATTAGAGATGTTCGAGTTGGATCATGCCAAATTTCTATAGTGTAGATGAGAATACAGATTGAACACTGCTGCTGCAAAAACTTGGAATTGAGATTCAGTGAAGGATTTCAGCATATCCTATTAGCACTTCATTGTATTAAGATAACTTAATAAGGTGCTGTTCAATACAACAAAGGAAGCATAAACTCTATTACAAAGTAAAACTGGGTTCCTAGCAATTTGATTAATAAGTGTTAACCTGAAAGCTAGTCTGGTAGTAATTTTCTTTCCTATTCATTTCTTTACACTTAGGTTAAGGTGCCCAGTGCTCCATATGTGTGTGTGTGTGTGTGTAAGTTGATTAATCATTTCTATTCATTCTGCTCTTGACTGATGATTAATTTAGAAATATGCAGTTAGATGTTTACATAATGGATAATTAAGTTTATTTATTAAAACATACACAGTGAATATTGTCAATTACTTCACAGAATGATAGTCATAGCTAATGTCCAGAAAAAGATCTCTTGGACCATTTAATCCAGCCAGCCGCATCAGGCAGTATATTAATCACACCTTAAAAAGGGTATCTAACTTTATAACTAGCACCGCAAGAAATGGTACTATAATTAACATTGCCAGCTTTCTTACAATGCCTGGTTGTTCTTACAAGGAAAGCTGATTTCATTGTAAATATTTAAAGAGCTAGATTCATCCCTGATTTCAAATTCATTGACTTTCACCGTGTGAGAATTTAGCTCAGTGGGTCAAAACATTCTCAGTTACATCCCTTCAAGCCTATTGACTTCAGTGAGTTGTACAAGTCGGCAGAATATGGCCCACTGATATAAGTTCTCTCTTCAAAAGGCTATTTATTACTGTTCTTGCCAAATTCAGCATCATCATTTAAATGGCTTTTAAAGGAAAATCCCTCCCTCCCCCCAGTAAGCTACCTTCATTTTGCATTGTTAACAAATTTTGAGGCCATTACTTCTAATGGAGAGGGTTAATGGCTGCAGTGCAATGAGCTGGAGTGGGAGGCAGGTACAAATAAAAAAAGATCACAGAAAGTGAGGAGAGGAGGTTACTAGAGAAGAGCTATTGGGACATAATTAAAGCATTATTTTGCAAAATGCCCTTTGAAACTAAGTTATGCAATATTCACAGCAGTACAAACTGGCTACTCAAGACCATTTTTAAAGAAGGATTTCCTCTAGCTAAGCAGTACCACATTGGGTCCATAAACTGTACTTGTCTAAATTGTAGTCTTTGCTGCATGAGACCCATACCATAGAGTTCACTGGATTTAAAATGTATTTTATTGTGAGGTAATGTGATGATTTTTAATTTTTATTGTTTGTTGCACTCACTTTCTGTGTCTTGACTTGCTTTGAAATTCCAAAAATCTAGACCAGCTCTAGGGATCAGTTCGCAGAAAGAGAGAGTCTTAGCTTTTCTACATTTGATAAACAACGTCCTAATTATATTTAAAAGCATGAGTTCCACAAATTCACTTGACATTCTGTATTACTTGCTTTCCAATGTAAAGAATTTCCCACTTTTTGAATCAACTGCTGTAGGAAGCAACACTTCAAATGATGCAAAAGGCTGAAAAAATGATTAGACTAATGTAGTTTTGATAAGCTCTCAAGTATCCTGTAGGGTTTTAAGCCCTTGGACATATGCAGTGAATTGTGTCTGAGGCACATTAGACAACTTGTCTTTCTACATTTGTATCTGTGAAGGTCATGGAAAAGGCAGCCTCTGATGTACAACGTTGTTTGCTCTATGAGACATGGTCAGCCATCTTGACTTCCCATGAAGAATAAAGGAATTGTTGACATATTTTTATAAATATCATATGCACCTCAGGTTATAGTGTGATATTACCCTACCTGACTGCATAGACTTCGATCAAAGGAAGCCATTAAGGGAACTGTAACAATGGCAAAGCTATTGACTGGGGAATAGCCTGCCTGACTCCAGCCAGGCAGGCAAGGTTTACTTTTCTCAGACCTGAGCCTATGATCAAAGAGAATACTAAAAGCTTAAAGATGCCAGCCTAGAGAAGAAAGAGTTGAATGGGTTGCCAGAAATAGTTTGAGAGAAGGCTCTGGCAGAAAGAGACAGAAACTGCACCAAGCTTGCTGTCTCTCCCAAACCAGAAATGGAGGTAACTGGGCTGAATGGAACTTTGCAAAGCATGCAAGGAAAGATTAAGTTTTGGGTCAGGGGAAATATGCACATAGGCCTTTATTGTTTTGATCCTTTGCTCTGTGTGCAGTGTACCTTGGGGTGAATCAAGAATACTTTAGTTTGAAGAAGCTGTTTTTGAGTCACTTTTATCAGCTGCTGTCATGGATTCCTTAAAGAAGAGGACTTACAGGTGTCAAACACAGTTGGACTTACCGGGTTAACAAGGTAAGGGTGGTGCAGTCCAGAGATCTGGTCTGTGTGGTTCTTCCCAGAGGGGGTGAAAGTAGTGAAACCTGTCCTGAAAGGGACTAAGTAGGGTCTAAAACTGAGCTTGCCCTGTAACTGTGACACCTCCTGTTACATGCTACTCTCTCTGCAGCCTAAAAGTCTTGCAGCTATTTTAAACAGAATTATATTGTTATTTTGAGCCTAGTCCAAAGCCCACAAAAGTCCCTGGAAAATCCAGTTTTCCCCAAAATATATCTGTGGGAAGATGGTTTCTGAGGTTTTGGTTTGATCCATTGTAGTGAAAGAGGTCAACTGTGAAGTCTGGATCAGGATGTGGATCTAACTGGCTGAAAGTTCAGTGGTGAGGTGTGCAGGTTGGGATTCAGGGTTTTGTTTCAGGCCTATCTCTAATGTTAATATCTGTGTGGTGTGTTGAAGATGCAAAATGAAATACAAATGCTAAGTTTATTACAATTATTCTTTGCAGTTTACTACAAACAATATAGACTGCAATCTGTAGTACTGTAAGTGGAGCACAAAATAGTGGTTGCTGTCTATGCACATAGCTGTTATTCTGTATTGAATGATTAAATGGATTTTGCCTGTGGTACATGACGCAAGCCAGTTCTGTGAAACTCTGGCAGAGGATACAATATCAAAACATGAGAGGGCTAAGATAAGAGTAGCTCCGCCACAAAGTCTACTTGCTTTTATGCATTGCCAAGTTCCCAGTCCTTGAACTCATCACCTTTGTATGTGAGGATACTATATTTCAATGATAAATAATAATAGTAATCACTGAATTCTCATGCTACTTTGATACTGTCATATCATTTCCATCTCTCCATTATCAGGAGATAAAAATCAATGCTAAAATATGTCAACAGTACCATTAATTCTACTTAATTCAATCACTGCTTAATTTGATCTTCTGCAATTCAAAGAAAGCCACATATGTCTACTTCATCTTTAAATGTAGGAAACTGTCTGCAGTGGTGACCCGTGGGATGGGGTGAGGGGAGATTGCAGTGGTCATGTGCCCCCCCAGAATTGCTGCTTAGCTTGTACTGAGCATCCTCACACTGACTGAGCAGGCTCAGTAACATCTGCTGAAGTCACTGTCCTCAATCTGTCCCTCCCCCTACATCGAGTTGTCTCTCCCTGCTTGTCTGTTTTCTAGAGGACAGGCCTGGCAGGGGAATCAAGATGGATGGCCTAAGAGAGTGAGAGGCACTCTATTATCTTTCCTGTGGATATTTTATATTTGTTATTTCTTTGCTGTTTTCCTTAATCTAAAATAAAAGCCATTTACTCTGCAATTACATTTTTCTCTTTGTGAATCAAAAACCATAATGCTCAGGTCCCAGCAGCCAGATTTTCAAGTCTTCAGCACCTACAATTGCAGCTCATCTCTCACTTAGGGCCAGAGTTTCAAGACTAGGGTGACCAGACAGCAAGTGTGAAAAATCGGAACAGGGGGCTGGGGGTTATAGGAGTCTATATAAGAAAAAGACCCCCAAATCAGGACTGTCCCTATAAAAATCGGGACATCTGGTCACCCTATTCAAGACTTGCTTAAACCCAGCAGCTCCCACTGTGATATCTGTGGTCAGCTTTTCAAAAGAGCGGAGCTCTCAGCATAATGAGCCCCTTTGACAATTTGGCTTCTTATTTTGATGCCTAAATAGAGGCTGAGCTCTTTTGAAAATATGGCACAAACCATTCAACTACTAGCCCCAGCAACTTCCACCTTTTATTCTGATCATTTTAAGCAGCATTGGTGGATGAATCAAGCACTGGTGGGAGAAAGTTGCCATTAAAACGAATAAGGAAGAAACTAAACTCTGAAATAGAAATAAAAAAAGAATCCAAGGAAAACCTATGATAATCGAAGAGGATAACACTTCAATATCATTCAGACACTGTTAATGTAATTAGATTATTAGCACTATTATATGCTGTACAAACTGCAAAATGCCCCACTGGTGCCATCACGGATAACAACATTAACGGCATATGTCATTCAAAAACACCAACACAATCTTAAGAATGGCAGATCATAAGAAAATAATGTTTAAAATCAAGAGAATGCTAGAAAACCTGCCACTATCACTGCAGTAGTAGCAGCTCAATAACGTACTTAGAAACATAATGGTATTCTCAGACACAAGGAATCTCCTGATTCAAATAAGGATATGGAAATGTTGCTATGCAGAAGAGCCAAAGAACTGGATACTATAGTACCTACAGCCAAGCATTAGGCAGGGAGACTGACCTTGAATTAAAATTATGAGCAAAGAAGTTTCCACTAGAGGACAGTTTAAATTAGATTCTAATCAAGCTCATATTGATCCCTTGAGAAGAATAAAATTAATAATAGAAAACAAAAATATTTCAACGCTCTGTGTTCATCTGCAGGATTTTTTAGTTTAAACAAGTGGCATTACTATGTCTTCCTCACAAGGGCTCTGATTCAGGAACATACTCAAATGTGTGCTTAAGTCTATCTTATTCAGGTCTTGACATCAGTGGGACTTTAAGCATTTGCTTAAGTGCTGTCCTGGATCAGGATACTTTCCTATGATGGGGCCAAACTGACTGAATCTGTCTATTCTATCTGTCCATCATTCATGCGCACAGTCTAATATCCTGAGCTACTTCTTACTTTCAAATATTACTACAGTCGGCTTCAAAACCGCTGTTTTAATCCAGACAAACTATGAAACGTTTTACCTAATTCAGGGCTGGAGTAACTGCAGTTACACAAAGCAAGGGAGAAAAAATCCCAGCCCACTTAGAATAAGGAATACGGGGAAATAATGTTAGGAAAAAAATGTAGACAATATGTATGAGGTCAAGCTTTGATCAGCTATAAACTTGTTGTAAACACCAGCTCTAGTCCTGGATGACATACAAGGAAGTTTAAATACAATGTTCCTTCTACTTTGTTTTCTATGTGTGGCACAAACAACTCCCCAAGCTCAAGTTTGAAATCTCATTCCCTCTTCTTCTTACACTGCCCCATCCCCACTCCATCTATTCCTTCATTCACTCGTGCCCTCGCTTTCTGTGTGTGTTAATTTCTCCTTTACTTACACACACGCCAACTGCAAGCAGGGCCATCCCTGGGTTGGGAGTGTAGGGCCTGGGTGGATGTGAATGTGCTGGCCAATCATGTCAGCCCGGGGGACTGCCCCCAAAGAGCAGGGCCCACAGCAGTCGGTCCGATTCACCATACCCTAGTGAAGACTCTGATTGTAAGCATTCAAACATCATGAGTCAGACCTTCAAAAATCATGAGATTAAAAAGAACTCAAATTATAATTTTTTTTTACTTACTTCTGACTTTTGAGCTTTTAGAGTGCACTCTAGTCACATTTTCCAGCTTTTCTCTGCAATCATGTGGGCTAGCAACTAACTTAAAATAAAAAAAACAGATTCTCACATTTTCATGACTCCGGGAACTAATGTAAGGATCTGAGGGTGCAGGTCTAAAACACAGGGCTGTGGGGATTTCCGATACTCTCTCATCACCAAAAAACACTATCTTGCCGACTGTCTGTGCAGGAGCATCCAGCAAAACACCATCTTTTTAAACCCGAGAGGTCAGGCCCCACAGGAAGTGCTATCAGAGTGCCAAAGGCTTGTGGCTGCCTGATTGGCTCACACCTGCTACTTAAGCCAGGAAGTGAGTTGGGTGGGCTGTCTGAGTAACTGTGCAAACTTCCTGCTGCAGCGGCCACATTGGAGGCTGCTTTTGCCTGCCTCCTCCAATCCTTATCCAACCCGATTCCTAGTCCACTCCTGTCCTGTTTCTTACTCCTGCTCCATGCATCTCACTGGTTCCTGCCCTTTCACCTTGCTCTTGACCATTGTCTACCAGTCATGGCTCTGATCCCTGGCTCTGACTCTGGCTCAACCCTTAACTCTAGCATTTGGTATCTGACCACAGCTCTGATCCTCAGCTTCGATTCCTGGTCCTGACTCTGGATCTATCCCTTGGCTCTGGTATTTGACAGTTAACTCTGGCTCTAACCCCTGCTTCCATTCTCTAACCAAGATACCTATTCTATCCACTAGGCCGGAGCACCTACATCCTGATTCCCAACAACTGGGGCTTTAAGAAATACAGTAAATATTGGGAGGTTTGCCATAAAATAATGAGAGATAGCAACATGCACACCGAGTGACAGTAAGGGAGAAGGTGTAAGAGGTAGGGATAAGGAGTGGGAGAAAGGGTTGAGGAAAGGTGAAAAGGAGAATGAGAAGGCAGAGTGAATGGTGGGGAGGTGGTGATTGTGAATGAGGCATGGCATGAATGGGAAGAGAGGAAGGAGTGAATGAAAAGAGTAGGCAGAATGAGAGAAGGGAAAGAATAAGAGGGGAAGAAAATGGGAGAGACAGCAAGACCTTCCAACTCATAAGGTGAAATCCTGGCTCCATTAAAGTCAATGGCAAAACTCACATTGACTTCAATAGGACCAGAATTTCACCCATAAATTTTAAATCTGAGTATTGGCAGCTATTTGAAAACAAGAAAGGGAAGGAACTCCAGTTCCCCCTGCCCTGGCTGCGAGTAGCAGCAGTAGTAAGCAGGGGGTGAGGGATGCGCTAGGGCACCCACCCTGGGCATGGAAGAGCAACGGCATGCAATAGGGGATCCCTGTAGCCTTGTTCTCCTGTCTGGATTAAGCAGCAGCTGGTAAAGCTTGCAGCCTCCTTTTCTGGGGAAGGAAGCACTATACAATAGGCACTGCTGAATGTGCAGGTGGGTTTGTGACTGGATGGGAATCTTGCCCTGACATTGGTTCAACCCCACCGAAGTCAAGGGACATAACTGCCCACTAACAAATCTCTCATCTACATTTACAATACCCATGATAACTCATTCATTGCCTTCTAAATCAAAGCCACAGAGAATATGAAGTACCTGCTCACATCTGGTGCTCTTTATTTAAAGATAATCTTCAGCATTGACTCTTTACCTAGACTTCAATGTGAAGCAACACAACGCCTCCTAATGCTTAAAATGTAGTCATATAACAAGGGAGCTACTGTCTGTAAATACTTTTGGCACTGGAAATCAAACATGCTCTTTTCCAAAACTTAAATGAAATAATGAGGATAGAAGGGATCTATTAGGAAATGTGCATTACATAGGTGGTCATCTGGGATTGCCACAGTTGACTTCCTCTCATTGCTTTGAGTAAATCCATATCTGGTGTGTTAAGGCTTGACTGAGTTACAGTGATGCAGAACTAGGTCAAGTTACTTCTGAGCTACAATGCTTTCACTTCTGCATTTGTCAGGAAACAAACACAGGGACCTAGTCTTACTTTATAATCTGTAGATGTTAAGGCCATGGCAAAACATATATTTCACCTTGCAGTTAATGGATAATGCCATCTAGTGGCAAACCAACAAGCATCGATATAAGGAGTCCATCTAGCTGTCCAGGCTGGGTTTGATGACCTAATTAGTGCTCTAGACAGCTGACTGTTTTAATATGGAATTATAATTGAAAAGTGAACATCACTGCTATTTCTCTAATTTCTCCAAAAAATCTTCAAAATGTGTGTCTATTTCAGGGACATTTTGTTCTCAAAAACAATGTAAACTTTCATGTTAGTGAACTTGTATTAATTACAAATGAAAAATGTGAAATGGACCCTGGAGAATGTCACATGCATTGCTGTTTTTTATCAGATTTAATTTACAATATTTAGTAATTATTTTTATTTTTTGAAAGTGGAAGCATCTTCAAGCACATGTAAGAAAGAATGCAAGAGAAATTTTCTGATATGACTTGCCAACCAGAACAAGCTGTAACTCTCCTGAGACATCTGTGAGAGTGAATGACCTTCATCTTTAGAGTGGGTGGGATGGGAGACTTCAAATAATAGCTTTAAACTCAAACACATAGAGTCAAATGAAATAGGCTTGTGATGTATTGATGATGAATACATGGGGCCAGATTCTTATATTCATGCTGAATAGTTACTTACTCCATTAATAGGTTTGTTCAAATCCATAGAGAAAAGTGCTATACATCATGAGTAAGCTATCAGAATCACCAGTGTGAAGTAGAGATTACATTTTTACTAACCTTTTCTAAACCCTGATTTAGCTTTGGATATAAATCTCTGCATGTCTGATGTCAGTTTGCCTTGATATTTAGAAGTTTATTAATTAAAAGAAATCCTCACAGGTACACACCTCATGATGTTTTCACATTTAATTAAATAAAAATTAAGTGCAAACTAAGCCATAACAAATTTGATTCAGTGGGTGAGCGTTGTCTGCGTAAGTCACACTCTCAAGTGTTATCAGCACTTATGGTGTTGCTTGCTATTCTTTTCAGATTTTAAAAAGGATGCCAGTTTAGAGTTCCTACAAAATATCTTCAGAACAATATCAACAGAGCAAGATACACAGAATGCAGTGCAGTAAGTCTGGTAAAAGCATATTTTAACGCCTGACACATTAAATGATGGTATTCTGTGCAAGGGTCCAAATCTGCAATCCCTGTGCAAACCCCAAGCGAATGGGCCAAAATGGCACCACATCCACAGTAAAGCTAGAAATTTTTAAAGTAAGAGCCAAGCAGGCTTTTGGGCCACTGCAATCAATCAATCCATCCATCCATCCTGAATTTATCTATTGCTAAGAGACAGTTATACTTCAGACACCAATGGCCACTGCTGCACGTTGCTTCTTGGAAGGACTCTGCCTGCCACCGGAGCAGAATTTAGGATCTTCTCTCCCTCATCTGATATAGTAAGGACAGTAAAAATCTAAAGTCCACTCCCTTAGTTTAGCCATGAGGTTCCTGGGAAGACCAAGTTTCCACTTTAGTACCTAGTGGCAACCTCACCAACAGCTCCAGGGTGTCAGCTATCAGCACATGTTTGAAAAGTTCCAGTCCAAGCTCATTTAGGTGCCTCTGTCCATGTTACAGAGCAGCATGTGTGCGGAGGATGGAAGACACAGCACAGTTGTGTTACTGTTCTGAGTATAAAGGAGAGTCTATGGCAAAGCATACCTCGTCCTAATCCCCATTTTATTTAGCCCAAATAGGAGGGCCTGCATGGGGAAATGTTGTAATTCAGGAAGAAAGTGCATTGTAATGAGAATGACTCAGCCAAACCATTTATCTCCTGCATGTTCCAATATTTATGTTTACCTAGTTCTTGAGCATCCAGATGCTGCAAAGCCCTTTCCAATACCCCCTACCCCTTAGTTTCTTCCACTTATGCTCAGGTGATGAGCTATCTGGACCAAATTACAGCTATACCTTACTGGAGCCATTAAGAAAAAGAAGAAGTGATGCCACCTGAACTGCAGCTGTCTCAGAAAGTGTGGAGGAATGAGTGGCTCACAGAAGCTCTATTTCAAAATCCCAGCATTGTACATGCAGTCAAAATCTGTGTGGCTGCCCTGACTGCAGCTGCACACAGTTCTAGCAAAATTTTCAGCATGTTTAGTTCAAATTCATCTTTGTGAATTGCCACCATCCTGTGTACACAAAAGATCATGCACCTGTAAGCTCCAGTGTTCGTACATTATTAATTGTACTTCACTACAGCATTAGACGTCTCAGCTCCACTGTGCTAGGCACTACACAGACATGTAACAAAGAGATGGTCCCTGCCCTGAAGAACTTACAGTCTACATAAATGTGCATATAAGATCATCTGAAAATGTGTCCCTCACTGACTTTTATGAAAGCAGGATCATGCCCTTGAATCATGAGAAGGCAGGGAAAGGCATGGAGAGTTAATCCAGATAAATGAGGAGAAAATCATAATTAACAAGACAATAATACCAAGTTGATGGACTTAATACAAACAACAAGAGAGGAACTAAACATTTGCTTTTATATAATGTGCTGTATCTCAAGAGGAAAGGTACATTTACAGGTAAAAAATTTGCTAGAGCAAAACTCAGATATCCTGGAAAATGAAATGACAAAGAAATCTAGGTCTCCCTGCTTAGAAATGATTTCTTTCCTCCTGAATTTGACCTTTTCTGAATGTAGAAGCTTTGGAAAAGAAACTATTTTCTTACTGCCACAAAAATAGTATCTCTCTGATCCCACCATGGTTTGAAGTTGATGCAACCTAACAAGTCATGTTACAAAGAGGGTTGTAACCATACACCCCCAAATACCTATTTACATGCTGATATACTTAATGTGGAAAGAGCCAGACATCTGAAAATAAGACTCCCTTGTCTGAGTGTCAGGCTGTAAAAATTAATTACAATCATTTGAAAGGTATTGCTTTTTTGTAAATACACCAACAATTTCTCAAAATGATTATTCTTTAAAATAATAATGTGAAAACAAAGTGAATCCAATGTGATCCTTGTGGCTTGAGAGAAGGTACAGAACTCACAATTTGCAGGCTTATGAAATATCAGTGTTCTGTGATGATGAATACATAGTCTAGATGGAAGAAAAGAAGTTGCCTGCTTCACCTGTCAAATTATCTCCTGCCAGTTGATTAATTTGAAGGGCACTGGCATCCGCTCTGATGAAAATCGGCCTGTATTTTAGCCACCTGTGAGAGAGAAATTGATTTTTGTCATTACTCTCGTAATATTATTTTTATCTAACTCTAACAATTCCCTAGAATTACTATCTACAGAATCCATTACTTTGGGAAAGCAAGTAGCTTTAAAGTAAATTATTCCAAATCTGAACTGCTACCTCTAAATAGGCCAGACTCTGCGATGTTACCCCTTTAGAAAACATTTGGGTACAAATGGGCAACAGGTTCTGTAAGATACCTGGGAATTCAAATCTCAAACAACCTAGATGAGCTGTATGATTCAAATATCAAACCACACCTTCAGCAAATGAAAAAAAGATTTGGAACACAGGGGGATGTATGCAATTTCTTGATTAGGAAGAAGAGTCACAGTCAAAATGATTATTTTGCCAAGGACAACTTTTTTGTTTCAAAATCTTTCTATAATCACCCCAGATAAAACTAGCAGAAATACAGAGAATTTATATGGAATAAGAAAACATTGAGAATGAGTGCAGATACTTTACACTGACCGATTAAACCGGGGGTTCTAGCAGTTTCAAATATTATATAGTACTATCAAGACAGCTAGTTCAAAGCAACAGCTGATTGGAGGTGTTCTAATCCAGATAAACACTAGGTCTTTATTGAACAAGAAAATTGTGGCAGTGCAAATTTTATTAGGGTACTACAGATTAACAAAAAGTCATGTATACGCATTCTTTTAAAAAGCCTACTCATAAGAACATAAGAACGGTCATATTGGGTCAGATCAAAGGTTCATATAGGCCAGTATCCCATCTTCTGACAGTGGCCAGTGCCAGGTGCCCCAGAGGGAATGAACAGAACAGGGAATCATCAAGTGGTCGATCTCCTGTCATCTATTCCTAGATACTGGCAAACAGAGGCTAGAGATACCATCTCTGCCAATCCTGGCTACTAGCTATTGATGGACCTATCCCGCATGAACTTATCTAGTTCTTTTCTGAATTCTTTTACAGTCTTGGTCTTCAGAGCATCCTCTGGCAAAGAGTTCCACAGACTGACTGTGTGTTGTGTGAATAAATACTTCATTTTGTTTGTTTTAAACTTGCTGCATATTAATTTCTTTTGGTGACCCTTAGTTCTTCTGTACTCTATGGGTTTGGGATAGAATGGATATAAATCCTTTTTTCATTTGCTAGTGACACTCATTTCAAATAATCCAGATTTTTCAACCCAAATCACAAAAAGGTATTTTAAAGATTAGGAGAGGCATGAAATACATACAGTTGGCCAGCTGTTCTCCAAAGAAACTTTTCTAATTTATTTAGAATTCAAAACTAACTTGCCCGCTCTCCCAATGGTACAGCTTCTGGTTGATTAGGAAACAAAAAAATTACAACTATTTTATATCAATCAATGTTGGCAGACAATTTTCCTATCAAAGAAATGTCCATGTGAGATATAGTGGAAAAAAATTTGGATAGACAAATTATTCTAAAGGAAAGGGCTTTGATCTGAAGAAGAGGACCTGCAGCATCAGTTGGTAGCACAATAAAAGGAAATTTCTGTGAGATATTGTTTCAATGGTACCTCATACCAATCACACAGGGAGATGAATGGGGATACATTTTGGAGAAATTGTGGTGAAAGAAGAGATTTTATACATATATGATGGACATGTCTTATCATTTGTGAGTATCGGGGTGTGATTTGTAACCAGATACTACAAACTGCTGGATATTTATTACCAAATGATCCGGTTGATAATCCTCCTGGGGCTTGACTTCCTAGTGGAAATGGTCTGTGGCAGAGCTCTGACCTTGCTCCCGTGGGTCCTGCGCTTCTAGGCGGTTTATGCTAGCCTCAGTGGCTCACTGTGACCCTCCACGTAGCCCTTCTCTCTTTAGGGCCAGGGTTACAGTCTACTGAGCCCTTTTCATCAAAGACCTGCAAGGAGGTTGGTGAGAGAACTCCCACAGTCTCTGTTCAGCCTTCTGTCCTGACAGGGGCCTGAATTCCCCTCCCAGGAGATGTTCCTGTAGTGGTGGGTTGGGGGGAACCCGGGCCTGCCCTCTACTCTAGGTTCCGGCCCAGGGACCCTAATGATAGCAGTTGTTGGCAGCCAACCTTTCACTGCCCGAGTTGCTACATTTCCCTGGGCCATTTCCCCACAGCTCTCCTGCTTCTCCCTTCTTCACCCTTACCTTAGGGCTCCTTTAACGATGGTCTGAAGGTGTCTTCAGTAACCAGCCCTTCAACTGTATTTCCTCACCTTTGGCTTTCTGGCTCTTCCCTGTCTGACTGGAGTGAGCCCTTTTTATAGTATCAGCAGGGCCTTAATTAGAGTCAGGTGGTCACATTAACTGAACGGCCTCACCTGACTCCTTGCAGGTTAATCAGAGTCAGGTGTTCTCATTAGCCTGGAGCAGCCCCTGCTCTGGTCAGTCAGGGAACAGAAAACTGTTAATCCAGTGGCCAGTATATCTGCCTTCTGCTATACCCAACTGGCCTGGGTCTATCACACACAAAGCAATGAAGAATTAATCTAATCTCTCATCTGCTAGAACTGCAAGAGTATTGATAACCTCACACTGAAGGAAAAAATAATCCAAAACTAGAGAAATGGTTAAAAAAAAAAACCATGGGACATTGTTGTAATGGAAAAATCAATGCATCAGTTACGTACCCAGCAAAACAGACAGAGGACAAATAGATTCTTAGATATTTGGTTACTATTTATCCAATACTCAAAGTACATTTGCCTGCAAACAAACAAAAACCCCAAAACCCAGCACACCTGTCAATTTTTTTTTAACATGAATGTTTTATAGACTCATAGACTCACAGACTTTAGGGTCAGAAGGGACCAATATGATCATCTAGTCTGACCTCTTGCACAAAGCAGGCCACAGAATCCTACCCATCCACTTCTATAACAAACCCCTAACCTATGTCTGAGTTATTGAAGTCTTCAGATTGTGGTTTGAAGACCTCAAGCTGCAGAGAATCCACTAGCAATTGACCCATGCCCCACGCTGCAGAGGAAGGTGGAAAACCTCCAGGGCCTCTGCCAATCTGCCCCGGGAGGAAAATTCCTTCCTGACCCCAAATATGGTGATCAGCTAAACCCTGAGCATGTGGGCAAGACTCACCAGCCAGCACTTAGGAAAGAATTCTCTGCAGTAACTCAGATCCCATCCTATCCAACGTCCCATCACAGACCACTGGGCATACTTACCTGCTGATAATCAAAGATCAATTGCCAAAATTAAGCTATCCCATCATACGATCCCTTCCATAAACTTATCAAGCTTAGTCTTAAAGCCAGATATGTCTTTTGCCCCCATTACTCCCCTTGGAAGGCCTTTCCAGAACTTCACTCCTCTAATGGTTAGAAACCTTCGTCTAATTTCAAGTCTAAACTTCCTAGTGTCCAGTTTATTTCCATTTGTTCTTGTGTCTACATTGGTACTAAGTTTAAATAATTCCTCTCCCTCCCTAATATTAATCCCTCTGATATATTTATAAAGAGCAAGCATATCCCCCTCAACCTTCTTTTAGTTAGGCTAAACAAGCCAAGCTCTTTGAGTCTCCTTTCATATGACAGGTTTTCCATTCCTCGGATCATCCTAGTAGCCCGTCTGAACCTGTTCCAGTTTGAATTCATCCTTCTTAAACATGGGAGACCAGAACTGCACACAGTATTCCAGATGAGGTCTCACAAGTGCCTTGTATAAGGGTACTAACACCTCCTTATCTTTGCTGGAAATACCTCGCCTGATGCATCCTAAAACTGCATTAGCTTTTTTAACGGCCATATCACATTGGCGGCTCATAGTCATCCTGTGATCAATCAATACTCCAAGGTCCTTCTCCTCTGTTGCTTCCAACTGATGTGTCCCCAATCTGTAACTAAGATTCTTATTATTAATCTCTAAATGCATGGCCTTGCACTTTTCACGATTAAATTTCATCCTATTACTATTACTCCAGTTTACAAGGTCATCCAGATCTTCCTGTATGATATCCCAGTCCTTCTCTGTGTTAGCAATACCTCCCAGCTTTGTGTCATCCGCAAACTTTATTAGCACATTCCCGCTTTTTGTGCCAAGGTCAGTAATAAAAAGGTTAAATAAGATTGGTCCCAAAACTGATCCTTGAGGAACTCCACTAGTAACCTCCTTCTAGCCTGACAGTTCACCCTTCAGTACGACCCGCTGGAGTCTCCCCTTTAACCAGTTCCTTATCCACCTTTCAATTTTCATATTGATCCCCATCTTTTCCAATTTAACTAAAAATTCCCCATGTGGAACCGTGTCAAATGCCTTACTGAAATCGACGTAAATTAGATCTACTGCATTTCCTTTGTCTAAATAATCTGTCACCTTCTCAAAGAAGGAGATCAGGTTGGTTTGGCACGATCTACCTTTAGTAAAACCATGTTGTAACTTGTCCCAATTGACCTCAATGTCCTTAACTACTTTCTCCTTCAAATTTTTTTCCAAGACCTTACATACTACAGATGTCAAACTAACAGGCCTATAGTTACTCGGATCACCTTTTTCCCCTTTCTTAAAGATAGGAACTATGTTAGAAATTCTCCAGTTGTACGGTACAACCCCTGAGTTTACCGATTCATTAAAAATTCTTGCTAATGGGCTTGCAATTTCATGTGCCAGTTCTTTTAATATTCTTGGATAAAGATTATCTGGGCCCTCCGATTTTGTCCCATTAAGCTGTTCAAGTTTGGCTTCTACCTCAGATGTGGTAATATCTACCTCCATATCCTCATTCCCATTTGTCATCCTTCCATTATCCCTAAGCTCCTCATTAGCCTTATTAAAGACTGAGGCAAAGTATTTATTTAGATATTGGGCCATGCCTAGGTTATCCTTAACCTCCATTCCATCATCAGTGTTTAGCGGTCCCACTTCTTTCTTTATTTTCTTCTTATTTATATGGCTATAGAACCTTTTACTATTGGTTTTAATTCCCTTTGCAAGGTTCAACTCTACTTGGCTTTTAGCCTTTCTCATTTTATCCCTACATGTTCTGACCTCACTAAGGTAGCTTTCCTTGCCAATCCCACCCTTCTTCCACTCCTTGTAGGCTTTCTGCTTTTTCTTAATCACCTCTCTGAGATGCTTGCTCATCCAGCTTGGTCTACAACTCCTGCCTATGTTTTTTTCCCCCTTTCTTGGGATATAGGCTTCTGATAGTTTCTGCAGCTGCGACTTAAAGTAATTCCAGGCCTCCTCCGCATTTAGATCCACAAGTTCTTCAGTTCAATCCACTTCCCTAACTAATTTCCTTAATTTTTAAAGTTAGCCCTTAAGAAGTCAAAAACCCTAGTCCCAGATCTATTTTTGTTTATCCTTCCATCTAGTTTGAACTGAATTAGCTCATGATCACTCGAATCAAGGTTGTCCCCTAAAACCATTTCTTCTATGAGGTCCTCACTACTCACCAAAACCAAATCTAAAATGGCATCCCCTCTTGTTGGTCCTTCAACTACTTGGTGAAGAAATCCATCAGCTATCACATCCAGAAAAATCTGAGCCCTATTATTCTTACTAGCACTTGTTCTCCAGTCTATATCTGGGAAGTTAAAGTTTCCCATGATCACACAATTCCCATTAGTGTTTACTTCATTAAAAACATTAAAGAGGTCTCTATCCATATCCAAATCAGATCCTGGCGGTCTGTAGCACACCCCAAACACTATCTCAGGAGAGGCTCTAGTAGCTTTCTTTCCCAGTGTGATTTTTGCCCAGACAGACTCTGTCTTATCCATTCCATCACTTCTTATTTCTTTACAGTTAACCTCATCATTGATATACAATGCTACTCCACCACCTTTGCCTTTATTTCTGTCTTTCCTAAACAGCACATAGCCTTCAGTACCTGTACTCCAGTCATGACTACTATTCCACCATGTTTCTGTTATCCCTATAATATCCAGGTTCACTTCCTGCACCAGTAGCTCTAGTTCCTCCATTTTGTTACCTAGGCTCCTCGCATTAGTGTACAGACATCTTAATTTTTGCCGTTTGGCTTCACTGACATTCTTTACCCAGTTAGGCACAGACATTCTACCACCAGCATCACCTGTTAGGCCACGTCCAGACTAGGAATTAAAATCGATTTTAGATACGCAACTTCAGCTACGGGAATAACGTAGCTGAAGTCGAATTTCTAAAATCGAGGTACTCACCCGTCTGGACGGCGCGGCATCGATGTCCGCGGCTCTCCGTGTCGATTCCGGAACTCCGTTCGGGTTGATGGAGTTCCGGAATTGATGTAAGCGCGCTCGGGGATCGATACATCGCGTCCAGACTAGACGCGATATATCGATCCCCGAGCAATCGATTTTAACCCACCGATGCCGCGGGTTAGTCTGGACGAGGGCTTAGACTGGTATCTACACTACCCTTCCTCCTTATGTGAATTCTTCTGTCCACGGCTGTATCCCCTCTTACTTTGTTTTCTTCCCTCTCAAGGGGAAATTCCGGCGTGGAGATCACCTGGACATCTCCCAACCATCTCCCCTAAATTCCTAGTTTAAAGCTCTCTTAATCAGTTCGGCAAGCCTCCATCCTAGAAGTCTATTTCCCTCCTTACTCAAGTGAAATCCATCCCGAGAGAACAGTCTTCTGTCCATAAATGCTTCCCAGTGGCCGTACATCCCAAAGCCCTCCTTATAGCACCACTGCCTGAGCCATCTGTTGATCGCCATAATCTTGTCACACCTTTGTTGTCCTTCTCTAGGAACCAGGAGAATCCCACTGAAGATCATCTGAGCCTCGATTTCCTTAAGCGTCTTCCCCAGTCTGGCATAGTCTCCCTTGATACGTTCCAGCAAGAATCTAGCCATATCATTCGTTCCCACATGAAGGACAATCAACGGATTCTTTCCCGCTCCCATTAGGATCCTTTTCAGCCTCAGGTCCACACCCTGTATCTTAGCACCCGGCAGACAGCACACCATTCTGTTCTCTGGATCAGCTCTAGTTACAGGCCTGTCTATTCTTCTCAGTAAGGAGTCCCCAGTCATGTAGACCTGCCTTTTCCTGGTGACAGTGTGATTCTCCGGTCTATCCCCTGCACCCACTGGCTGCAAGTCCTCTCGATTCCTATTCACCCTTGCAATCCTCCTGGGGCTCATATTTGGTGTTGTCTCCATTGACTCCTCCCCTCTTCCTGTAGGACTAACAGCTCTTCTCTTCTTCCTTGCCCTCTCTCCTTCAGCGACCACCTGCTGTGCCCCTTCTTCATTTTCCAACTCTGCAAACCTGTTCCTGAGTTCTATTCCTCCTTCACTGACCCATCTTTTCCTCTGCCTAGTTCTTTTAGTCACATGCTTCCACCGTCCACTTTCCTCACCCAGCAGTCTCTCCTCAGAATTCTTTGGTCCTGCTTCCATCTGCAAGTCTGAGCTTATCCCTTCAGACACACTTGGTTTGATAAATATGAGTGGAGCCAGTAGTTTCACTCAGCTTAATAAAATCATAAGAAGCAACAAATCCTGGTGGTGGAAAGAGGGTCACTCTATAATATGGTAACTTCCTGCTAAAGAGAGATTTGATTACCATATTACCACATAATGTTTCTTTAAACAAAATGTTTAATAAGCTCAGTGTTGCAATGATTAATATTTTATTTTTGAGCATTACATGGCAATGACTTGAAAAACCCATTAAAGCTTCCTAAATAAACTTTCTAAACACCCAAACTCAAAAAAACCCCAAACCAAAACAAACATAACAACCACTTCCCCATATTCATTAGATCTCTGCTCTTTTTATGATAGCACTTTGCGTTTTTATTCTTCCTTCATTGGTACAGTGGCATTTATCAATATTTGGGGCTCGCACTTGCTAGGTGTTTTTTGTTTGCATGAAGCAGCATCAATATCACACAGAGGGAGAACGAGTGGGTAGCTGATATTATTTGCCCTCAATTTTACAGAGGTCACTGTGTGCTACATGCTATTAGGGTCATTAGTTCAAGATGTGCATGTTATAGGTGACGTTTCATATCTCAAGGATAAGACACTTGTTCCATTTTACTCCACAATTACTTCTTTACTACATGCCCTTGTTTTGTATTTATTTGCAAAGATTAAAAAAAGCCAAAGAAAAGAGAATTTTTAGGCCTTAAGTATATTGAAGACAACACCAATACAGGAGGAAACAAGTAACTTAACCTAGACACAGAAACCTTAATGGATAATTTAAAGAATCTGTTTTGCAGCTTCTGGGATTAATAGCTGTGTTGTAATATTCTTTTAATTTTATTTTATTTTTAAATTTGGTGAAATTTAATTTAAATTTAAACTGGTGAAAAATGCCAGACTGACAGGCCTAAGAGACTGAATCAGGCAAAGGGATTTAGATACATTTCTTCAGTTAATTTTAATAGAAAAGTGATAGCTAACTACTCAAGACAGATTTCAAAATCTCAACCTCAGTTTCTTCTACTTATCCACAGAACAGGAACAGCATAAGCATCAACAGTGCAAACTTCCTCACACTGTTCCCAATTTTGGCCCAAAGGGACTACTTCTAGGAGTAACAGGGTCAATCAGCCATTATGGCCCATTCAATCCTCAGCCTGTTTGCTGAGCATGACAACAGGAGTAGCAATTAGTGCCAGTTGTGGTGGTGGTGGTGGTGATTTTTACAGGATGGTTACCTTCCTGTCTATTGGGACTGACGCTTAGTTTTTGCTTCAGACATATCTTCCAAGATTGAATGGGCTATTATTACTTGCTGTTGTAGACTGAGGACAGAGACAGATTGATGTAAATAACAAGTGAACACTCTCCTTTGAATGTCAGGCTGGAGCCATTTAACAGAAGCAAAGGAATAAAGCAACAGTGCTTGTACTAGCATACTGCAAAACAATTCCTTAGAGAAATAGGATGCATAGTTACCAGAAATAAGCAGTTTTTCTTAGTTTAGGAGATGCATGAGATATGGCCTTGCACACAGACATGGCTGAATGAAAACAGTATGGCCTTTGCAGCTGCTTCTTAAAACACAATTAAATTGTTACTGCTGAACCAGTCCACCCACTTTCTTCGTGGAGTACTCTTAACTTTTCCTAAGTGTGGTCTCATGCTGCACTCAGGATATAGAGCAGTGTGGAGCATTTATTAGGTAACACCAGTAAAAGCCAAACAAACTTCACTCTCAGGAATCTCTGAATGCAGCATTGTACTCTACTAATTCCTACAGAAGTGTTCAATCACTTGTGTTAAAAAGAAAAGGGAATTATTGTAAATCTAGAACAGATGCAATTCTTTAACCCTGAACAAGCATAATATATAAGGCTACTCTGGGACTTGTTTACAGTTAAGATGGATATAGTTCAACTGCATTTAGAGTGAAGTAAAATAATAAACATTCTATACTTCTGTAGTGATCATTGTCAGACAGAAGGACCAGCACATGTTTTGCTATTCACACCCTTGGTTCTACCTGTAACCATTTACATTAAAAACCAGGAGTGCTCAAGTGCTTCCACTCTTTCTTCTCCTTCTGTACCAGGTACTATTTATGGGAACACACACTAACTGAAACAGAGAGTCTGTAACTCAGAGATATAGGCCACTCTACAGCCAAGAGATTACTCACACTCTTAGGGAAAACGTCTACTTCTACGAAGAACAGGAATGATGGGCCTGATCCAACTTCCATCAAAATCAATGAGAATCTTCCCATTGACTTCAGTGGGAGCTGGATTGGGCCCTGAGTGAAAAAGAGTTAGAAACTGACAGACTTTTTTGTCCTTTCAGTGAACTCAAGGGGTGGATTAAAAAGAAAGAAAGAAGTACTACCAAAAAAAAAAAATCACAGAAAACCTGGATTCATGCAGACGACAAAACAATCCAGCTAAATAGAAAAAGAGAATTTATCTTCAGCTACTGTTGCTATTGTGCTAGGACCTAAGTGACCTTTCACTGTTTGAAATCACCTTGCTGTGGACACCAAAATATCATTAAGATCATAGATAAGCCCAGCTGTGAACAAAGATTCTATTAAGAAACATTCTGCATTCTAGTCACAGTGTGTTTGAATCTCTCAGCACTCGCAGAGAGAAGCCATCCCAAAGTCTATCTGGCAAGTATTTATGGAGGCTGCTTCTGGTTCATTTATTGTGATTATTTTTGGATTCTCCTGCTTTATGGCCAGCAAAGATGGGGGGAAATATCAAGAATATTTGAGGGCCAAGATACAAGCCCTGTAAATAATATAGCTAGTAGGGAAAAAGTCTTCCCTTGTTTGTTAAGCCTTTTCCATTTGCTGAAGAACTTGCAGTCCCTGCACATGGGGTCTCACAGAAGTCAAACAGCCAACCTGAGAACAGAACCCAGGTATCATTAGCTCCCTGATCTAAGCCCTGTCCACTGAAACACACTGCCTCCATGGGCTGTAGGAGATGATGCCCTTGAAATGCCAAGAGAAAGAAGGGGTGCTGATGGTTTGGGAATAGAACAGGACTACTTGTGGCACTTTAGAGACTAACAAATTTATTTGAGCCTAAGCTTTCATGGGCTACAGCCCACTTCTTTGGATGCATAGAATGGAACATATAGGGTATGGCTACATTTGGAATTTCAAAGCGCTGCCGCGGCAGCGCTGCGGGAGCGCTGCCGTGGCAGCGCTTTGAAGTGTGAGTGTAGTCAGAGCGGCAGTGCTGGGAGAGAGCTCTCCCAGCACTGCATGTAAACCACATCCCTTACGGGTGTAGCGTGCAGCGCTGGGAACCACGCTCCCAGCGCTGCTGCCCTGATTACACTGACGCTTTACAGCGCTGTATATTGCAGCGCTCAGGGGGGTGTTTTTTCACACCCCAGTTGCAGCGCTGTAAAGTGTGAGTGTAGCCAAGGCCATAGTGAGGAGATATATATACACATACAGAGAGCATTAAAAGGTGAGAGTTGTCTTACCAACTCTGAGAAGCCAATTAAGTAAGAGAAAAAACTTTTGAAGTGATAATCAAAATAGACGAGTACAGACAGTTTGATAAGAAGTGTGAGAATAATTACATGGGGAGATAGATTCAATGTTTGTAATGGCTCAGCCATTTGGGAAATAGTTCCCAATCATAGTGATGGGTCAGGCTCTGTTTCCTAATGGCTGGCTTGGATACACAATGATTTAAATTAGATGCCTTGTTTGAGGAGAGGAATTTAATTGTGGTGCTTCTTTATGTTTTGGATTTTGCTTTGGTAAATACAAACTAGATCACAAACCCTCCCCCTCCAGCCCTTGAGCCCAGGGTAGGAAGTGCAGTGGCAAAATATCAAGGCAAGAGAGCCATTTAAAATAAAATTTTCATACCATCGTCAGTTTCCTGCTCCTACAGCCCACCCCTAAGAGCAGAGACTCATTGTGCAGTACAAACACAGGAAGTCAACACCCCTGCCCTGAGGAAGGTACAGCTTAATGTGAAACAAGCAATGGCAATTGAGGGCTACTAGCAAAAGAAGGGAAGTAGGGAAGGAGGATGAGGATACTGAAGATACTGGTTATGTAGGTAGGTATTGTACCGTTCATGGTTCTTGAGGGGTCCAAATCATCTGCAAAGTGTTTTTATTTTACATTAGATGGGTGTCCTTAAGTACTTAGCCATCACTATTAGTCTGATTTCTTGTAGATGTCAAAGCAATATTGTATCTTGGGAAAGGGACCTGCAGGGAGAGAGTAGTGGCTTATAGTCTTATTTGTCTCTCTGTTTATATTAAAAATCCTTCAGTATGGAGTTTGGGAAACTGCTTCCTACTGACTCTCCCCCCCCCACCCCAAGTACAAAACAAAATTGACAAACTAATTGGTTTATGGAGGGGATAAGGAGAGATGGAGGAACCTTAATGACATCTACAGCACTGGCAAAAAGATGGAAGTTAAACAGCCACCTGAAAGGCTAAGAATGGAAGAAATATGATACACAGAGCCTTCAGACATACTACATTGAACAGTACACTTGATCTGGAGCTCATTTGTGTGCTCTCAGGCAGCACTGGCTGGGTCAGAGCAGGAGGAGGACACCCTCCTTGGCCAGCTCGGGGCACCCTGCCCCATCTTCCCAGGAGCATAGAGGCCCGTGAAGAAAAGAGGAGCTACTGATAGATTGTGGATAGGGGAGGCTAGAAAGAGGAAGAAAGTCTGAGCCAACACCATTTCTCACAACGGGCAGTGTAACCTTTTTGTTGGAATGGTCCCAATTAATATTCTGTTGTTACGAGTAAAAGGTGCAAAAAAACAAAAACAAAAAACAAAACACCCCAACTTAGTTTTTAGGTTCGAGCCTCTAGAAAATGTATTTAGTAGAGGACCTCTGGGTGACACTTTGAATGATACAATCAGACTTTATTAAAAGAAAAATGAGTAGTTAAGCAAACAGGCAGGCAGTTACTACTTACATAAATGCTACTGTTACACTCACACTCAAGATGAATTGGTGGATCAATGCAGGGCCAGCCCACAACATTTTGGCACCTGAGACGGGAAGCTCAAATGACGCCCCCCTGCCCCTCGCTTGGGCCAAAACTTTTAAAGGTCTCAATTCTGCCTTCTTCCTGTTCCACCTGAAGATCCACAGTCTGGGCCAGCTCATACTCTATTGAGATGGTTGCAAAGGCGAGCAGCCTCTCCTGTGTCATTGTGGAGTGTAGATGTGTTTTTATCATATTCAGCTTGGAGAAGCTGCATTCTCCACTGGCAACTGTTACAGGAAATGTTAGAAGTATGAGCAGAGCAACAAAAGCATTTGGAAAGAGGGTGGTCATCTTATTTGTGCACATATATTCCAAAACAGCCTTTGGAGTTGATCCCGCTGAAATGTATCTTGAAAGGGCTTTCAGTTCATCACCTAAATCACTCACATCAATATTGCGCATGTCATCATGTGTCAACACTGTCTCTAGTGCCCTGCATTGCTGGTATAGGTCTTCTTCAGGTTTAGTGAGGATTTTTGGAATATCATCCAACATCCCAAATATACTGCTGTGTTCCTTGTGCTGCATGAAATTTCTTCAACTGACTGTATTGCACAATCTAGCACCTGGTTAAAGAATTCAACTTAGAATTGTTTGGGGTCTCTTATGGGATTATCCTGTGTCTCGTAATCAAAATGACGTCTTCTTCTTCAGTGACTCTTGTATTCTTGAATGGCTGGGAAAATAGCTTCAGTGTGAAGTTCCTCTCCCACCTTCTGTGCACTCTTCAGAACGTTTTAAATCCCTCATCCGACCGGTAAGACTGTAGGTATGATTTTGCTTTGTCCAGTTGTTCCATTGCTCCAGATATATCAAGGTCAACACCTTGGAGTCTCTTGCTTAGAACATTTATTTCAAACAGTATGTCATGCCACAACACTAAGTCACACAGAAATTTGAAGTTATGTATGTTTCTGGTGATTCCATTTCCGTCTGCCACTGTTCTCCCACGAACAGTTCCTGTCATAGCATTATCCTCCATAATGGCAACCACAGCACCATCTATCTTCCCAATTTGGTGTTTGATAGGCTTTATCGCCTCCACTCGATTTTCCCATCGTGTGGCACTCAGTGGTTTCAGTGTCAGAGAGGATGTTCCCAGACGTTGCTTCAAAATTTGCCATCAGTGAGTTGATGCAAAGAAAACTAGATAGATGCTTTGAATTATATTAAAAAATTCAGCAGCCTCACTAGAAGCTGATGCTGCGTCACTGACCACCAAGTTCAGTGAATGAGAACTGCATGGGACAAAAAAAGCTAGGGGGTTTAACTCTCGGATCCGTGTCTGCATTCCTCTGTTCTTTCCTCTCATGTTGGCACCATTATGGTAGCCCTGACCTCTCATGTCAGCTATTGCAATTCCCATATCTTCCAGCTTTTTAAGGAGCACATTTGTCATACCAGCTCCTGTAGTATCATCAGTATCAATAAATTATAGAAAATGCTCTCTGACAGTCACCATTGCAGGGACATTTTCACTAGGTTCTGTTGTTGTTACAAAACGCACCATTAAAGTCATTTGTTCCGTATGGCTGATGGAATGGAAAACCTATCTTATGAAAGGAGACTCAAAGAGGTTGGCTTGTTTAGCCTAACCAAAAGAAGACTGAGGGGAGATATGATTGCTCTTTATAAATATATCAGAGGGATAAATATCAGGGAGGGAGAGGAATTATTTAAGCTTAGTACCAATGTGGACACAAGAACAAATGGAAATAAACTGGATACTAGGAAGTTTAGACTTGAAATTAGACGAAGGTTTCTAACCATTAGAGGAGTGAAGTTCTGGAACAGCCTTCCAAGGGGAGTAGTGAGGGCAAAAGACATATCTAGCTTAAAGACTAAGCTTGATAAGTTTATGGAGGGGATGGTATGATGGGTTAGCCTAATTTTGGCAATTAATTGATCTTTGATTATTAGCAGGTAAATATGCCCAATGGTCTGTGATGGGATGTTAGATGGGGTGGGATCTGAGTTACTACAGACAATTCTCTCCTGGGTGCTGGCTGGTGAGTCTTGCCCACATGCGCAGGGTTTAGCTGATCGCCATATTTGGGGTCGGGAGGGAATTTTCCTCCAGGGCAGATTGGCAGAGGCCCTGGAGGTTTTTCGCCTTCCTCTGCAGCATGGGGCACGGGTCATTTGCTGGAGGATTCTCTGCACCTTGAGGTCTTTAAACCATGATTTGAAGACTTCAATAACTCAGACATAGGTTAGGGTTTGTTACAGGAGTGGGTGGGTGAGATTCTGTGGCCTGCATTGTGCAGGAGGTCAGACCAGATGATCATAATGGTCCCTTCTGACCTTAAGTCTAAGAGTTTATGTCAGGTGTGCAGTCCAGAATAACAGAGTAATATCCTGCTGACTTCAGATCTGCCATAATCTTCTGTTTGACTTTTGTTGCCAGTAACTGTATGATCTCATTTTGAATTGTTTTTCCAAGGTAGTCGTGTGTGTACATTTCTTCGGTGGTGACACTTCTTAGATGCTCCTGGAGTACAGCATCAAACTCAGCCACCAGCTCCACAATTTTAAGGAAGTTTCCATTGTTTGGCACATACAGCTGATCTGAAGTGCCATGCAGTGCTAGATGAATTGGTGGATCAATTCTTGGGTAGCAAGCACTGTCACAATGGCAATGAGTCTTTTCTGAACATTTTGCCAGTAAAGAGACTCTGATGCAATCTTTTCTTGAAGCTGATCATCTATGGAGGCCTTTAACCTTACTCTTATCTCAAGCTCTTTCCACCTATGGAATGCTCTCTGGTGATTTGCTGCCTTCTCATGGAATGCCAGATTTCTAGCTAGATTTTTCCAGTCCTTTGTTTCCGTAGAACCAAATGTGGCTGGAACATTAGACTGGAAGAGTTTGCAACAAAAACAGTATGCAGCATTCTGGGTTTTTTGAGTACATAAGCCATGGTGGCTCTCTACTTTGTCACTATTGGGAATTTCACACCAATAATGTGTTGGATGAAAACTTCTATTTTCATTGTCTTTGGGGAACATGAAGTTTTTCACTCGATGTGGCCCATGCAGTACAAGGAAGTCCTTCAGGCTACTGCTCAAGTGGGTCCACAGTCCTGGATCATCTAGACTTAAGGAACTAAACTCAGCAGCAGCTGTTTCTTGCACGTCCACCGCACTCTTCTCTGATCTACACTTTTCTTCAGAAATGGCGCATCCATTTGAGATGGAGATATGGATGCTGCAGTAGCTGCCAGGTCACCTGCACTCTGACTAACTGGAAGATCAGGCATCTCCTCACCACGCACATTCTCACCGGGGCCGGAAGGCTCACCATGAACATTTGTGTCTATGTATCTCAGGAGAGCTCCTTCCTTCTTTGATAGAAAAGCTTCCTTTGCTTTCTTTTTTTTTTCTGAAGAAAGAAGGGCGTTTGCTTCTTTCACTCATGATTGCTGTTCTGTGCCAGCTATAGTGGTTCTCAACACTCAGTTGAAGGGGACAAATAAGCAGGCTGGTAGCAGGGCCTGAGTGAGGGAAGATATCAGCGTCTTAAGGGCCTAACTGGCTCCTACTACTTCAGTTGACTTCCTGTTCTCCTCAAGTGGGTTTGGGGAAGCAGCAGGAAACAGGAAGCTCCTTGAGAAGCTGGTGTTAATCAGTCCAGGCTCCTAGGGGTGCTAGACAGGTCTAGGCTCCTCGGGGTGCTCCTCCTCTTCTCTCTCTCTGCAGCTCCTGCTGCTTTCTGTTATTCCCTCTCACCTTTTCTCCCGCCTGCCTGTTAGGTCCTTCCTCCAGCACAGCACTTCACCATCTCTGTGCATCTAGAGCAGAGAGAATACATATGCACCAGCAGCAGACACAATCTTCTACACTCTGGGTCCTACTGGCACCCCCTCCCCGCCCCCTCAGCTGGCATTTGAGGCGGCCGCCTCAGTTCACCTCATGGTAAGGTCAGCCCTGGATCAACGGGTGATCAGTCCAGTGACAACAGAGTGAAGTACAGGCAGTCCTCGACTTTACGATGTTCGACTTTCAACGAACAGCACTTATGATGCTTCTGAATTGACACACTTATTCAATTTACAACAATTGGTTTCAACTTTACAAAGTTTGGTCCCACAGTGGAATGGATTGCGTTTTTGAGTTACCATGTTTTGACCTACGACGCAGTTTTCAGGAACCAATTGTGTCATAAGTCCAAGGACTGCCTGTACAGCCTTGTAATCCTGGAACCTAATGGTACCCTTTATATGTTAATTGGAACTCTCTCACAATTTAGCAAAATTATTCCTCTTATATTCCATTATAATACAAATTAATATCAAACTGCCCTTTACCATAATTATATTTCTACCATCTTCTTATTGGCTCTTTACATTACACATTATTTAAATTAACTTCTGCACCAATGTCCTTCAATATAGACAATTTACTAAAACATTCATAATTCTCAAAAAACATTTATTACAAACCTTGCTTAAACCAGTAAACACCAAAAGATAACAGTAACATAACCCTGGGACATGTCCTTGCTAACTCTTACTTTCCCACAACACTTTGTCTCCAATGTATCTTTGATTTTTCTCACAATAGCAACTTCCATTTCCTGTACTCCTCTCCACTTAGGCTAACTTAGGCCCAAAACCTAACTTCTACTTATTTTTTAACCTAAACCATCGTATAGACTATAGCAGAGGAAAGAACAGAAAGGGCCCAGCAGCTCTAGCTAACTCTGCTCCCTTCCTTGCAACAATGGTGTCTGCTCAGGCTGCTGGCCTGTCATCCCCGAACCAAACACCATCATGCACCTTTCTCAGGCACCTGTGCCCTTCCCTTCACAGGATAGGAAGAGAGGAGCAGAGGACCCAGAGCTGCTGTTGGAGAAGGAGTAGTGGAGGTGGAGCCAAGCAGATAGGGAAAGCCTATATTAATTGTACTAGGGAAGTAGGGAGGAGATCCTGAAATAATTGTCCTGGGGAGGGAAGGGGGAGCTGCAGAAGTTGTACTGCTGAGCATTATTTGAATTGGAGGGGCATGAATTGAATTGGGGGCAGCTGAGCCAGGACCACCACTCCTTCCTCAAATCCCCCTCTCCTGATGACCCACAAGAAGCCCGTATTGGGATCCTCTCTCCACCCTGGCCAAGACTTAAGCAGCCTGGGCAGGGTGTCTCCCCGAACCCTCTGCTGCTCACCTTCAGCAAATTGCAGAACTGAGAAACCTTAACAACAGATTTCAATGAAAAACAAGCATTATGATCTATTACTCATGGTGTGATGTTACAAAATGTAAGTGTTCTACATTTTGGTCATTCACTGTATGTGTCGATGGTTTGTGTCTCACATTAGCAGGTTCCAGTGTTGAGAAGTATGCATACATAGTCTCTAAAAATAACCTACTTTCATTGTATGGATTTGTTTGAATTTGTTTAGAAAAATATCTCAGACTATTTTATATAATAATATCTTTTAACTCAAATAATTAAAATGTTACTACACCTCTACCTCGATATAACGCTGTCCTTGGGAGCCAAAAAATCTTACCGTGTTATAGGTGAAACCGTGTTATATTGAACTTGCTTTGATCCACCAGAGTGCGAGGACACCCCCGCCCCCGGAGCACTTGCTTTACCACATTATATCCAAATTCATGTTATATCGGGTGGCATTATATTGAGGTAGTGGTGTATTTTATCTTAAATACCCATTTGATGAGAAAAACAACATACATAGGGCCTTGTGGTGTTGCATATTAATATAGAGCTCACAACTGGAGAAAGAGCACTGGGTTCACAAACACTGCAAGGGAGTAAGGATGAAAAGGGGATTAAGGTGAAAGGATGCAGGACCTTGGTTAGGGAGGATGCAGGAGCAAGGGAACAACATGCTTGGACAACCAAGAACACCAAGCCCTCTCTCCACAGCCTCCTAATGTAAACCCCTACCCCACAATACTGCAAAAGCACCAATTAAGTAACTCCGCTAAATAATGGCATTTCATAGGCTTCTATGAAAGTTTAAAAATATCAGCTTGCATCACAACCCTTAATGTTTATTGAAATGTAGTTTTCCTATTTAATTAATTTATGTTTTAAAGTACAGTTGAATACATCTTGAGGATTAGCACCCAGGATTAAGAGATATAATATACATTTAGGCCATTTGGATATTCATATTTCAGTAAACATTCCCAAACAGGTCCTATTAAACCATTAGAAAGAACTTCTCTTTCTAATGAAAGTGCTGACTATAGTAAGCATGAAACACCTCCCCTAGATTCTGGTAGCTTAAAATATAACCCGTGTGTTTGTGCAAACTCTCGCTTGCCTTTCCATATTCACCACATTTGATTATTACCAGCACTGATGAAGGAAAATGCTATTTGGGTACAAATCTCTATTTAGTCATTGCTAACAACCAGGAAAGTAAAACAGAATAGCTATGACCAAGTTATTGGTTTTTGGCAGTGTTTATTTCCCCTCACATGCCTTGGAGGTTTTTAAAAGGCAGTATTTCTTGCATTCCTCTGAAGCCTTGGATGTGTTAGACTAGTGGACTGAGCACAACCTAGGGACCAGAAAGTGTTAAATTCTAATTAATTCTCCTCTGACTTGCCATGTGTCTTTGGGGAAGTCTTTTAGGGCAAAATTTATATACATGGACACCATCCCCTCCCATTCATGAATGGTAGATTTGATTTTGGGATCCTGCCCCAGCTCTCTCCCATTAGAGACCTAAAATGTGAGGTACCTAAAAGCAGTGGAGATTTTTTGAAACTGTGGGCACTAACCTCTCTGTGCCTCAGTTTCCCGTTACATACAATGGGAATAGTAACCCTTCTCTTCTTCACTAGTGTGCTTTGAAAATGAAAGAAGTGTTAGCTTCTGCCCTGGATAAGAAAAGACTGCAGTTTCCGACAGTTATTGAATAACTCTTCTCCTGAAGTACATGTTAAGGAAACTTCACAGGGCGATGAAGTTTGTGGAGGTTATGCGGAAGGGCATAGGGGGCTGTAGGGGATGATTTAGGTGAGGGGAGCATGTGGGGTGAGGAAGGGCAGGGTGTAGGTAAGTTTGTGGAGGTTATGTGGGAGGGCATGGGGCGCTGTAGGGGATGATGTAGGGGACGGGAGCATATGGGGTGAGGAAGGGCAGGGTGTAGGTAAGCTTGTGGAGGTTATATGGGAGGGCATGGGGGCTTCAGGGCCGTCCTTAGGATTTATGGTGCCCTAGGTGGGATTATTAAACTGGTGCCCCTGTGCCTGTCTTGCTCTTAGCAACACAAACATAAGCTTACAGTATTGGAAATCTTGCCACATGCATGTTATTAAAACCAGTTTAACTTAATTAAGCACACTGTAATGCTGATGGACTAGCACTAAAGAAGTAGCACTATGGAAAAAATTCTGATTTGACAAAATGATGCAAATAATGCAAATAATATAATTTTTTAAATTTGTCAACATTGTATTGGACATTTATATGAAGACATATTAAAACAATGATTAGTTTTTAATTAAAAGCAATCTTTCTGGCTTTTTTGGCTGCAAAATCAGTAATAATGTCATCGTATGACAAAGACAAAGTGATGTCTTGTTCGATTGCAAGAATAGCAAGACCAGTCACGTGTTCCTGACTCCTTGTAGAGCGGAGATAGTTTTTAATGAGCTTTAGTTTTGAGAAACTCCGTTCTCCTGATGCTACTGTTACAGGAATTGTCAGTAGAATACGAGTGGCAATGTACACATTACGATATATGTCAACAAGTTTGCTAGTATGAATAAACTGTACAATGTCCATCATCGATTTTGCCTGTGGCAACAACTCAATTCTTCGTACAGTTCAAGTCCATTTAAATCAAAATGATCACCATGCTTCAGGAGGCTCTCTAGGTCAGGGGTCCCCACCATGGCGCCCGCAGGGGCCTCTCAATGCACCCGCGTACTGGCCGGAGGACGAGCATCTGCCAAAAAGCCGCTGAAATTCGGCAGCATTTCAGCGCCGACACCTCTGAATGACACCGCTTGCCACTAACAAGCAGCGTCATCTAGAGGTGTCACCGCTTAAATGCCGCCGAATTTTGGCAGCATTTCGGCAGATGCTCGTCCGCCACCACAGTCCTTCGTCTGGTGCCTGCCAGATGAAAAAGTTTGGGGATCGCTCCTCTAGGTTCTTGCACTTTGTCATTAGTTCTCTTGTTTTCCTATTTCGTTGAATTTAGTCCCGCTCAGCCTGCTGCCAGCTGAGTGAATGGAACCCCAGGCTGACAGCAGGTTGAGTGGCTCAGCCAAGGTCTCAGCTGCTGGCCTGCTCAGCCCGCTGCTAGCCTGGGGTTCCTTGGGGTCCCCAGGCCAGCAGTGGGTGCTGAGTGGGGCTCGCGGCCAGGACCCCAGGTGGCAATGGGGCAGCAGCCGGAACCCCAGAGCAGTGGCGGGCTGAGCCACTCAGCCTGCCACTGCGTGCCATCAAAAATCAGCTCGCATGCCACCTTTGGCACATGTGCTGTAGGTTGCCGAACCTTGCTCTATACACTAGTAAGGAGATGAGCATATTACAGTTGTTGGAGGGCTCTATTTAGCAGTAACAGGGCTATAGGAAAGTCAGTCAACATTTTTGTTTCTCTGATGAAAACTGGCCTACTCCCTTCCCCATACCAAACTTGTCACAAATAATTGTCAACAACTTAATTTTCTGTTTTTGGCTAAGATATTGATTTAAAAAAATATTGAAAGTGAATTCAGGATTGTTAGCAAGCATTTTTGGCAAACAAATTTGTTAAATGACAATCTAAATGGCAACACAGTACTGCTTTCATGCTTGGCTCACCCCCTAGCCTGCTCGTCCAACAATTGCAGTAGAGGAGGAGATAGGTGGAAATCTGCAGGACCCCAAAATCCACCTCTTGGGGTGCAGAGTGGCAACAGCAGCAGCAAACCCTCAGGTCCGATCACATGCCAATGGCCACCACCTTCAGCCCAACGGACCATGGTGAAGTTAGCACAGCATCTGATCTCAGGGATGGGGCACCCATGGAGCCACAGCAGCTCATCCTGCCCTATGCAGCTCCCCCCGGATGAGATGAATCGCTACCAGCCTGGGGGAGAGATGCGCTCCCCAGCTAGGGTGACCTGATCCAGATGTTCTGATTTTATAGGGCCAGTCCTGATATTTGGGGCTTTGTCTTATATAGGCACCAACTACCCCAAGCTAGGTGATCAGACAGCAAGTGTGAAAAATCAGGACAGGGGTTGGGGAAGGAATAGGAGCCTACATAAGAAAAAGACCCAAAAATTGGGACTGGCCCTATAAAAGTGGGACATCTGCTCACCCTACCCCAACCCCCTGTCCTGATTTTTCTCACACGCTACCTGGCTATCCCCAGCCCAGTCCTGTGCAACCCTTCCAATCCTGGTTTTCACTTTCGTTCCTCAGTAGGCAGCCAGCCAGCCTCCCCTCCCGCCCCCAGCACCTCACCCAACCCAGCCCTGATGGAGGGGATGGGGGAGAGAGGGGTGCTCCGTGGGGGGGAGAGAACCAGGGGGATACTCTGTGGGGCAGGGGGCAGAATGGATGTTATGGGGGACAACAAAGGATACTCCCAGAGCCACTGAGCCTGCCTCACCTCACACCAGGGGAAAGAGTCACACTCACAGGTGAGTTCCTTCCCCCCACCCCTTCCCAGCAGCCAATCCCCTCCCTCAGACTGTGCTGCATTCAGCTCTCTCTAGGACCCGGAAGCCCTGCTCTTACATGCTCCACTGCTTTCCATCTGTCCCGGCTCCCAGCAGAGCGGTGCCCTAGGCAGCTGCTTGTTCTGTCTATGGCTAAGGACAGCCCTGGGGGGCTGTAAGGGATGATGTAGGGGAGCATTTGGGTGAGGAAGGGCAGGGCCTAGGTTAGTTTGTGGAGGTTATGTGGGAGGGCATAGAGGGCTGTAGGGGATGATGTAGGGGAGGGGAGCATGTGGGGTGAGGAAGGGCCGGTTGTACAGATTATTTCCTCCTTGGCTAGCAGCAGTTGCTGTGAAATCCTCAGCAGTGGGTCCTTATTTTGCTAGTAAAAAAAATCACCTAAATCCTCTTGAGTTTGATCCCTCCACCCCCAAAAAAGGCAGCTCCTAAACTCCCTTCCCCCCAAACCAAATCACCTCAAGGAAACAGAACCAAGAGCAGTGAAGCAAATTCCTGTAGCAGCTTCGAATCCAGGCTCTTGAGTTAGGGAATAATGCAGGGAAGCCTGGCTCTCTCACCTCACTCCTGCAGGCCCGGCGTTACAGCCTTAGACCAGCCCCGAGACCACCACCACCTACCTCCCCCTCTCCAGCGCCACCCCAGAAAACGCTGCCACAGAGAGGTGCCGAGTCCCAGCCGCACGTGGGACGCCCCAGCAACGTGTTGCTGTGCCTGGGCTGCAAGAACCCCGTCCCACAGGGTGTCCGTCCACCCTCCATACAGCCTGGGACCTGGCGGGGGCTCTGAGTACAGCCTCCCCCCACTAGCTGGGGGGGTCACCCACTGCAGCTCCCTTGAGCTGAGCTCCCCTCTGGGGCTGGGCGGGGCCTCTAATTGCAGCCCTCCCCCCAGCTGTTGGGGGAGGGGGGACTGCAATCAGACTGCGCCCCTCCCCCGAGGAGCCGGGAGGCTGTTCTGGTTCCCCACCTGCCCGGGGGCTGGCGAGGAGCCGCTGGAGGAGTTTGTTTGCCGTCTGTCCCCATCCCTCTGATGGTTTGAGCCCAGTCTCCTCCTCCCCCCGTGCTAGATGCTCCGCGCACTCCTCGCTGCCCTGCCGCGCTCTCCTACCGCCTTCTCCCGCTCCGCGAGACATGGACCCGGCCAGCACCCCGGACCCCACCATCGTGCAGCCCCCCGGGACCACCCCGCCCTACCCCTCCCAGGACCAGCAGGAAGAACAGCTGCGGATCGGGGAAAGCGGACAGTTCAGTGAAGGGCTGGAGGACAGAGGTGAGCCCCGTCCCTACACCCTCTCCCCACATTCTCCCCGAAATCACCCCGGCAGCCCCCCACCTACAGCACACACCCTGCAACCCTAACACTCCCCCCAAAAAGCACACCCTGCGTCCTTCCCCCAAATCACTCCTCGCAGCCCCCATAATAAGCTCTCCCGTCCTAAATCACCCCACTGCAACCTTCCCCAAACGTAACTTTCTCCTAAATCACCCCCGCGGGCACCTCTGCTGTCCCCCATTACCCCCCTTTCAGTGCTCCATCACTCCCCTACATTTCTCCCTAAGGCGTATCCCTCCCCCAGTCGCTCCCTGAAGCCCCCTCACATTTGTTCCGCCACCATATTCCCCCTGCAGCCTCTTAGCGGTCCCTCCGACATCCCGTATTATCATAATTGCCCCGACACCTATCCTGACTCGCCCATTACACATAGCCACTTACCGTTCTTTAATAATCCCGGCCCATCCCTCAACGCACCTGCAACTCTTTTTTGCTTTCATCACCCCTGCAGCCTTTCTAGTACACACCCTATACCCCCTGTACCTTTCCCTTTAATCCTTCTCCTCAGCCCCTCCAGTAACTACCCCAACAGCCTGCCCCCAGAAGCTTCCTAAGGCCCACCCTATACACTCTTTCCCTATGCCTTCCCCCATGCCACCACAGCCTCAGAACAGCACTTTTCCAGATGAGAGGCGGACAGCCTAAGTAGTTCAGGGAGATTCTCAGATATATAGCCAGTCTAACTGCTTTCCACCAGAGAGTGGGGTGGGAGAATCCCCAAGGATGCAGTCAGAGCTAGGGAATCAGCCATGAGATGTCCCAGAGGCTGCAGACTAGAGGAATGGGAGAGGAGGGGAAGCTCCTCAAAGAAGTAAATTAGTGATAAAAAGGGAGGGGTTCAATGAGGGGATTCCAAGGAGGGACAGTCAGTGCTGGGGTCTCTGCTAACCTACTTCCTACAGAAAGGCTGCTGTTTGCTGATGGGATTGAGCCCACTTAGTGCAGCAGCTACCAAGAGGCTCTCCAAGGGGCTTTGGTGGGCCATGAGGTGGTGCTTAAATCTATAGTGCCCCCAAAGGTGCAAATCCCACCACTGCCAACATAAGGCATTCAAAAATCGTGAGCCAGCTCTCCCCCCAAATCATGAAATTTAAAAAATAATAGTGGTTGGTTTGTGTTTTTTACCTGCCCTCTTATTTGAATATCTGGGGAAAACTGCCAACCTCTAAACTGTGTGTGATCTTTACAGGTTCAAAATTCAACCTTAAATGCACATGCACAAATGCAGGCATCACTGCACTCCACTTACCCTTGCCTATCCCCTGGTTGTAGGAAGCTGCCATTTTATCCCTCTCTGTTCTCCTTCATCACTATCCTGTCTCCCTCCATGCCCCAACTTGTGCTTCACTTGCATTCACTCGCTATGCTCCTACACAGTCTATTGCCCCTCACCTTCCCCCTATATTTTCCTCTCATTCTCATCTTCTCCCTCTTCTAGTGTCCTAATTTTACTGTCTGCACCCCACATTCCCCTGCACCTCCTCAGTCCCCATCCTGTGCTCCACATTTCCCTGCATCTCCTTAGGCTTCCTCAGGCTTCCCATATTCCTCTTTCTCTTCACAGTTCCTTTCCAGTTCCCTAGCCACAGAGTATAGGAGCATGACTATCTTCCTTGAGATCCATCTGGGCTTCAGTCATACTGGGGAAAATATTGGAATTGGTGACCATCTTTACTGTCTTGCTTTCATGGCCAAAGGCTGATCCATGACTGACTCCTAGGTGCAACGATAATACAAATACATAATAAAATACTACTAATAATATGTAAAAATGGTAGACATCTTGACAGAGGGCAGCTTGTGGCTTTAGTTCCATTGGAAGTAATGGGAAACATCAGCCATTTTGACTAAGGTCAAAATGCAAAAGTTTGGCAGGAATTTGGAGCTCTAGAGAAACTTAAAATCTGCAACCCCCACCCTCTGTCATGAGGTTTGTGATAAAATGGTCAGAGCTGGCACCTTTAAAATCAAGGGAGATTTTGAGAAGAGATTTCCCAGCTAAATTGGCCTGTAGTAGGATTAAAGGAGAAAGAGTCCAGGAAGCTGTCTCACTGTCCCCAGTATTTCCAGGAAAAGTTTCAGTATAATTTTTTTAGTTTGTTTATAATATTGCTGAAATATTGCACTTTTTACAGTGGCTCTTTCCAATGAATCATATAGGTATGAATCTCTAATGCAGTTGGCTTCAGTAATTTTTCAAGTACTGTACTTCTAAGGATCCTTATGCATTTTGTTAAATCAAAAAAGGTCACTGAAGTATTTGGAGGGAAAATGGTTCTTTAAGGGCTTTCCTTAGTTAATGAGAGTTTTTCCATGGACTCTAATTGATTTTGGATCAGGTCCTTGATTTAACATTGTAATCAGACAATAGGGCTTTATTTTTTTTCAATTAACAAACCCAACAACAGAGAAATTCAAACGTGACATTTTAAAATGCTATTTTAGTAAAATTAAAAAAAAAACTTCTGTTAAATCAGCATGTGGTATCACTTCATAAACATCTTGTGTTCTGGAATTATTATTTAATATAATAATTTTATGTGTTGTGAAATGTATATTTAGGTGGTGAAACATAATATAAAATATACCAAATTCAATGCATTTAACAAATGCATTATCTTTACATTAGGGATATTTAGGTGCTAAATCAAGTTATTGTTTGAGCAAAATTATTCAGCACCTCGGTTTCAGGGTGGAGAAATCTTATCAATAGATGCAAGCTCATCATTTTGTAACAATGCAGGTCATATTTAAAGGTGGTTTAAAATGTGCCGTGGTCAGTTAAAATTAAACATTGTTTTGTAACATGCAGTGAAAAGATCAAAAGCTCTCCCTCATGAATCTGTTTGCTGTATGTAAATTAATGAGCTAATGTTTTTTGTAAAAGGATTTTCATGCTATGTGTTTGGTAGCTGCATGAATATGTGTGTATGTTTGCATGCAGTCCCCTAGGACTCATTAAAATGAGATGATGCTTCTTGTGGCGGAAAATTGTAAATAAATAAAAGTAGGTGACTTATTTTAGGGAGGAGGAAAAAAAGTTACATCCTTCTAACCAAGAATATTTCAATCATTTTTAACATACACGTTACAGTGTAGCTCTCATAGCTAGGGTGCTTTGATTTTATGAAATTAAGGCGCTGAATCTTATACAGTGGGGAAGCACTCTTGGCACTTGAATTACAATTAGCAATAAAAAGGGGCTAGCTGTGAATGTGTTTCCTTTTATTTAGCTAAGAGTCTATATGATTCATAAACCTCTATTGTATGCCTTGGTCTTCATGGCAGCAGCTGTCTGTTACCTGGGAATTGGATGATGTATTTAAAGAAAGAAACAAGCAGGAATGAATGTGTCATTCTACCTGATGTTTGTTTCACCTCAGAGCCAAAATCAGCCAAAAGCTTTACATCTGGACAGAATTTGGACCTTAAAGGAGAACCCTTAAATGCTGCTAGAAAAAAGAATGCCAACAAACAAGGAGAGATGTTCTCTCTGTGGTTATACAATTAGAATAATGAAATCTTATCTTTATCTCTAGACCTGTTTTTAGGTGTTAGCCTCATAAAAGCCACCATTGAAATTGTGCACATTTGTTGGCAGTGGCACAGGTCTAGTACTGAATGGATATGGAGGAGGAATTACCTTCTAAACTGCTTGCAATGGTCCTTTTAGTGAGAAGTGTGTATTGTTGCTACCCATTCCAGACCTGTTCTGTGAACATACAGAGGAATCAAAGCATTGAGGGCTATCAATCTGGTAATTCGAAAAGCATTAAATGTGTGTTGAAAATAAATCCAATTTAAACATAAAAATTAAGAAATACGATCTCTTATTATAGGACCAAATTCTTCTCTGACATATAAGAGTGCAGCTCCTCTTGAAGTTAATTAGTTTCATGTATGTAACTGAGGCAAAATTTGGCACAAAGAATTTAATAATTATGTGTGAAAACTCTGTACAAACATTAAGTAATTAATCCTTATAACACCCTTGTGAGGTATCCTAGGCAAATATTATCCCTGTTTACCAATGGGGAAATTGAGGCAGTGGGGTTAAGTGATTTTCCCAAGAGCACAAAATGAGTTATTGATAGGAATTCTTAGTTCTAATCCTAGTTCTAATGCCCAACTCCGTTTTCAAGCCATCTATGCTGCTTCTAATGTTTATAATGCACTAGCTTTACAAATTCAGAGCCTACAGTAGTTTCCGTTTTCAAACGTGTGTTTTCTGAAAAAGTGACAGACATCCTGGAAGATTCACTGGAGAAGACTGACTGGATTTTACATTTGTTAAACAAAATATTCCAGAGATCATGAGTGAAACAGATTTGGATCAGATTTTACAGTTTCTGGTGAAAGGAAATATATATAAAAAATTTAATTAAATGTATATCATAATTAGGGCTAAAAGAAGATGAGGGGAGAGAAGGAGCAGAAGACTATCACTATTTTTCTGATATTTAAATTGAATTGTTAGCTGGGGATTAGGATGGGGAAAACAGGGGAGGGTTTCATAGTTGGAAAGCATGGTGAAAGACCAAAAAAAATTTTTAAAAATTGGTTAGGACCTAGGACCCAATTCTACACCCACTGCACTGATTTCAGGAAGAGCAGGATCAGGCCCTAAATTCCTCTCTCATGTCCCTCTATGTGGGGATTGTATGCCTTTGCAGGAGGATAGATGTTATGCTCTAACAGAGAGACAAGGTGGTGGGTGAGGTAATATCTTTTATTGGACCAACTTCTGTTGATGAGAGAGACAAGTTTTTTGAGCTACATATGGCTCTTCCTCAGGTCTAATAGGTCTTTTTCATCTCTAAGTTTTTTTCATCATCCTCCTAAAATACATATGCTCCTGCTTTGATACTCCATTTGAGTATTGTATTTTAATGGATCAGCAAGTTAACTTCTCAGGTGTGTGAGCCTGGTGAACTTAACACTCCAACACAATTTTTTTTTCCTGTGTTCTTATAGTTCTCTTCTGGAACTAGGGTGACCAGATGTCCCAATTTTATAGGGACAGTCCTGATATTTGGGGCTTTTTTCTGTTTGGGGTCCTATTACCCCCACCCCCATCCCGATTTTTTACACATGCTGACTGGTCACCCTATCTGGAACTAAGGCCAAATCCTGAATAATTGAAGTCAGTTAAAGTTTTATCATTGACTTAAATAGGTGCTGGATCAAGTCCCTCATGTGTACCTGTATCAGTGTCTACATGGGGATAAAACCCCCATGGCTGGCATGGGCGCTGCGGCTGAAAAATTTCTGTGTAGACACGGGGGCTTGGGCTGGAGCCTGAGTTCTAGGGCTCTGTGAGGGTGGCGGGTCCCAGAGCTTGGACTCCAGCCCTAACCTGACTGTCTACATAGCAATTTTTAGCCCTGCAGCTTGAGCTCCACAAGCTTAATTCAGCTGACCTGAGCCAGCTGTGGCCATGCTCATGGGGCTTTTATCCCCATCTAGACATACCCAGTGAAATTACTGCGAACCTTCCTTTAGTTGCCTGAAGATAGCGGGGCTCTTCTGGGGTGAAGATTGCAGTTAATACTCTGTCAGGTGAAATGCAAACATTAGAGCCAAAACATGTTCTCCTTGCTCACTCAAGCACTCTTATTAGCTTCATTCACCCGAATTCAGTGAGGTGAGTAGAATTAGGCTCATAATGTACCATATACGAGATATACAATTATCTGTTTGGTCCTGAATTGACACAGATGTGTTTTTCTTTTTTAAAAGGAGTAACGTAATGTTCACACCACTTTGTATATTGCCTTTATCAGGTTTACTAGAAAGCAGTACAAGGCTAAAACCTCATGAAGCTCAGAGCTACAGAAAGAAGGCGTTATGGGTTTCATGGGTCTCCATCGTTGTCACACTGGCTCTTGCAGTGGCTGCCTTCAGTGAGTATTGGGAATATTTTAAACTCTTTAAGCCTTTTTTTTGGCTATCAGAATTTCTCAAAAACCTACAAGATGCGTTGTGCTTTTATATCTATATTACTGGTGGAGTGATTTCTTTGTAGATTGCTTGGGTCTGCGTGGTGCTTATAAATTAGTAAAACAGCTTTTTCTTTTTTTTTCTTCAGCAGAGAGGGTTGCTGAGGGTAGGAAGATATAGGATATTTTGATTTCTGGTAGCATTTGTGCATGTGAAAAACTGTTCATTTTTCAGACTAGTCTTAAAAAAAATCATTATACCGTGGATTGCTTTCAACCAAGTAGTTCAAACATGAGAAGTCTAGACCTACCTGAGGCTTATATTTGGAATGCTGTGAAGATAAAAGATGAAATGTAGTGGGAAGATGTATAATTTCTCTTAGGCTGGCAAATACCCTAACACAAAGCTAATTTTTGGGAGTGAAATCCCAATCTTTTTAATAAGTCTGTCTTCCTGGAGGCAAATTTAATGACATCTATCTGGTAATCATTTTCATATGGAGAATTAAAAAATAATTCAACATTTTCATCATGTGAAAAACGGGGTTATAGGTTATTTTTTCAAATTTGTGCCGAGTAAAAGTGTCTTTATTTCACTGCATTAAACAGCACTTTTTTCTGTTTTAAAATAACACATTTTCTATCAGTTTATTATCCTAATAATACAATGATCTTTATTTAATTTGATGGATAAAACAAGACCCATCATGGGACCTGAATTTTGCAGTGAATAAAAAAAAAAGTTAATTCCCTTTGTTTGTTTGTTTATTTAGAGCCCAGAATGTTTACTGCTCATTAAAAAGGATAAGCTCCATGCTTCTAGCTAGGAGACAAGAGGCTTCTGAGATCCTCAGAATGTCATCCTTCATTTTGGAAAAGACAGACTTGTATTTTCTGGGAGCTGCAGCAGCATGTGTTTTATTATTCCAATCTGTAATGTTGGACCGGCTGCTGGAAGTTGGTGTCAGCTCCCAAGAGGGATTATTAGAATCTGACCAAATGGTCTCTGCAAAATTCAGCATATATTACTCGAAGCTATTTATATGAAAAATAAGTACAATAGTTTGACTTAAAAAAAAGAGAAGGAACATTTAAAAGCAGCATCTAATGCATTATAGAATATAAACATTTTATGAGAAAGGAGGACAGCTGAGTTTACATTTTGTTCTGCTTCATGAAAATTCAGTAATTTCTTTTTCATACTGGCACTGTAAGAACAAAATTGATTATCGTCCCTTCCAAAGAGTTTTGTTATGCAAGTTTTATAAAGATAATAGATCAGGTGATATATATGAATTGTGATTATTCAGACTTACTTATATTATAGCTAATAAAGCTAATAACATTATTTTTAGTCACTTGTTTTCAGATATTTAATTTAATGTTAGAAGTCTTTTGTTTCACTGAAAACAGCTTTCATTTATCAAAGTCACAAGACATTAATAAGTACAAAAACAGATTACTATAAATATTCATTTTTCTGTGAAATATTATTTTTAAAGTTAGTCTGGATAATTAGATTATTTGAAAATCTTACCTGGTCATTATTATTATCATTTATTCTTTGTATTATGGTGGAGTAGGATGTGAAAGCTGGGTATGATTATGATGGTGGGGACACTGTCCAAGACAAGCAGATGATAGGATGACAGAGAAAATAATGCAAACACAACTATTCAATGTGGGGGATTGAGGTGATGACATAACACTAAAACGGAGTTTACCATAAAGGACGAAGTCTCGTCTAATCACCTGTCTAACCAGTCATCTCCTTTGTTTACTTTGCAAAATATTTAATGATGCATAAATGAGGCCTTGATCCTGCAAATAAGCACCTGCTTAATGTCTCGTGTGCAAAGCAGGTGAGTAAATGTTTACAGGATTGGAGTCTTAAAGTGTATGCTTTTCAGGGCATTCATTTCACATAGTCACTGAGCAGCTGTCTTTAGGAACATACATGTAAGAGTGGTTTAAAAAAAAAAGAAATACAGTAACTCCTCACCTAACGTCTTCCTGCTTAATGTTGTTTCAAAGTTACGTCGCTGCTCTGTTAGGGAACATGCTCGTTTAACGTTGTGCAATGCTTGCTTATAACATCATTTGGCTGCTTGCTCTGTCAACTGCTTGTAAGATTCTGTAGAAGAGCGGCAACTTTCTAAGGGAGCTTTGCACAAGTTCCTCTTCTCCGCCTCCTGTCCATCCCTCCCATCACTTCCCCTGCCACCAAACAGTTGTTTGGCGGCGCTTAGGACTTTCTGGGAGGGTGGGAGAGGAGTGAGGAAGTGTCGTGTCTCTGCTCCTCTCCCTCCTTCCCTCCCAGAAAGTCCTGAGCGCTGGGAGGGAGGGGGAAGAGCGGGGATGCGGCGTACTCCGGAGGGGAGTGGAGTGGGTGTGGGAAGAGGTGGGCCTGGAGCATCCACTGGCAAAGTTGGCACCTGTTCTTCTGGAGGGAAGCTGCTGCTGCTGCTGCGCAAGGTGCTTCCTTGCCTGCAGCAGTCTGTGCCTGTGTAGGGTAAGCCATGGGCACCTCCCAACCACAGTACAGTACTGTACAGTATATAATGTCTTTTTGTCTGCCTCCAAAAAATTTCCTTGGAACCTAAACCCCCGCATTTACATTAAATCTTATGGGAAAATTGGATTAGTTTAACATCATTTCACTTAAAGTTGCATTTTTCAGGAATATTACTACAACGTTAAGTGAGGAGCTACTGTATAAAAGAAGCTATGTTAAATATTCAGCACGCACCTAATCTCAGGAAAAGACTTAAAACTGTAATGACATAATTTTTATAGACTATACCAAATGGTTACACCATTCATCTTCATAGTGAAGTTGGGTACCCTACAATGAATGAACAATGGGTCACTTTTTGTGTAATATATTGTTAACATGTTAATTAAGGACCACCTCCATGCCCCTACACTTGAATTCATTGGGACTGTAGACAAGAATAGGGAGAGCAGAATTTACCCCCACATATTATAAACACAATTAATTATTCATAGACTACTTGGTCTTAACAGAGTGGTAATTGTATTTATGCTCAATAACAGTTAATAATTACAGATATATTGATTATGTCCAACTTATTTTAGGTGTTTGGAATACATCTTTCATCATGGTATCTAGATGCCAAATTTGTTAAGAATTAAAAGCAGCTGCAGTACAAATCTGCAGTACAAATCTTAAACATTCACAGAGATTTAATGATCAATTGTCAAATAATTAACATGTAACAATGTATTATTAGAGCCTTTTATATTCTTACTATTAAATGTCTTTTGAACTCTGAGTGATTGACTGTTCCATATGGTCCTTTACAATTTCTTAATTTTGATTGCAGTTTCAGCAGTTGACCATCTCATTAAAGTCTCCCATGTTATATCATTAATTATCTGCTCTTTTTCATTTGTTTTTTTTTTTGTTGTCAGCTTGTTCCTCTAGCCGAGGGTTCTCAAATTTAATTGCACCATGACCCCCTTCTGACAACAAAAATTACTACATGACCCCGGAAGGGGGATCCGAAGCTTGAACCCCTCCCAAGCCCTGCCACCCCGGTGGGGGGGCCAAAGCCTGAGGGGGCAAAGCTGAAGCCCAAGGCCTTCAGCTCCAGGCAGGGGGCCTGTAACCTGAGCCCTGCCACACAGAGCTGGAGCCTTCAGGTTTTGGCCCTGGGCAGTGGGGCTCCAGCTTTGGCTTTGGCTCTGGGCCCCAGCAAGTCTTAGCCAGCCCTTGCGACCCCATTAAAACAGGGTTGCGACCCACTTTGGGGTCCCAACCCACAGTTTGAGAACCACTGCTCTAGCCAATCCCTGAGTTAGGAGACATGCCAGGTGATCAAAAAGTTGCTGCCTGTTTGATATAAATGACCGGTTGTCAGTTTAGTCATCTGACTCTGACAGTCCTTCGCAAACACCTGCTATTTCCTCCTCACTATTTCCTCACAACCCATTCAAACTATTTTTTTTTGATAAGAACAGATTTAAAAGTTTATTAGAAAATATTTAAAAATAAACGATACAGAGAGTTTGAAAAGTCAGTTATTGATCATCGGGGGTAGCATACAGAGTATAGGGGGATGCTAGTAGTTTGGCATTGAACAGCACGTAGCATATACAGTCTGCCATGTTCCCAGTGCGGGGTGTACGATGGGTGAGATCAAGATACAGTCAGGAAGCAGTGGGGGTACATCGCTCATACATACAGGTTACAGACAGTCATGGGTAAAGATAAGCGGGCTGGGTAATGGGGATAGGATGACCCTCTCATGGTGGAGTTCGGTTCTGTGGGTTCAGGGCTCAAGGGATAAAGTCCAGCAGGGGAGGTCCACAAGTTTCCTCCCCCTCGTGGGTTCACAAAGTCATGCCGGCTCACACTTGGTATTGGCGGTGGCCGGTGATGTGCTCTGTGTAAATGTCTCTAGACCATCGAATAGTGTCTGAGACCATTAGGCATCTCATGAGCCCCAACGATCAGAGCGTCGGTGTAGACCTCGTAGCCCTTTGTCCGCAGGGTGTCCGCCAAGGGAGCGTATTTTTCAAGTTTGCGGGCTTGGGCTTCATGGAAGGCCGGGGTCCTGTTCTTGAACGGGATCGTCACATCGACGAGGATGATCTTTTTCCGATCCTCGTCCGTGACGACGATGTCAGGGCGCAGTGGGCTGTCTGTGTCGGGGATGGTGTGGTTGACAGCGATCTCTCCCAGGTACGGGGCAATGGCCTTCACTAGGCGGTCCTGGACAGCGTTGTGGCGCAGCTGCCAGGCTCTGGCATGTGGCCTGCAGCTGCACAGGACGTGGGGCAGGGTCTCCATGGCATACCCACACTTCCTGCAGCGCTTGTCCCGGTTCCTGTGGCGGACGGCTCCATTGAGCGGGACACAGTTCAGTTGGGCGCGGTGTATGAACCGCCAGCTGGCGAATCGGGTGAAGCTGCCCGCAGGGAGGAAGTGGTTGCTGGAGTCCCACTTGCTGGTGACCTGGAAGGCCTTGCCCTGGTCCGGTTTTTTTCCTCAGGGTGTCCACGTAGGGTGCGTGGACGGCAGCATTCAGGGACTTCTCCAGCATGCCTCTGGCTCCGGGGCTGATGATGGTGTTGCCCTCCATCTCGATCCGCGGCACCAGGACTCCCAGCTCCCGCCGTTCCTCACTCCACACCCAGCGGCAGCCCAGTCGCTTTCCCAGTTGGCGCATGGCGTTGCGGGCGCGGGTCCACAGTGAGGCCATGTCGCCCCTGTCCCAGGCAAATTCGCTGTCCAGGGAGCCGCTCAGGAAGGTGGCTACATCTTGGTCGTACTTGTTTATAAAGGCAAAGTGTTGGGTATACAGACCTGATCTTCAGTTTCAGTGAGGAACAATCTTGTGAACCTGCTCTGCTAGATGTTTGATAGTTGTCAGACTGCATTGCCTGCCTGCCTTCTGACTACTTCCTTTTGATTTGTCATTAAGTTCTCCCTGTACCCTTCTCTTTCAGTCTTCATAATATTTCCCCCGCCCCCTTGGAGTCCTGTACATTCTTATTGCACCACTACTGCAGTAGCACATAAAAAACCTGTTAGAGAGGGGGACCAGCCGTGAGACTGCATGAGACCTGTATCTTTAAAAATAGAAACATTAGAAGGATAATAAAAATTTTGGGAGGGGTGTGTGTGTGTGTGTTTGGAGGGAGGGGGTGGAAGTTGAAATTTTTTCCCTTCATGCTTACAGTGGTTGCAACTAAAATAATCACTAATTTTGCTTTACAATCCCCATCTTGTGGTGCTGCAATGCAGTCCCCATCCATCCATCCATTAATCCAGGATTAGCTAGAGCTGCATTCAGAACTAATTTTGCAACTCCTTAATCAGCTGGAATGGTCACTGTGTGATGTGAGACTTTCCTTTTCAATGGGCTGACCTGCTTGTTCCTGCATAATTTGCAATACGATAGTATTCTTAAAGGAGGTTGATAAATCTGACACTAATGGTGATAAGCATGTGCAAAGAAGATACTTTTAGGGAAGGAGATTGTCAGCAGGGGCTTAGAAGCTGGGCTGCATCATGCTAAGCTATCTTTGTGCCAGGCTTATTGTTGAAAGGGCAGTGAGCATGGCCAAAATTCACATATAGATTGTAGTGCTGTGAGAAAAGACATTGGAAATCCTATGGACCATTGGCCTAAAGGAAGAATCTTTGTACATCTCCACAGTACCCTGCTTCCACTCTTCAGCATCGTGTCTTGCTCATTTGCTATGTTGCTAATGGGTCCTGATGTTATCTGCATTAATTTGATCCCTCTGATAGGGTTTTTAGGCTGTGAATCGTGAGTTAATGCACAGTGATTTATAATATTTAAAACGAGAGATATAAAACTCTAGTAATGGCATAACAGATGTGTAATGGTGTAGCATAGGTACCTTGTGATGAATGAATTGTTGAAGTCACAGCAAGTTGCCACTGAAAATCCAGCTAGATGGCTGAAAGAAGGAAGCTGCATCGGTCTGAGCATGTTTGGTTTCATCTGGTTAGAAGAGCTAAACAGGGTTTGGCCTGGTCCTTGGGTGGAAGTCTTCCTAGGGAAAAATGATTTGGTTGAATATGCTTATCTTTTGTGTACCAGACAACTGAAAAATAAGAATGACAGTAGAAGCAGCTTTTTCCTTTAGCTCAAAGAGTAATTCCACTGTTGTCAGATGCAAAGATGTCCTACTCTTGACGATTGTTCAGAAGCTTCAGCTACTGCAGAATGCAGCTTCCTGCCTCTGAACTCTGCGCAGGTCACTGCAGTCCAATTGGTTCTGCGTGCAGTTGAAGGTGTTGGTTCTAAGAGTAGAGCTATAAAAGCCTTGAGTGCTCATAAGACTTTATAGACTTTAATTAGGGTGTCCATGTTTCCCGTTTTGGCCGGGACAGTCCCTTTTTTAAGCCGTCTCCTGGCCATCCCGACTGTTTTTTCCTGAAAGAAGGCATTTGTCCCATTTTTGCTGCAAGAGCAAACAGGACAAATGCCCACTTTTGTCCAAAAAATGGGGTGTTGTGTGGAAGAACATGCAGAGTGAGTGTGAGTGGAGATGCCAGCAAGCCCCCTCCCCCCATTACAGCATGTGGGTCAGGGGCCAGGCAGGACTCCAGTGACTGGCAACAGCTTCCTAAGGGGGCTCCCGCAGGGTTCCAGCGATGGGCAACAGCCTTGCTGAGAGGGGTGGGGGCTTGGGCGAGTGGCTGGAGATCTCCTGTTTTCTCTTTGGGAAATATGGTCACCTTACATTTAATTTATAAAACTCTTAATATCAATGAAGCTGTCATAAACGGATAGTTAAGAGTTAATAGAACAGAAGTACTTCATGTCTCTTTTGCCTGTAAAGGGTTAACAAGATCAGTGAGCCTGGCTGTCACCTGACCAGAGGACCAATCAGGGGACAGGATACTTTCAAATCTTGAGGGAGGGAAGTTTTTGTGTGTGCTGTTAGTTTTTGGTTATTGTTCTCTCTGGGTTCTGAGTGACCAGATGTGCAACCAGGTTTCTCTCCAATCTCCCTGATACAGGTTCTTATAGATTCAAAATAGTAAGTACTAGGTGATAAGGCGAGTTAGGCTTATGTTTGTTTTCTTTATTTGCAAATGTGTATTTGGCTGGGAAGAGTTCAAATGTGTATTTGGCTGAAAGGATTTTAATTTGTACTTGTATACTTAGGCTGGGAGGGTATTCCCAGTGTCTATAGCTGAAAGACCCTGTAACATATTCCATCTTAAATTTACAAAGATAATTTTTACTGTTTTTTCTTTCTTTAATTAAAAGCTTTTCTTGTTTAAGAACCTGATTGTTTTTTTATTCTGGTGAGACCCCAGGGGACTGGGTCTGGCTCCACCAGGGAATTGGTGGGGAGAAAGGAGGGAAGGGGGAGAGAGAGGTTAATTTTCTCTCTGTGTTAGGATTACTTTCTCTCTCAGGGAGAGTCTGGGAGGGGGAGAGAGAAGGAGGGGGGAAGGTGAATTTTCCTCTCTGTTTTAAGATTCAAGGAGTTTGAATCACAGTGATCTTCCAGGGTAACCCAGGGAGGGGAAGTCTGGGAGAGGCAACAGTGAGGGAAAGGGTTTATTTTCCTTGTGTTAAGATCCAGAGGGACTGGGTCTTGGGGGTCCCCGGGCAAGGTTTTGGGGGGGGACTGGAGTGTACCAGGCACTGGAATTCCTGGTTGGTGGCAGCGCTACAAGTACTAAGCTGGTAATTGAGCTTAGAGGAATTCATGCTGGTACCCCATCTTTTGGAGGCTAAGGTTCAGAGTGGGGAAATTATACCATGACATGGTGTGCAGCGTGTGGGATAGATAGATAAGATAGAATCCAAAAGCCAGTGAGGTTTTTATTTCTCTCTCTGCTAGCTATCTGCAGGCAGACTGAGGTTTGGATTTAGAAGCAAAAGCCAGCAGGATTTTTTCTTTCTCTTTCCCTGCTAGCTGTGTGTAAAGCAGGCTAGAGGAGATTGTTTTAAAAGCAAAAGTCTGGAAGTTTATTTTTGGTCTCTCCCTTGTGAGTACTCTGAAGGCAAAGGCATTAGGGTTTAACAAAGATCTTTGTTAAACAAAGGGACTCCAGTTGTGAGTCACCATACACCAGCAAAACACATTTGCAAATGAATGGTTTTTTTTCTTTCTAACTCTGTCGGGAATAGCTAGGTAGAAGGAGTTAAAAAAAAGCAACCCTAAGGAGGCAACAGAGAAGCAGCATTTCAGGCAGTAAACAGCAGAGGGCGCCCCAGCACAAGAAAGCAGAAACCATGACTACCAAGGACACCCTGAAACAGGAACGGGCAAAACTGGAGGCAGAGAAACAAATCAAAGATGCAGACCGCAAGTGAGACATGGAAAAGAAACTACAAGAATTAGAAATAAAACCAAAAGAGATGGAGCTGAGAGAAAGAGAAAGAGAGGCTGCCCACAGGAGAGAGCTGGAGATAAAAGAAAGAGAGAAGGAAGAAAAGGGGCTGCCCACAAAAGACAGATAGAACTCCAGAGGGAGGTCCACCAGCAGGCCCTGGAATTAGAACAGGCTAAGCAGAAGAACACAGCCAATCCTAACAACCCTTCACCAGTTATTGTTCCACATCCCAAGAAATTTCCCACCTACAAGGCAGGTGATGACACTGAGGCCTTCTTAAAAAATTTTGAAAGGACCTGCCATGGGTACAACATCTCTGAAGACCAGTACATGTTAGAGCTGAGGCCACTGCTCAGTGGACCCCTAGCAGAGGTGGCGGCTGAAATGCCTAAGGAGAACATGAACAATTATAAACTTTTTCAAACCAAGGCCAGAATCAGAATGGGGCTAACACCTGACCATGTCCGTCGGAGGTTCAGAGCCCTAAGGTGGAAACCAGATGTCATTCACCCGACACGCCTACCACATTGGGAAGAATTATAATGCCTGGATATCAGGAGCCAATGTTAAATCTCTGGACGACATGCACCTCCTAATACAATTTGAACAGTTCTTAGAGGGTGTTCCTGAGGAAATAGAAAGGTACATCCTAGATGGGAAGCCCAAAACTATAACTAAGGCTGGGGAGATTGGAGCCAGATGGGTGGAAGTGGCAGAAAAGAAAAAAACTACTATCGGGGGAGCGAATATCACAGGGGTCACACCAACAATAAACCCTATACCCGAGGGCAACCCAAGACCCCACCTACAACCCAAGGAAAGCCCCAGACACCCTATTGTCCCACCTCACCAGTCTCCAGCAACCCACCTCGGCCCAGTGACCAGTCAGCTGGGCGATGCTTTAAGTGTAATGAACTGGGACATATAAAGGCCAACTGCCCCAAGAACCTCAATCGGGTGCAGTTCATTACACCACCATCACACCAAAGATCCCCAGGCCCAGATGCCTCTCAAATACCCTTGGAGTGAAGGGAAATTTTGAGAGTGGGCGGAAAGAAGGTTATCGCGTGGAGAGACACAGGGACACAAGTGTCAGCTATCCACCAATCCTTAGTGGACCCCAAATTCATCAACTCAAAGGCCCAAGTGACAATTTACCCTTTCATGTCACAAGCTGTAGACTTACCTACAGCTGAACTGCCTGTCCAATACAAAGGCTGGTCAGGAATGTGGACTTTTGCAGTCTATGACAATTATTCCATTCCCATGCTACTAGAGGAAGACTTGGCCAACCAGGTAAAGCGGGCCAAGAGGATGGGAATGGTTACACGCAGCCAAGCCAGGCAAGATTCCAGACCCATCCCTGTTCCTGAGCCGTCCACAGGGGCCCTGTCTGTGTTAGCAGAGACCCAGACAGAGATAGTGGACCCGGATCCCCTGCGTACGACTGCAACAGCCACAGTACCTCCAGTCCCAGACCTGTACCTGGAAACGCAACCAGCACCAGAACCATTGCCAGCACTGACGCCAGCGCTTGCAAACGCATCTTCAACCCCAACGCCAGAGGGCGCCAGCGAACCTAACCTGGCAGAAGCAGCAGACAACCATACCCAAGAGGCTCAGCAAGAGCCTGAAATACCACCTGGTGGACCAGTGGAGAGCGGTTCATCAGCCACAAAAACAACCCCATCACCTACATCGCTTCCCGAGGGACCAAGCCCAAGTCCACAGTCTAAGGGAGAACTGGTGTCTCCAACCTCCAGGAAATAGTTCCAGACTGAGCAGGAAGCAGATGACAGCCTTCAGAAAGTTTGGGCGGCGGCACGGAGCACCCAACCGCCTCTCAGCTCTTCTAACCGATCCCTGTTGGTTATAGAACAAGGGCTTTTATATAAGGAGACTCTTTCTGGTGGACACCGGGAAGACTGGCATCCACAAAAACAGTTGGTGGTTCCAACTAGGTACCGGGGGAAGCTCTTAAGCTTAGCCCATGATCATCCCAGTGGCCATGCTGGGGTGAACAGAACCAAAGACAGGTTGGGGAAGTCCTTCTACTGGGAGGGGATGGGCAAGGATGTTGCCAAGTATGTCCAGTCTTGTGAGGTATGCCAAAGAGTGGGAAAGCCCCAAGACCAGGTCAAGGCCCCTCTCCAACCACTCCCCATAATAGAGGTCCCATTTCAGCGAGTAGCTGTGGATATTCTGGGTCCTTTCCCAAAAAAAGACACCCAGAGGAAAGCAGTACATACTGACTTTCGTGGACTTTGCTACCCGATGGCCGGAAGCAGTAGCTCTAGGCAACACTAGGGCTAAAACTGTATGCCAGGCCCTAATAGACATTTTTGCCAGGGTAGGTTGGCCCTCCGATATCCTTACGGATTCAGGGATAAATTTCCTGGCAGGGACCATGAAAGAACTGTGGGTAAACTCATGGGGTGAATCCCTTGGTTACCACCCCGTACCACCATCAAACCAGTGGCCTGGTGGAAAGATTTAATGGAACTTTGGGGGCCATGATACGTAAATTCGTGAATGAACACTCCAATGACTGGGACCTAGTGTTGCAGCAGTTGCTCTTTGCTTACAGGGCTGTACCACATCCCAGTTTAGGGTTCTCACCATTTGAGCTTGTGTATGGCCACGAGGTTAAAGGGCCATTACAGTTGGTGAAGCAGCAGTGGGAGGGGTTTACACCCTCTCCAGTAACTAACATTCTGGACTTTGTAAGCAACCTACAAAACACCCTCCGACACTCTTTAGCCCTTGCTAAAGAAAACCTAGGGGATGCTCAGAAAGAGCAAAAGGCCTGGTATGATAGACGTACTAGAGAGCGTTCCTTCAAAGTAGGAGACCAGGTTATGGTCTTGAAGGCGCAACAGTCCCATAAACTGGAAGCATCATGGGAAGGGTCATTAACAGCTCCCAGGCGCTCTTGGACTGTGAACTACCTCATAGCATTTCTCAATTCCTCCCTAAAGCCCAGAGTGTACCACGTTAATTCTCTCAAGCCCTTTTATTCCAGAGACTTACAGGTTTGTCAGTTTACAGCCCAGGGAGGAGATGATGCTGAGTGGCATTACGGTGTCTACGATGAAGGGAAAAGTGACGGCGGCGTGGAAGAGGTGAACCTCTCCACAACCCTGGAATGTCTGCAGCGGCAACAGATCAAGGAGTTGATGCACTCTCCCGTGAAAGTTTCCCAAAATCAGCTGGTTAAAAATTGTCCTTACAATGTGAAGAATCGTGTAGTTTTACATAATTAGTGGCATATGTAAGGGTGCATGTGTTTTATTGATCTGTTTATTCTAGAGTTCTAGGGAGAAATCACTGCCAGTGTGGTTCCACACTGTCAGCGATTTGGGGGGCGTGTCATAAAGGGATAGTTAAGAGTTAATAGAACAGAAGTACTTCGTGTCTCTTTTGCCTGTAAAGAGTTAACAAGATCAGTGAGCCTGGCTGTCACTTGGCCAGAGGACCAATCAGGGGACAGGATACTTTCAAATCTTGAGGGAGGGAAGTTTTTGTGTGTGCTGTTAGTTTTTGGTGGTTGTTCTCTCTCGGTTCTGAGAGTGACCAGACGTGCAACCAGGTTTCTCTCCACTCTCTCTGATACAGGTTCTTATAGATTCAAAATAGTGAGTACTAGGTGATAAGGCGAGTTAGGCTTATGTTTGTTTTCTTTATTTGCAAATGTGTATTTGGCTGGGAAGAGTTCAAATGTGTATTTGGCTGGAAGGAGTTCAAATTTGTATTTTGCTGAAAGGATTTTAATTTGTATTTGTATACTTAGACTGGGATGGTATTCCCAGTGTCTATAGCTGAAAGACCCTGTAACATATTCCATCTTAAATTTACAAAGATAATTTTTACTGTTTTTTCTTTCTTTAATTAAAAGCTTTTCTTGTTTAAGAACCTGATTGTTTTTTTATTCTGGTGAGACCCCAGGGGACTGGGTCTGGCTCCACCAGGGAATTGGTGGGGAGAAAGGAGGGAAGGGGGAGAGAGAGGTTAATTTTCTCTCTGTGTTAGGATTGCTTTCTCTCTCAGGGAGAGTCTGGGAGGGGGAGAGAGAAGGAGGGGGGAAGGTGAATTTTCCTCTCTGTTTTAAGATTCAAGGAGTTTGAATCACAGTGATCTTCCAGGGTAACCCAGGGAGGGGAAGTCTGGGAGAGGCAACGGTGAGGGAAAGGGTTTACTTTCCTTGTGTTAAGATCCAGAGGGACTGGGTCTTTGGTGTCCCCGGGCAAGGTTTTGGGGGGGGACTGGAGTGTACCAGGCACTGGAATTCCTGGTTGGTGGCAGTGCTACAAGTACTAAGCTGGTAATTGAGCTTAGAGGAATTCATGCTGGTACCCCATCTTTTGGACGCTAAGGTTCAGAATGGGGAAATTATACCATGACAGAAACCTTAACATGCAAATCTACAAGGCCCTTAGTGTCTGGAGACCAGACAGTTTCCAGACTACTCATGCCATTGTGCAATTTGTTTTTCTGGAATGCTCTTGTTTCTATTGTAGACCAAGGAGTGCCAGATAAATGTATTCACTCTGCCTTTCTCTTCATTTTTTAATTTGGATGGGAGTGGGTTCAGTTTGTCAAGGGCTGGTTTTAATTTTTGTAGTATATTCCCAGAAATTGATCCTGCGCGCAGGACAAATAAGTAAGTAAAATTAGGTTCATTTTTTTCCCAAAATACTTATAGAATCTGTATTTTAAAAATTATTTTACTCATAATTGTTTCTTGCCTTTTAAATAATAAGGCATTGCATTAACATAGTGTTTTTTACCTAGAGATTTTGATTGTGCAAACAACAAGAACGTCAAAGTTGTTATTTCATAACAGCAACTGCAACTTGGCCATCTTGGGTGAATTTCATCCCGGATGTAACTCAGCTGATATTATTCACTAAGGAGTTGCCCCATTGTAGGTGCACATTAAGCCATGAACCTTAGTTATGTAGGAACAGGAAATACTATTTTGTAATGAGACTGTGGCTGTGGAAAACAAATAGCTTTTTCCCTTCCGTTCTGTGCTATTCAAATCTCATTCCTAAAAGTGCACAAATACAGATTTTTGTGGTAATAGCTTAACTCCTGCCAAGCAGACCAAGATCTTTTAGAATATCATCAAAGCCAGAAAACACAACTCTCATTTTAGCAGGCGTGCGTTTGTCTAATTTTGTCTTATGATTCAAAGAATGTCAAGTCTGTTAATTTGTCTTCCTGATTAGATTAGCCAAGGCTGTTATAATAAACAGAGCAGAGATATTAATACATAAATGTAATGTATAGTCAAAATTCTGAAGTTGAAGCTCCCTTTGCAGACAAGGACTGAATAAGGATTTAGGGATTTGGGATTGTAGAAACAGCTATAAAATAAAGTATAACTGATAACACATCCTCTGAGGTCCTTCACTGGTAATCATCCAATCCAGTTTGTGAAATGTGCTGCTATTCTGAGAAGTCAAATTCTATTTGAGAAGTTCTTTGCATATGATCTTAATAGAGGTAATTCTGCAGCTGGTAGGATTTTTATCAGACTAGGCTGTTGATATAGGATTTCATAGATTAGCTCCAGTACTGTATGTGAATATGAAAGAAACTGACATGCATATGTTACTGTATCAGATCATTCTGAGTTTCCACATTGAATAGTGAAAATTACATAGACAATGTGAGCTTTCATACATTTGTATTAGAGACGGGCCCAAACTAAACCCCTCATTCTAAATACCCTCAAATTTCAGGATAGTTCAGAGCTGAGTAGAACTTCATATTAATCCAGCCCCTGTCTTTTTGTAATGGTTTGTTCCAGAGCCCTACACCCAAACACCTGCAAACTATGGGAGGTCTGGATTCAGATCCAATCTGTTGGTCAGAATGATTAGAAAGCAAGCGACAGAATTTCATTTCTGACTAATGACAGGAAATGTGGGCCTGATTTTCCTCTTACGTTATTTTTACTCCATTGTAACTGCATTATCTTGAATGGAGTTACTTCTGATTTACAGTGGTGTAAATGAAAGGAGAATCAGGCTCTAAGTATTTACATGGACGTGTTGATATAATTTTTCACTAGTTACCATTTAAAGGAAAACTGCACAAACAACTGAGTTAGTGGATTTCTATTAATGAATTCCTTCTCTTTCCCAGTGACACATTTTTAGCTGTTGCTTCAAAAAGAGAAATTTTTAAAAATTGCACATAGTGACGGTCAGTGCTTTTGCTTATGTTTGCATGGTGCTGTGCAAATGGCATCAACAGTGGAAATTAATTATAATTAGAGGATTGGACAAATTAGAGGATTGGACCAAAAGAAATCTGATGAGGTTCAACAGGGACAAGTGCAGAGTCCTGCACTTAGGGTGGAAGAATCCCATGCACTGCTACAGACTAGGGACCGAATGGCAAGGCAGCAGTTCTGCAGAAAAGACTTAGGGGTTACAGTGGACGAAAAGCTGGGTATAAGTTGACAGTGTGCTCTTGTTGCCAAGAAGGCTAACAGCATTTTGGGCTGTATAAGTAGAGACATTGCCAGCAGATCGAGAGACAGATCACTAGGAGGGTGGTGAAGCACTGGAATGGGTTACCTAGGGAGGTGGTAGAATCTCCTTCCTTAGAGGTTTTTAAGGTCAGGCTTGACAAAGCCCTGGCTGGGATGATTTAGTTGAGGATTGGTCCTGATTTGAGCAGGGATGACCTCCTGAGGTCCATTCTAACCCTGGTATTCTATGAAGATAAAAAAGTAGGCCAGGATTTTTCAGACATGACCGGCGATTGTCAGTGCCTGAGTTTTTGGGTGCCCAACTCAAGAGTCTTTTAAAGGAGGCTTATTTTCAGAGGTGAGTGCTTAGTACTTTCTGAAAATCAGGCCCTTTTAAAATTTCTCAACATGAGTACCCGAAAATGGAGGCTGTCCACATTCATTAGTCATTGTTGAAAATCTTGGCCTTCATATTTTCTTTTCCAGATGCTATACCAAATCACTTGGCCTTTCCCATTGTTAAGGGCCTGGATTTATATTGGCAAAGAGCCATTAGACACATACTGACGTTTAATATGCAGGATCCCTCCCAACCATGTAAAAGTTAAAAAGTGAACAGAAATCCCTTCTGAGTGTTTAAACATCTGATTTTACATATTGCAGAGGACATTTAATTACACCTACAATAAAAAGACAGAGGTGCCAGTCTCTCAAAAGTATCAATGAAATAGCAAAATTAAACTCCAAGGGCTAAATTCTACTGCTGGTGATACCTATGCAACCCCACTGGCCTCCATGTGGTTGCGTTGGTGTAACTATGAGTGTAATTTGGCCCCACCATATTATATGAAGGGTTTAAAGGACAAACCAATGACATGTACAGCTCCAGCAGAAGATGGCCTTACAATATAGTGAGGCCTTTTTTAGTAACAGCAAAATATGGTTTTCACTCATGTGAAAATAAAATGACAGGCCAGTAATGGCCCTCTGCCCTTATGCATACAAAACTCTACGTGACTTTAGCTGAAGAAGACAAAATGTGTAAATATGTAACACATCAGGCAACCTTCTTGAAGTTGTCCAATAAAATATAGTGAGTTGGTATCAGGTAATCCAGTAATCTAGTCTGTGAAATATAAAGACCACCACATCATGATGCATGTGATTTTAAGTTCTTAAAAGGAAAACAAAAATTAAGTTGAAAGCTTATGATTGTGGCAGGAGCTTATTAAAGCAGATTTCACATTCAGATGCCAGCTTTTAAAACATAAGTCCCCTGTGTGTCTTTACATAGAAAATAGAAGGTCAGTCATTCTCTGGGCCAAATTCTGCAATAATATTACAGCCCTTAAAACCCCACTGATGACAAGAATTTGTCCCAAGGAATTTTTCAGCTAAGATGGATGTCCAATATTGAGGGAAATCTAACATCAGCACTTTTGCTGGTCACAACTGCAATATGATATCACAAGGAATGAAGCTCAGGTAATTGGTCCTAGTCCATTTATGATTGTTTAGGTCAAAACCAATGCTTAAAACCAGTGCACATCCTGGAGCACAGCTGTCATATGCTGTCTAGAAGATGAATAATAGTACCTTCTTCCACTCTTTGTCTATTTTATCTATTTAGATTGTAAGCTGTTTGGAGGACTGTCCCTTACTATGTCTGCAAGGTGCATAGTAAACAGGGGTGCTGAAACACTTTGTATAGGGGGGGTTGCTGAGAGCTATTGAACCAAATTGTAAACCCTGTATTTGATGGAAAACACTTCAAGCCAGAGGGTGCGACAGCACTGCACCTATTCTAGCAGACTATTGTAATGCAATTAATTAATAACAGTATATATTTATGTGCAGCTTTATGGGCTCCACAAATTTAGGCCTCTGATAGTGGAGCCCCAGTGAAGACAATGAGGTCCTGTGTGGGCAAAAGCATCCAACCATGCTTGTCCAGTTACAGAGTTGGAGTCTTATGGAGTAAGATATATAACTATCAAATGTCAGATAATTCAGTAATTGGGCTGGTGTAAATTACTGCACCTGTGCAATAATACATCTTTTCCATATCTGTTACACAGTTAAACTACGCTATTGGTGGGCAGAATGTGCATTTTGACTAAAATGCTACATACAAATCTTTAGGAAAATTCATAAACATTATGCTTACTGCAGTAATGACTTCCCTAATTTAAAATAACTAGACATTTGAAATTACTTTTCTTCAAAGGGCAAATGTACAACTACTCACCTACAATATCCAATAAAAAGCAAGAACAGCAAACCAGACCTGTATTAGAACAGTAATTGAATCCAATTTTGTACTAAATATGGTAGAAAAATCAAACGATCAACATGATATTGACAATACAAATTAATAACTCTACTACATCAGGCCAAGCTACCATGTGAAATAGATTTCCTTATGAATTCATGATATGCCAATCAGACTTGATTTCCTTATACATTTTCCTGCTATATGCCACAAAGTTATAAGTTCTGTGTACTATCAGAGATGAACTTGTAATTATCTCTGTCTGGAACAAAAGACATGTCAGGAATAAGGAAAGAATATGAAAGTTTAATATTCATTGCAAAGTAATGTTTTATTCAGAGTATATTGGTTGTGTGTGAGGCTGTAAGTTGCTATGTAGTTAAAACTAAAACTTTTGAAAAGTGCAGTGTTAAAAGATAGAAATGAAAATCATGGCTGTCTTTTAGTTGTACTTTTCTTAAAATATGCCAGGAACTTAAAAATATTAATTGATTTAGCTGAACTTATTAGACCCTCAGATGCAAAGACCATTACCTCATTTGAATTTAATAACAACATTGTAACTGTTTTGCATAACAGACTGTTGAGAACATTGATTATGTAATTTGACACTGGTGAATTATTTTTAGTATGCAATTTCTTCAATTCCAGTATTGAATTAACTTCTCTTTCAGTTGAAATTCTGGCCAAATAGACTTTAATACTCACCCTGCACAGTATTTCATTTGCCAGTTAAACAATTTTTTTGTATGTGGGGTACAGATGAATAGTAGAGAAATTTTGCTACCAAGCAAGGATTCAGGGAAATCAGACTTAGACGACAGTGGTAAAAATACATGTTTGGTTTACACCTGTGCTCCCACGGTTGCCAACACCAATGAAGCTGCGCAAGTGCTACAGCAGTAATGGTAGAGGAAAAACTAGATGCTGTCGCAAGGGGTGGTGCTGCTTCAGTACGTGGCACTCTTTCTTCTGAGTCTAATGTCCTGACGTTCTCTTCAAGGTCATTGTGCTACCGGAGGTGCTCTCCCTCCATAGAAACACAAAACTAATGTCCTGGCTGCTTGTATTCATTAGATCAGGAGTCGGCAACCTTTCAGAAGTGGTGTGCCAAATTTTCATTTATTCACTGTAATTTAAGGTTTTGTGTGCCAGTAATACAGGGGGCAGAGAAGCTGGGACCCTAGGCTGGCAGTGGGCTGAGCCGCTCAGCCTGCTGATGGTCTGGGGTTTGTCCACCGGCCTCTGCCAGCCAGGGTCCTGGCCGCCGGCCCTGCTCAGCCTGCTGCCAGCCCGGGGTTCTGTCCATCTAGGCTGGGAGCCAGCTGAGTGGGGCTGGCGGCCGGGACCCCGGCTGGCAGGGGGCTGGTAGACGGAACCCCAGGTTGGCAGCAGAGTGCAACTGAAAATCAGCTTGCTTGCTGCCTTTGGCACACGTGCCATAGGTTGCTGACCCCTGCATTAGATATTATGGCACTCTTTGGAAGATTGGGCATGTTAATAGTGGTCTTGTGGCAGAGTTCAATTTGGCAAGTTATAATCCATCTGTATAAATTCACCCTTGATTATTTCAGTTGAATAAGTTGTTTTTCATCATTGCGCATACTAAACTCATATACAGTGTTATACACCGGTAAGCATTCCACCCCAGCAGTAGGCACGTTTCTTTGAGGTTGTGCAGTAGTCATTATATATAGATTATGAATCAGTTACTAAATGTTTATAAAACATATGTAACTCATCTGGATGAAATATTACATAAGTTAAAGATGATTATAATAAAATAGACAAAAGTACTAACTTTTCATTCTGGGGTGATGGTACCCAGTATAAGCTTCTAAGGGTGTGATCCTCATTATACATTCAAAATTCCCACTTATTCATGAAATAACTACAGAGGCAGCCGTTCACTATAAAAGGTAATATGATCTCAGGCTCTCTCAACACTGGGCCAATAAGACTGGGCAAACGGATTTGTATCAGATAAGAACAATCATAAACCATTGACCAAAATTTGAAGCAATCTCTTGATTTGAAAAGATGAGAACTTTTATAATCTCTGATTTTCACTTTCACTTGCAAGGCAACCTTCCCAGTGCAAAGAACAAGGGCCACTTTTCTCCTCCTCCTACACCTTCCCAGGAGACCCCACCTTCCTTTTCTCTCTTCTCTAGAAGCAGAGAAGAAAGGGAATAAGTAGTTACTCCCACAATGTTGAGAAGCAGATCAACCAGCCCTCAGCCTGAAACGAGTGAGCTATGTAACCGGTGACTAGAGTAAGCCAGCTATCCTTTCGATTGGATAGACTGAGGCCATTGGCAGGGTTTAGTCTAACAAACAGCCCGTCAAGGAGCAATGCTTTTGTCAGTTACAGCTGCAGAAGGCTCAGTGTTCATGTAAGTTGCTTTTGCAGATTGCAGCATGCACAATATCACCTTTTTGGAAAGATTATATTGGCTGCTTCAATGCAGACAACAACACTGAGGCCACAAGTACTGAGAAGAACTATTGCAGAACAAAAACCCCTTCCATATTCTAAACAGAGAATCTCTCTTCCAGATATTAAGGTTTGTGCATCAGTGAATTATTGAGTGTTTGTCTCTTTTTTTAATATAGCAAGGTAAAGAAAATGTGGACATATCTTCAATCTCCTCATTCCATTTAGTTTCCTTTTTTGGGGGCTCACAATTTTCCATGAAACATCTTGTGGATGAAGAATGAAAAAGCCTCCCCAAAAGCCTGGAAAAATATTAATTTCTGCAGGTTTTAGGGAAAAAAGATTTATTGTCAGACTGTGGGAGATTTAATAGAATGCAAATGCAGCTTCCAGTGTCAGCCAGGAAATGCAGTTGGGGAAATCATAAATATTTGCGAGTTTTACCATTGTACAGGGACCATAAAAAGCTTTGTTAAAACGCAGTTAGAAATGCTAAAGTCTGGTATTAGAAAGGGAAGTGCCTGTCTGGATTTTTTTTTTAAATTGTGTGTTTAGATGCACTATGCTTTGGTCAGAAGAATTATTTCTGACCCAGTAGGTTAACATTGCCTTTCCACAGCGACCAATGGTTTGGAGTTTTTAGTAGCAGAGCTATGCACTTTGAATGTTGCTATATTTCACATTCAAGAGAGAGTTGGGTTAATCATAGGGACATATTCTTCAGAGCCTGGAAAAACCAGCTCCTCTTTAGAGGTGGACACTATGATTCAGAGTAAGGAGGTCTACCTTTTAACCACCATTGAAGATCCAGTCCTGCTCCACTGAAGTCAATGACACAACTCCCTCTGACAGAATGTTGTAGGATCAGGCCCTAAGTGAATGGCTAAGTTGTTAGGAGAAAGCCGCTAAGCAGTACATTAGGGAATAAGAAATCCTTTACCAGCACTGTTTCATAAGTAATCAATTAGTCTATGCCTGTGTGGGGAAGGGTGGGGTGAATGAAAGGTTTCAGTCTTACTGTTGTTGTTTCGTAAGTAGATAATGAATGAGGGCTGTTTATACTCAGAGGATTAACGTTTATCTCCTGACTTGATAGGCCTCACTGTACACGATTTGCTGCAGCAACCAACATTTATCAGACTATGATGTTCAACTCTGTGGAACTAATAGTACACAAGGAACATATTTATTTGCTTTTCTGTGTGGGACATTAGATATTAATAATAAACTCTATCTTTTTACTTAACACGACTTGATATTTCCATGTGTAAGAAAGTATAATGAGAAATATTATCAAAAAATCCCCAAAATCAAGAAACAGGCCCACAAGATAAACTTTGGCATAGGTAATGGTTGTAATTAGGGCTGTCAAGCGATTAAAATTTTTTAATCACGATTAATTGCACGATAGAATAGAATACCATTTATTTAAAATATGTTGGCTGTTTACTACACTTTCAAATATATTAATTTCAGTTACAACACAGAATACAAAGTGTACAGTGCTCACTTTATATTTATTTTTATTACAAATATTTGCACTGTAAAAAACAAAAAAATAGTATATTTCTATTCACCTAATACAAGTAATGGAGTGCAAGCTCTTTATCATGAAAGTTGAACTTACAAATGTAGAATTATGTACAAAAAAGGACTGCATTCAAAAATAAAACAATGTAAAACTTTAGCGCCTGCAAGTCCATTCAGTCCTACTTCTTGGTCAGCCAGTCACTCAGAAAAACAAGGTTGCTTACTATTTGCAGGAGATAATGCTTCTCATTTACAATATCACCTGAAAGTGAGAACAGGCATTTGCATGGCACTATTGTAGCTGGCATTGCAAGATATTTACGTGCTAGATGCGCTAAAGATTCATATGTCCCATTATGCTTCAACCACCATTCCAGAGGACATGCGCCCATGCTGATGATGGGTTCTGCTTGATAACGATCCAAAGCAGTGGAGACTGACACATTTTCATTGTCTGAGTCAGATGCCACTAGCAGACGGTTGATTTTCTTTTTTGGTAGTTTGTGTTCTATAGTTTCTGCATCAGAGTGTTGCTCTTTTAAGATTTCTAAAAGCATGCTCCACACCTTGTCTCTCCCAGATTTTGGATGGCACTTCAGATTCTTAAACCTTCGGTGGAGTGCTGTAGCTATTTTTAGAAATCTCACATCGGTACCTTCTTTGCGTTTTATCAAATCTGCTGTGAAAGTGTTCATAAAACGAACATGTGCTGGGTCATCATCCCAGCTCTAACATGAAATATATGCAGAATCATAGAATATTAGGGTTGGAATATACCTCAGGAGGTCATCTAGTCCAATCCCCCAACACCAACTAAATCATCCTAGCCAAAGCTTTGTCAAGCCAGGCCTTAAAATCCTCTAAGGATGGAGATTCCACCACCTCCCTAGGTAACCCATTCCAGTGCTTCACCATCCTCCTAGTGAAATAGTGTTTCCTAATATCCAACCTAGATCTCCCCCAGTGTAACTTGAGACCATTACTTCTTGTTCTGTCATCTGCCACCACTGAGAACAGTCGAGCTCCATCCTCTTTGGAACCCCCCCTTCACGTAGTTGAAGGCTGCTGTCAAATCCCCCCTCACTCTTCTCTTCTGCAAACTAAATAACTCCAGTTCCCTCAGCCTGCCCTCATAAGTCTTATGCCCCAGCCCCCTAATCATTTTCGTTACCCTCCCCTGGACTCTCCAATTTGCCCATATCCCTTCTGTAGCATGGGGATCAAAACTGGACGCAATACTCCACGTATGGCCTCACCAGTCTCAAGTAGAGGGAGTAAAACAGAGCCAGAGACATACAATTCTACCCCCTAGGAGTAGAGTCACAAATTTAATTGATGCATTTTTTTTTAATGAGCATCATCAGCATGGAAGCATGTCCTCTAGAATGGTGGCCGAAGCATGAAGGGGCATAGAATGTTTAGCATGTCTGGCATGTAAATACCTTGCAATGCTGGCTACAAAAGTGACATGTAAATGCCTGTTCTTACTTTGATGACATTGTAAATAAGAAGCAGGCAGCAGTGCGCCCGTCAATGTAAACAAACTTGGTTGTCTTAGCAATTGGCAGAATAAGTGGTAGGACTGAGTGGACTTGTAGGCGCTAAAGTTTTACACTGTTTCATTTTTGAGTGCAGTTATGTAACCTAAGAAAATCTGCATTTGTAAGTTACACTTTCAAGATAAAGAGATTGCACTACAGTACTTGTATGAGGTGAATTGAAAAATACTATTTCTTTTATCATTTTTACAGTGCATATATTTGTAATAAAAAATAATAATATAAAGTGAGCACTATGCACTTTGTGTTCTGTGTTGTAATTGAAATCAATATTGAAAAGGTAGAAAAACATCCAAAAATATTTAATACATTTCAATTGATATTCTATTGTTATAAGTGCGATTAATCGCGATTAATTTTTTTGAGTTAATTGCATGAGTTAACTGCGATTAGTTGACAGCCCTAGTTGTAATGAAATTTGTTGCTAAATGCTCCCTACCATATGGGCTCCTGAATATATGAATGCTGTCATTCTCTCTCTGAGTACATGAAAGGATTCTCTATCTGAATGAAGATCTCAGTAGCTGCAGATGCTAACAGCATAACAATCTGATTTGTGTGGTTTGGGAATCCCAAGGAAGACTGCGCACAACTATAACTTTGTTGCTGGTCTCTGATAAAGAGCTGTGCATTGGATTATCTAGTCCATATTTGCCTAAAGAGGGGTGGTGTGGTCTAGTGAAAGTCTTAAGAGTTAAGGGTCAAATTCAGAAGTGATGTGTAATATGGTGTAGATCCTCTTAGGCTAAGACTTCCTTAGATCTTCTTATACCTCAAGTGTGGGCCAGGTCCTCAAATTTGACTACTGTGAAGCTACCTCTGTGAGAATTAGTCAGTGTCATTTTACATGCAGGGGAGCCAGGTGATGATGAAAAAAGGTAAGTTTTGAAAGATATAGGCTACTTTAGCTTACCCTTCTTTACATGCTTTTTCAAAAAAGCTGTGTTTCTTGCTGCCCTCCTCTTTTCTTTGTTCAGAAGTCTGCGTCTAAGTCATGCATCTTAAAGGGATGGAAAGAAAATGTAAGTTGCATCAACTCATTCCACGTCGACCAGGGGTAGGCAACCTATGGCACGTGTGCTGAAGGCGGCACACGAGCTGATTTTCAGTGGCACTCACACTGCCTGGGTCCTGACCACCGGTCCAGGGGGCTCTGCATTTTAATTTAATTTTAAATGAAGCTTCTTAAACATTTTAAAAACTTTATTTACTTTACATAAAACAATAGTTTAGTTATATATTATAGATTTATAGAAAAAGAGACCTTCTAAAAATGTTAAAATGTATTACTGGCGTGTGAAACCTTAAATTACAGTAAATAAAAGAAGACTTGGCACACCACTTCTGAAAGGTTGCTGACCCCTGACCTAGACTCATTGAGACCCATAGGCAAGTGGTGAAAATATTCAGGAAGAGGGGGCTGAGTAATATGGATAGGTCCCACTCTGTGGTGTGTGTATATGGGTTGCTGTCTCTATACTGGCCCAGTGTGGAGGGGTGGCCTGGTGCAATGGGGGGAGAGGAGGATGGAGAGCAAGTCTGCCCTACACTCACCCCACAGTAGAGCTGAGCCTGGCTCCCTGCTCCGGCTAATTGGCTCGCCGATGCTGTTGGGGGCTCCTCCACATGGGGTTGCGGGTTTTAGCCAGCTGACCACCCCAAGAAGATGAGGAGGAGAAAGAGGGGGAAAAAGGTCATCAGCCCCACATAATACTTCGGAATGAAGATGGGATGCTGATGTTAGGGCTAAAGAGGCAAGGGGTTCCTAGGTGAGCCCTATGGGACTGGAGCAATGGAAGACAGGAAAGTGGAGTTGGTGCAGCCAGGAGTTGGGGGCTTTTGAACTGATCTATAGAGTAGATGGACTTGGGGGTAGGAGGCAGCAGAAGGTCCCTGCAGGGAGGAGGGATGGTCGAGCAGCGGGGTAGACGGGGGAGGAGAGAGAGGCTAGGGGAAGGGAATTGGTTTGAGGATGAGGGGATGGGAGAGTAGGGGAGGTTTTAAGAGGTGGGTTTATTATTGGGGAAAGGGGGCTTGGGGGAATGGTGAGCAGAGGTAGGGGAGGAATTGGGGTGGCAATGGTGGGGGTTTGGCAAGTGGAGGGAGGGTTGAGGTAGGATAATGTTTCCTGGGGTTTTTGTGACTGGGTGAGTTTGTTTGGGGAGAAGGGATTTGGTGTGAGGAGGTCAGATGGGTGGTGGGCTGTGGGGGTAGCAGAGGATTGGGGGTTATTTGTGGGGTGGGAGGGAGAGGAGCACAGGGAGCTGTGTGGTGGTGCTGGTGGCTACAGTTGGCTGTGTCTGGGTATAGCTCCTTCCTCCACAGCCCTCTTCTCCTCTCCCTGTGTCTTGCTCTCTTCTCTCTCCCCACAGTCCCCATGCCCCAGCCTTGCTCGCAGGCACCAGGGAAGGATGGACTTGCTGGCACTGCATTAGGAATGGGGCTGGGTGTGGGGCCACATTTGGGACAGACTGCCCACTGCACCATGCTGAGGCCCTGTGGACATGTGCCACCATTGCCTGCTGCCGGGGACTCTCCCTGCTTGTCCTGCTGCTGGGCAGCCAGGCAGCTTGGAGCCAAGATGGCCCTGGCACTGCCAGGCAGGGCTGGCGCTACCATTTAGGCAGCCTAGCCAAATCGCCTAGGGTGCCAGAATAATTGGTAGGCGCCGTTTTGCCAGAGGAGGTGGCAGGCAGCTCCGATGGAGCTGCCGCAGTGATACCTGCAGAGCGTCCGGTGCTCCGTGGCTCCGGTGGAGCTGCCGCAGTTGTGCCTGTGGACGGTTGGCTGCTCGCGCGGCTCCAGTGAACCGCCCGCAGACATCACTGCGGCAGCTCCACCAGAGCCATGGAGCACCGGACCCTCCACAGGCACTACTGCGGCAGCTCCAGCAGAGCCGCAGGACCAGCGCGCAGGGCGGCGAAATTGCCATCCGCCTAGGGCGCTCAACCCCCTAGCGCCGGTCCTGCTGCCAGGGGCAGATTGCCACCTGCAGAGCTGGGCTGTGCACATGGGTGGCAGGATGGCTGAGATTAGCTGGGTCTGACGAGCCCCCTCTAGCCCTCACCACCTGCCGCCTATGGATTTACCTGTGAATTTGTTTCAGGAACTTGAGAGTTCTAATCCTGTTTGTGTCGTATTTCTCTGGAGCCTTGGGTAAGTCACTTTACCATTGTAAGTCTGTTCTCTGTTTGTAAAATCAGGACGTAATATTTTGCTGCCCCATATGGATGATGTGAGGATTAATTTACAGTAGTTAATATTTGGAGGTACAGGACTAGACCCTGAATTGCAGCTAGGAGTGCTTGGGCAACTCAGGAAAGAGAGGTACAAAAGGAGCTTTGCACTCCTGTACAATGCAAGAGACTATGGTGGAATGCCCTGACCTCTTTCACCCTGGTACATGGCTGCTGCGGCAGGGGTGGGTAAGAGCAGCTGCAGTGGTTCTATTCCACCTAAGGATTCCTTAACTCCATGACTGGGTAAGGGAGTTTGTGGGCCACTGAAGAGGCACAAAGCTGCCCTAATGCAGGACAGAATCTATTCTGTAATGTGCAATATATGTTTCGAGTATTATTAACGTTTGAACTGTGCTTTGAGATCTTCAGAGGAAAGGCCTTGTAGAAGGGCAAAGTATTGCATTTTCCAGTTGCTTTTGGTTTTATTCAGCTTTGTCCTATTCTAGAATTTCTCATGCAAGTATAAATAGGTTATTCATCGTGCAGTATAGGATAAAGATCTGACCTTTGCTTTTAATGAATCTATTTAACTGTTACCCAACTGATACATTTCACAGTTAAATGTAATTTAAAAAGTAATATTGGCACCTGTGCATACAAACAGGTTGTCACAGTCACACTGCATCTTTATTTTAAAGAGGCAGAAGAAGCTTGGTCTTTAGCCTGAATATCTGCTTCTATTAGATTTGTTTATGAAAGAACGCAAGTAGTACATATTCTCTGACTTACTTCCTGCATGTGTAAACTTTAATACAGAATTATTTTAATTTTTGGCTTGTTCAGATTGAATGTAGTTAAATTGGCAAGATGCAGCCAAATTCTAGAGCAGATTAATTAATGGAATGTATTCCATTCATGCTGGTCTATAGGTCTGATTCTGATCTCATGGTGGTGGAAATGCCTTGACTTGTGTGGTGTTACTCCTGATTTACAGTGGTGTTCCTTAAATCAGAATTGGGCTTTATTCTCAGTGCTTGGCTTTGATCGTTATTGACATTCATGTCACATCCTACAGTACAAGTCTTAGGACAATGCAAAAACATCAAGATAGGCAAGGTCAATGTACTGGTTCTGCAGGAGATGGTGATCAAGGAGTCAACGTGGTAGCTGCCCAGCATTCAAAATCCTCACTAAAATCAATAGGAATTCCTTTCAGGCAGGATCAAGTCAATGACAAAGAAGATTTTATTTTGCTTATAGTGCTAGGCTTGAAAAAAATCCTCACGCTATACAACCAATTATAAAAACACATAAAACATATCTGGTTAGGCTATGTCTTCCAGTTTACTATTACATAGACATTACAAAACAAAATGAAACCAGTAAACACACAGGATGACAAAAATGAAACAATACTAATATTGGGGTTTTTGTATCCCAGCCTACTAACAAAAGACTTCCCCAATCTGCTTAACTCTTTTCATCCAGATATCAAAGTCTTGTCTCTAATAGTTAATTTAATGAGAAGAATGCTTGTTGACTGTAGTATCTGAGCATCTCGCAATCTTTAATATATTTACCCAGCACAACACTGTTGCATAGGCGCTGACTCTGTGGGTATTCTAGGGCTAAAAATGGTGGGTGCTTAGCACCCACCGGCAGCCCTCCTATCAGTGCCTCCCTCCTGCTAGCAGCCTTGCAGGTCTGTGCATCTCCCTTCCCTCCTCTCCCCCCAGTTCCTCCTGCCCGCCGCAGATCAGCTGTTCCGTGCCATGCAGGAGGCGCTGGGGGGAGGAGTGAGGGCTGGGCTAGGTTGGGGGAGTGGGCGGGAAGAGTCGGGCGGAGGTGGTGCCTTGGGGAAGGGGTGGAATAGGGGCAGGGCCTGGGGGGAGCACCCCCCGGCACATTAAAAACTCAGCATGTATACCATCTCCCCCCCGTGAGGTAGGAAAGTGGTGTTATCTTTTTACAGATGGGGAGCTGAGACACTAAGGGTATATCTGCACTGCAGCTGGGAGAGCATTTCCCAGTGCAGGTAGACAGCCACACGTTATGTCTGCTTGAGCTATTTTAGCAAGGTAGCAGTGGCAGTATGGGTGGTGGCTCGGGCTAGCTTTCTGAGTTCAATTGCATCAACCTCTTCTGGTATTTTCTCAGGCAGCCTGTTCTGTCATGGCCACATTTCTATTCTTACTGCACTAATATGTGTACCTGTGCTTAAAATCACCCCTCAGCTGCTGTATACACATACCCAGTGTCTCTTTGCTCAGGGCTTAAATCTTTTTCTCTGTTTATGAAAAGATCTTTCCCTTGGGAAGGAATATCCTTTTAGAGTACGAATTGCATTAGAGTCAAGTTATGTTCTTAATCATTCAGGATACTATTTTAGAAGCAAAACAAAACAAAAACAAGCCCAAACCACAAAAACCTGTATTGCCTCTCTTTCTGTCTTTCCCTCCATATTTGCCTGGTATGTTACTTCCTACCATCTCTTATTGTCCTACACAAAGTATTTACATTGTCTCAGACTTGCAGTTTCCCTTTTTCAAGTCTGTGCCTTATTCAAATGCTTAGGTAGAACTCCTACAAGGATTTTTAACAGTAATCTCTATAGTACATTTTATTCTATTTCCACCGTCCTTAGGTCAAATCTTGCCCTCTACTATACATATACAACTCCCACTGATGTCAGTGGAGTAGCACATGTGTGTGCCTGAGGCCAGAGGCTGAGCACTGATAATCTCCATTAATAAGTTTCAGTGGCAAATTAATCACCTTGTTTTTGTTTTTCATGTTCCTTTGGCAGCTGACTCTTCTGCTGTTTCATTTGGGGAGCTCCCAGGGACAGGAATTTGCATACAGAGGTTACAGAATCAGGTCTCAAGTCTATATTGTGTCTTCTCTGTTTGTCCTTATGTTTTCATTTGTTGTGTAGTGAGTGAATGAGTTCCTTTGGGGCTCAGATTATATGCACTATTCAGTGCCACTGGGAAGGGTGTATTAGAGAAAGTGAATTGGAAATAATGATTCTTGAGACCTAATCATGGTTCTGCCACCAATTAGTGGTTAATAACTCTCTACCTCTCTGTGCTCAAGCCAACTCATGAGTTTTATCACGATTCTCACAATATTTCCTGTTTTCCTTAAAGCTGCATCTCCTGGAGTCACATGATTACATAAGAAGCAAGTATTTCCTTCTTTCTTAATAGTTGTGGAGAAAAACATGAATCCTAAAGACTAAGGCCAGAAAACATGTTAAAAAAACCAAAAAAATTTGGGGTTCTAAGAATCTCATGATTTTTAAGCCAGTCTTATGATTTTTGAATATTTGGTATTGGGATACTGAGTAAATGTGTGTCATGGTGCCTATCTTTCCCACAGGTGTATTGTGAGACTTACAGCTCAGCCGGTAAGAGAGCTACATGTAGAACTTTGGTATGAATTCTAGCAAATGCTATGTGCAATATCAGGAGTTTATTTAACAAATATTTGTAAAATGCTTTTATGTCCTTGGATGAAGTGTGCTAGAGAAGAGCAAAGTATTATATTTAGCACCTCCTATCATAGTATAAGATAAGAAGCCGGTTGTGCAGCTGGAAAAAAGAGGGTGAATCAGTTACAGAAATATATTTATGCGCATTATCTCCTTTGCGCTCTGACTTATGCACATATTTGTTTGATTAAAGAGTGTAATGAAACAGTAATTTATATAAAAAAGACAGAGGTTGATAATAGCCCTCATGGACCCCTCCAATAAGAAATGTAATTGAATTCACTGAATATTAGTCCTCTACATGAATCACTTCTCAAAAAGAAATAAGAAAAATACAGTAGCAAAATAATTGAAAAGAAGTATTTCTTTCACTAACTCAGGAGTAATAATACAAATATTTATAGACCTGCTTTGAAACAATTTAACTAGGAAATCAGAAATTCTTTCACACTTCTCCCTAAATTAAGTTTATGCCATCTCAGAACACCAGGTTATTTTAATATAGTTGTGAGCTGCATAAACAAATACATTATCTTGGGTAATGTTTTGCTTCTGTCAGCACCTAAAGGTGCTTTGCATAGTATTGCTACCACTGCAGAATTCTACATAGGCAGACTTCATACCTCACATGTCAACTGGGTGAGGTGTGTTGTTGAAACAATAAGAATATCACAGTAAGTTCCTTTGAGGTGTCTTACACTGGTTTATATGATCACTAAATAGTGATTAAACAACAAAATAACTCATGGGAAAAAGAGTCAGCCAAGGCACAGCAATCATTTTAGTAAGGCTGATTTTAGTCTGATAACATTAAATAAATCACTTATAAAAGGATATAGGATATTTCTTTTCCAGTTTAAAGTGCTTTGACTGTCATTAATGTAGTTTCCATAGATGAGCTCATTCTCTGGAAGCTCTGAAGTGCCTTCAGTTCTAAACAAAACTATTTATAGAAGGAAAAACAGCAATCTTCCAGCACCCAGCAAAAAACACTCAGCTTACAGTAAATAGTAGATAATTTCATAGTATGGGGCCAGAATGTGGAGTCTAGTAGAACTGCACGCAGAGAAAAGGGTGTAGTAAAGGTGGTTAAAGCTCTCTTTTGCAATACCATGGCCCTGGGGCCACTATGAGCAGGGCCACCCTCTGGAATAAGTCAAAGAGGCCTCAGGGCTGCACTAACATGTACCAGCTACTGTAAGTGTTCCTGCCCTGGCTCCTCATTCCCAGATGTTTTCTCTTGGACTGGGGCCATTCTCCCAGAGCCAGATGCGCCAGTTATATGGCCACATTCACCGGTGGAGTGGCACAAAATGGAGCACCACACTGGAAGGTCTAGCTGATAGTTTAGAATCCCACTTACAACAAATTGCCTTTTTAGTCCGTTGAGTTGCTGTTTTCCTAACTGTTTTATTTAATCCTCAGAACAGCCCTGTGAGATAAGTACCCTTGTTCCCCTTCCACACTTGAAGAAACGGAGGCACCGAGACACTGAGCCCTAGTCTACACTACAAGGTTAGGTTGAATTTAGCTGCGTTAGGTAAATTTTATAATGAATGCATCTACACAAGCAACCCCATTCTGTCAATCTAAAGGGCTCTTAAAATCAACTTCTGTACTCCTCCCTGGTGAGGGGAGTAGTGCTAAAATCAACCTAGCTGGGTCGAATTTGGGGTAGTGCGGACACGAACGACATTATTGGCCTCTGGGAGCTATCCCAGAGTGCTCCATGTGACCGCTCTGGACAGCACTTTCAACTCCGACGCACTAGCCAGGTACACAGGAAAAGCCCCAGGAACTTCTGAATTTCATTTCCTGTTTGGTCAGTGTGGCGAGCTCAGCAGCACAGGTGACCATGCAGTCCCCCCAGCATTGCAAATGAGCTCCAGCATGGAGTGAACAAGAGACACTGGATCTGGTTGTTGTATGGGGAGAAGAATCTGTGCAGGCAGAACTCTGATCAAAAAGAAGAAAATGCTAATATATGCGCCAAAATTGCACAGGGGGTGACCATAACACTAGCCCACCACTGTCTGTGGACACCTGCAAGGGGGGAGTCTTATGCAACACAGAGGAGGACTTTGTGGATGAGGAAGAGGAGGAGAATGCACAGCAGAAAAGCGGTGAATCCATTCTCCCCAGCAGCCAGGACCTTTTCATCCTCCTGGAGCCAATACCCTCCCAAGGTGGGATCCCCGACCCTGAACGTGGAGAAGGAACCTCTGGTGAGTGCACATTTGTAACTACACTACAGGGTTTAAAAGCAATAGTGTTTAATGTCTGATTTTGCCCTGAAGACTTGGGATGTATTTGCGGCCAGTAGAGCTACTGGAAAAGTCTGTTAATGTGTCTGGGAATCCTCCAGGGACATCTCCATGAAGCTCTCCTGGAGATACTCTGAAAGCCTTTGCAGAAGGTTTCTGGGGAGGACTGCCTTATTTTGTCCTCCACAGTAGGACACTTTACCACACCAAACCAGGAGTCTGAAATCATTGCAGCAAATGGTCCTGGGTTTTGGTCACATTCAAGCAACATTAATAGAATATCATGGTTGGAAGGGACCTCAGGAGGTCATCTAGTCCAACCCCCTGCTCAAAGCAGGACTAATCCCCAGAGAGATTTTTGCCCCATATCCCTAAGTGGTCCCCTCAAGGATTGAACTCACAACGCTGGGTTTAGTTAGCCAATGCTCAAACCATTGAGCTATTCCTCCCCCTCAGCCACTTGGTCTATATCTTTCTGTGTTAGCCTCAGGAGAGTGATATCATTCATGGTCACCTGGTTGAAATAGGGGAATTTTTGTAAGGGAACAGTAAAAGGACCCCGTTCATTAGGCTGTTTGTGCTTGGCTAAAAGGAATCATCCCTGAGAATAGCCATACAGCAGGAGAAGGGGTGAAGGGATCATCCCAAATAGCCACATGGGGTGGTGGTGGGAGGTGTGTGCTGCACATCCACCTGAAAACCACAGCCCCTCCTTTTAAATGTCAAACCCAACCAGCATTGCTTGCTATGGGAAAGGAGGGTGCTGCAGTTTGAAACCATTTCCACATGTTATGAAGGCAGAAGAAGCCAACCCCACGTATCCTTTGGCATACCCATGGCTACCTGGAAACTGAATTCTGTTGCCCAGCTATGTGTGATGTGTCACCATACCGGCAGGCGCTCAATATAAAAGGCAAAATGCGACCTTGTACCTAAAGCACATGTGCTGTCTGCTGTGAATTACTTGATTCACAGTGAAAATGTCTTCCTTTTGTTCTCAGAAATGTATCATCTTAACTTTTACTCTCCCTTTTTAATCCCTCCCACAGGCGCAAATGTTTCTAAATTCCCCTTATCATCTCCATCCCTGAGGTTATTGCAGATTAGAAGGTGAAAAAAATGCACTCGCGATGGCATGTTTCCTGAGCTCATGCAGTCCTCCTGCACTGATAGGGCACAGCTGAATGCATGGAAGCATTCAGTGGCAGAGTCCAGGAAAGTATTAAGTGAGCACGATGAGAAGAGGTAGGATGCAATGCTGAGGCTAATGGGAGAGCAAACAGACATGCTCAGGTGTCTGATGGAGCTGCAGGAAAACCAACAAGAGCACAGACCGCCGTTGCATCCACTGTACAACTACCTGTCCTCCTCCCCAAGTTCCATATCCTCCTCACCCAGATACCCAAGAACGCAGGGGGTTGAGGCTCCAGGCACCCAGCCTTGCCATTCCAGAGGATGGCCCAAGCAACAGGAGGCTGTCATTCAAACAGTTTTGATTTGTAGTGTGACTACAGAAGCAATGTGGCCTTGTGCTTCCCTCCTCCCCAACTGCACCCAGGCTACCTTATCAGTTATCTTCCTTTTTAAAAAAAATAAAGAAAAAATGCATGGTTTCAATACAGTAGTGAATTTATTTCCTTTGGCAGCTGTGATCGAAGGGGGAAAGGTGGTTGGCTTACAGGGAATTAAAATCAACAAAAAAAACCCACAAAAAAACCACACTGTAGCCTGGCCAGCCATGAAACTGGTTTTCAAAGCCTCTCCGATGCGCAGTGCACCTACCTGTGCTCTTCTAATTGCCCTGGTGTCTGGCTGTTCAAAATTGGCAGCCAGGTGATTTGCCTCAACCTCCCATTCCACCATAAATGTCTTCCCCTTACGCTCACAGATATTATGGAGCACACAGCAAGCAGTAATAACAATGGGAATATTGGTGGTGCTGAGAGCTATCTGAGTCAGCAAATGGTGCCAGTCAGCTTTTAAACGTCCAAAGGCACATTCTACCATCATTCTGCACTTGCTCAGCCTATAGTTGAACCGCTCCTTACTGCTGTCGAGGCTGCTTGTGTATGGCTTCATGAGCCATGGGAACAAGGGGTAGGCTGGGTCTCCAAGGATAACTATTGGCATTTCAACATCCCTAACAGTAATTTTCTGGTCTGGGAAGTAAATCCCTTCATGCAGCTGCTCAAAGAGCCTGGAGTTCCTAAAGATGCGAGCGTCATGCACCTTTCCTGGCCATCCCACGTTGATTTCGGTGAAATGTCCCTTGTGATCCACGAGTTCTTGCATCACCATTGAGAAGTACCCCTTGTGGTTTATGTACTGGTTGGCAAGATGGTCCGGTGCCAAGATAGGGATATGCGTTCCGTCTATCGCCCCACCACAGTTAGGGAAACTGATTGGAGCAAAGCCATCCACCATGACCTGCATGTTTCCCAGAGTCACTACCCTTGATAGCAAAATGTCAGTGATTGCATTGGCTACTTGAATCACAGCAGTCCTCTCAGTAGATTTGCCCACTCCAAATTGATTCCTGACTGACCGGTAGCAGTCAGGCATTGCAAGCTTCCACATGGCTATCACCACTCGCTTCTCAACTGTCAGGGCACCTCTCAGCTTGGTATTCCTGTGCTTCAGGACAGGGGAAAGCAACTCACAGAGTTCCAGGAAAGGGGCCTTATGCATGCGAAAGTTTCGCAGCCACTGGAAATCATCCCAAACCTGCAGCACTATGTGGTTGCACCAGTCTGTGCTTGTTTGCCGGGCCCAGAATTGGTGTTCCACTGTATCAACCAGCTCCACTGCCGCGATGATGTCCCAATTGCCACATCCCGTGCTTTCAGGAATGTCTGTGTCCATATCCTCCTCACAATCGTCCTGGTGCTGCCATCTCTTAGCCAGGTTCTGCACATACTGCAGTATAATGTGCGAGGTGTTTACAATGCTCAGAATAGCAGCGGTGAGCTGAGCAAGCTCCATGCTTGCCATGCCATGGCATCTGCACAGATAACCCAGGAAAAAAGGCGCGAAATGATTGTCTACATTTACTTTCACAGAGGGAGGGGAGACTGACGACATGTACCCAAAACCACCTGCGACAATGTTTTTGCCCCATCAGGCATTGGGAGCTTAATCCAGAATTCCAATGGGCAGTGGAGACTGCAGGAACTGTAGGATAAGCTTCCCACAGTGCACCGCTCTGAGTCAATGCTAGCCACGGTAGTGAGGACGCACTCTGCCGACTTAATGCTCTTATTGGAGACATATAAAATTGATTTCTAAAAATTGACTTCTATAAAATTGACCTAATTTCGTAGTGTAGATATACCCTGAGTGATTGACCCAAACATCTCTTGCAGAGAGCTTTGCAGAGCTGGAAACCAAACCCAGATCTTCCAACCATTTCCTTTAAGCACATGACCATCTTTCCTTAGCTAGAAAGAATTGATGTTCTAACCAGGATAACAAACCCCAGATTTTACCGTTGTCCTTATTAATCCTGTTTAGTTAATACAATCTTCCTTAGTTCTTAGTTATCATTAAAAAAGTGTTTTCAGACAGGAAGCTTCTGAATTATTCATATTGGATTCATGCATCAACACACATATTGGTCCCCTGAGACACTAGTGCTATCTTACTGTTATTTCTAGGTTTTAGTTTATCAGCATCTTGCAGTGAGATTAGCAATTAGTAAACCAGCAAAACTGAAAACTGCTCCGCTAATGGAGGACATGGAAGAGCTAAAGTGATCTGATCTGTTGGAAAGGATTACATCTGAAACGTATTTTGATTTTATTCTCCTCATGTCTACACTGCATTATTTCATTTCACTGTTCATTTTATTATTGTTAACTTTAAAAAAAATCCCAGAAATAGGATCACAAATCCACTTAAATGTGTTTCAGTAGACATCAGACAGAATGGCCACTGCTGTACTTATAGGTTTGGAGGGATTAATTTTTTTATCACACACACACAAATTGACAAAAATATTTCTATCAATAATCATCAAAATATATAGATAAGCACGTAAGAAAAATGCTGCTGTTTGAGAACTTTAGTTTAAGTATATTTACTTTTTTTTGACATTGGATGCTGACAACTTATTAATGGTTATGAAGCTTTAACTTTTTGCATCTGAAAGTCTGCACTTATTAAATAATTGTCTGACCCTCCCTGCATAATTTTGCACAAGTGTGAAAATTTGAATTGATTACAATTTAAAAAATGTTTTAAAAAAATCAGTATTATCAATTATAGATATTAAAAATAAACCTTGCCAAGCCTGTGTGTGTATATGTATGTGCGCACCCACTTGTATACATACACACAATCTCTAAATCTCCCAAAATAACTCAATTACTGTACAACAATGAAAAAAAAAATCAATGCACCGGCAAGACCTCCAAGTACTTTATAATCATTGGAGTGTGTGTGTGTGTGTGATCTATCTATAGCTGCACTGGTCTAAGGTAGTGGTGGGTCACACAACGTCTCCTGCACTGTGGTGAGTGCAATATGCAACAGTTCTTTAAGGCTTACAATATATATTCCCTGCCCCACTGCACACACACAGCTGTCCAACTTTACATATTTTCTACTCCATCTACCCTCTTTTCACCACGTTGCTTTTGTGGGGGGATCAACTTGATAACTCCTGCACTCCTCTAAATATAGGAGCTGCAATTTTGTTCCCCCTTTACACAAGCATTCTAGAGGGGAGGAGAATATTCCTTATGCCTCATCCCTCCCTTGTGATGTAATGTGAGAAGGGGACCATCCCTTAGCCTTACTTAACTGAGCTTTGTAGGGACCCTTTAAGGTTTAAATTTTATATTGATAATACCCAAAGTCACACAGTGAGTCAGTGGAAGGGCTGGCAATGGAACCTAAGAGTCCTGACCTCTAGCCACCAGTCCAGCCAATAAACACAGAATCCTTTACTATCTCGCTATAGAATATTCCCGCCCCCCCTCAGTCTGTTTTAATTTATACTGAAGCCATAGCTATGAAGGACTGAGACTCCCATATATATTCACAAAATAATTTGTGTTCTATTCATTGCACAGACCAGATGCATTGTTTGTGTAAAACAACCCAAACCTCTCTACCTGTTGTTTGCAATAGTTTGAGGTTTGGCAGCCTATACAAAAGATGCAAATATGATTATAGAAAGGCAAGTTTTCCTCCGAGCTTTATTTTTCCACATTGAGGGTTGTGTTCACTTCCATAAAAGTTTCTGCCTTAAGCACTGCTGAGAACATTGAGTACTATAGACCTTGGCTTAGCAAAAAGACTCAATTATTCATCCAGAAAAACTGGGATGGTCTGCAGAAGGGCTTTTATCTGAGCTGTGTTGACATATGTTATGGAGAGATGGCCAGACGTGGAAACTCATGAAAATGTCTTTTTAATTCATTCATCTCATTCAACCAACATTTCAAAGGCTTTGCCAGGACCAAGAACTGCTCAAATGCAGGCAAGTGCTCTGGCCCCATTGAAGTCAATGGGAGTTTCTCATTGACTTAAGTGGGGTAAGGATGTCACACTCAGTTTTTAAGTCCATGCTCAACTACTGTAGTTAAATAAAAAGTCTTTTGTTTCGGCCAGCTAAGGTCCCATGTTTAAGCTTTATGACCCCTATTTTTTCTCTCCTCCTTTCAAGTTTTTGATGTTGAAAGTCCTTTAAAGTTCCCACATGGTTGTTTGGCCGCAGTCTAGCCTCATTATCTCTGGAGAATCCACTTCCTGTACTGTTCCATGTTTAATTGAATCTCTGTTATTACTAGTGGCTGTGGTTATCAAAAGTACTGAATCCTAAGGGACTGTCCAGGAAATTAGGAGACTAGAACAGAGGGGCACTAATAGACATACTATGGACTTGAGGGGACAGTTTTGTCCCGTGACTCAGCAATAGGCTCTAGAGCTTTTATGGCTGGAATGTGTGACTTGGTGCTCTCACTACTAGTCCTGAGACCATGTTCAGAAACCCCTGCACCAGTTCTGTGAAATGTAGAATAGTGATAGGTTGCTCCCTGGCATAATAGATATTGAACTCACAAAACCATTTGTAACCATGTATGACAATGAATTTATTTTCTGTGACATGTGGGCTCAACTAAATGTGTTCAGGAGTCAGTCTAGTGATGTTCACTTTGCACAAAGAGATGATGTTCAGGATCATTGCCATCAGTCCTTGGCAATAGCACTTTTAGGAGACCCACAAAAGAAACATTTATAAAAGTCAAAGAAAGAAGGATATTGATAAGCAAATCCACATGTCATCTTCCCCCCCCCCATTGGCTCTTTTGGGCTCATCTTTTATATCTGGGGGAGGGAGGAAAGCAATTCATTTTCTTCAGATTTACTTTGCCCACTGCAAGGCCAATGTGCAAAGCTTACTAAAACTAGCTAAGCACTCAGCAGGTTGTGACAGGGGGAGGGAAGCCCTCAACATTTTAATTTTATATAGAGGACAATTTATGCTGTCCAAATAACAATGGTATTCTTCAGTGCAGGATTTGAAATCTAGATTATCTTTCTTGTCTGGGGTATCCAATCTGCCACCATGAGCATTTTATGCCAGTTTCAGTGTATTAATTAGAGCATATAATGCATACCTATCACTGATGCATCTCTTGCTTGCACTATGAAGGAGTGTATAGTTCAAAAACATGTCAGTTACTTTTGGTTTTAGTTTCAATAAGGAGTCATTTTGGGGAGGTTTTCTGCTGTCATGGTAAAGTTATAAATCTCTGATCTGCATAAAGGCCAACAATTCCTTCACATCAGTGTAATGTATGTATGATAGTGAGTTTGCACTTTGCTGCATGTTTGCACAAGATAGGGTCCTGCTTTTTGACTCATAAGAGTGCATTAGGCTTTTCACTGTCTTGGCACTAGATGTGGATATTACAATGTTAATTTATAAAACAAGATCATGGAAGGCAGACTGTGAATAAATGTGAGCGTATTGTGTGGCTGTAATAAATATGGGCAGTACATCAGTGTATTTACAGAATTCCCAAAGCAAATCCAAGCAATTAGGGAAAAGTTTATTTAAAAACAGGCATCCCTTTGGTCAATACACTTACGTTTTATGGTGTCCTGCATTAATAAGCATGCTGTGGACAGCTACCTAGTTATTCCTACTCAGCAACAGGATTAAGATGTAAGAAGAAAATACTTAACTAGGCACTTATTAGTGTATGTATCATGACTAGTCCTGACTTTTTTGATATACCCATTCTCTCTCCCCATACCAACTTTTAAAACTTGAGTACAGATTCATAGATTCTAGGGTCAGAAGGGACCAATGTGATCATCTAGTCCGACCCCCTGCACAAAGCAGGCCACAGAACCCTACCCATCCACTTCTATAACAAACCCCTAACCTATGCCTGAGTTATTGAAGTCTTCAAATTGTGGTTTGAAGACCTCAAGCTGCAGAGAATCCACCAATAAGTGACCCATGCCCCACGCTGCAGGGGAAGGCGAAAAACCTCCAGGGCCTCTGCCAATCTGCCCTGGAGGAAAATTCCTTCCCGACCCCAAATATGGCGATCAGCTAAACCCTGAGAATGTGGGCAAGACTCACCAGCCAGGACTCAGAAAAGAATTCTCTGCAGTAACTCAGATCCCATCCCATCCAACATCCCATCACCAACCACTAGGCATACTTATCTGGCGATAATCAAAGATCAATTACCAAAATTAGGCTCTCCTATCATACCATCCCTTCCATAAACTTATCAAGCTTAATCTTAAAGCCAGATATGTCTTTTGCCCCCACTACTCCCCTTGGGAGGCTGTTCCAGAACTTCACTCCTCTAATGGTTAGAAACCTTCGTCTAATTTCAAGTCTAAACTTCCTAGAGTCCAGTTTATACCCATTCGTTCTTGTGTCTACATTGGTACTAAGCTTAAATAATTTATCTCCCTCCCTAATATTAATCCCTCTGATATATTTATAAAGAGCAAGCATATCCCCCCTCAGCCTTCTTTTGGCTAGACTAAACAAGCCAAGCTCTTTGAGTCTCCTTTCATATGACAGGTTTTCCATTCCTCGGATCATCCTAGTAGCCCGTCTCTGAACCTGTTCCAGTTTGAATTCATCCTTCTTAAACATGGGAGACCAGAACTGCACACAGTATTCCAGGTGGGGTCTCACCAGCGCCTTATATAACGGTACTAACACCTCCTTATCTTTGCTGGAAATACCTCGTCTGATGCATCCTAAAACCGCATTAGCTTTTTTCATGGCCATATCACATTGGCGGCTCATAGTCATCCTGTGATCAATCAATACTCCAAAGTCCTTCTCCTCCTCTGTTGCTTCCAACTGATGCATCCCCAATCTATATCTAAAGTTATTATTATTAATCCCTAAGTGCATGACCTTGCACTTTTCACTATTAAATTTCATCCTATTACTATTACTCCAGTTTACAAGGTCGCCCAGATCTTCCTGTATGATATCCCAGTCCTTCTGTGTGTTAGCAATACCCCCCAGCTTTGTGTCATCCGCAAACTTTATTAGCACATTCCCGCTTTTTGTGCCAAGGTTGATAATAAAAAGGTTAAATAAGATTGGTCCCAGAACCGATCCTTGAGGAACTCCGCTAGTAACCTCCTTCCAGCCTGACAGTTCACCCTTCAGTACAACCCCTTGTAGTCTCCCCTTTAACCAGTTCCTTATCCACCTTTCAATTCTCATATTGTTCCCCATCTTTTCCAATTTGACTAATAATTCCCCACGTGGAACCGTGTCAAATGCCTTACTGAAATCGAGGTAAATTAGGTCTACCGCATTTCCTTTGTCTAAATAGTCTGTCACCTTCTCAAAGAAGGAGATCAGGTTGGTTTGGCACGATCTACCTTTAGTAAAACCATGTTGTACTTTGTCCCAATTACCATTGACCTCAATGTCCTTAACTACTTTCTCCTTCAAAATTTTTTCTAAGACCTTACATACTACAGATGTCAAACTAACAGGCCTATAGTTACTCGGATCACTTTTTCTCCCTTTCTTAAAGATAGGAACTACGTTAGCAATTCTCCAGTTGTACGGTACAACCCCTGAGTTTACCAATTCATTAAAAATTCTCACTAACGGGCTTGCAATTTCATGTGCCAGTTCCTTTAATATTCTCGGATGAAGATTGTCTGGGCCCTCCGATTTTGTCCCATTAAGCTGTTCAAATATGGCTTCTACCTCAGATGTGGTAATATCTACCTCCATATCCTCATTCCCGTTTGTCATCCTTCCATTACCCCTAAGCTCCCCATTAGCCTTATTAAAGACTGAGGCAAAGTACTTATTTAGATATTGGGCCATGCCTAGGTTATCCTTAACCTCCTTTCCATCCTCAGTGTGTAGCGGTCCCACTTCTTCCTTTGTTTTCTTCTTATTTATATGGCTATAGAACCTTTTACTATTGGTTTTAATTCCCTTTGCAAGGTTCAACTCTACTTGGCTTTTAGCCTTTCTCACTTTATCCCTACATGTTCTGACCTCACTAAGATAGCCTACAAGGAGTGGAAGAAGGGTGAGATTAGCAAGGAAAGCTTTCTGCTTTTTCTTAATCACCTCTCTGAGATGCTTGCTCATCCAGCTTGGTCTACAACTCCTGCCTATGGTTTTTTTCCCCTTTCTTGGGATGCAGGCTTCCGATAGTTTCAGGAGTGACACTCACGATTTACTTCCGTTCACTGCAAAGGACAACGGACTTGTCTACATGAGGATTTAGGAAAATTAATCCAAATTAACTGAACTATATTGAATGCTGGTGTGGACATTAATTCTGAATGAAAGTGGCCTAAAGTTTTGCTTAGTTCACATGTAGCTAAGTTTATTTAAGTCCACTTTAATTTTGAATGACAGTGTCCACACAGGTTTAAAGCAGTTTAACTAAGCCACTTTAAAGGCACACCTTTAATTAATTTGGATTAAGTTTCCTAAGGCTATGTCTACACACAATTCAGAAACCCATGGCTAGCCTGGGTCAGCTGACCTAGGCTCACGGAGCTCTGCTCAGAGGCTTAAAAAAAAACAAACAAAACAACACACACCTCTCTGTGTAGACAGCCAGAGCCCAAATGTCTACAGTGATTTTTAACTCTGCAGCCCAATCCCTTGAGCCAAAGTCAGCTGACCCAAGCCAGCAGCAGCTGTGCTGTGGATTTTTTATCCCTGTGTAGATGTACCTTAAGTGTACCTGTATAGACAAGCCTCAAGCCTAGTGTTTAATTTATTGTAATCCTCCTTCCCCATTCACCTCTGTGTTCCCTTATGCGCACTATATAAGCCCTAGTGCTGCAAGTGCTGGAATGTCTGTCAGTATTTTCATTTTTAAACTCCTCTTTTCCATGGTTTATCATTTGCTCCAGGTGACAGTGTGGCCTGAAAAATATATATAATATAAGAATTACAGAAATGTGTTTGATCTGTTAAGATGTTGGAATGAAAAAAAATGGTTAGTGTTTCATGTGTGTGCAATGAATGGCTCTGAAGGAGCCGCTGTCCTTTGTTGGGTAAAAACTCAAGTGGCCAGATTCCTCCCTTGGCTATGTGTACATAAATATCAATGCTAATGGAGGGAATTGTGGGGCTGTGGTATTTGAGGCAGGATCTGGCCTAAAGAGTGCACTTTAATGGCTCCAAATAAGCCATTATAGTCTACTATGTAAATAATACATGCTTTTGAACGTGATGTAAATATATATTTGCATAATACGCTACAACTTTTCTTAAAGATCCATTAGAATATAAATAATTCACTTTTTAACATTTTTAGAACTATTGTACTTTTTTTGTTATTGAGTGAGAAGTGAGAAATTACAGCTACAATAAATTCTAAGAGTCTGCTTCAAGCCAAAACAAAAAGATATGGAAAGTTTAGACTGAAAGTCTATATTTACTCATTATCCCAGTTATATGTAAAAATGAACAACATACATTCTGTCTGAATGGATTTTATATTAGATTAAGGAAAAAACAACCAGTTGAGAAAGGACAAAGAAAAAGTTTCTTTGAGAGAGAACAAAGTGCATTTTCCTGTAACATGTTGCATCAGCTCTGCTTCACAAAATGGCACCTGCTTCTGCAAAGAGCAGACTCCTAGTATATGTCTACATGAAATCAGGAGAGCTATGATATTGCAGCTGTGCCACTGCAGCATGGTAGTGTAGATGCTTCGTACGTCACGGAAGGGGCTTTTCAGTTGATGTAGTTAAGCCACTTCTTCAGGAGACGGTACGTAGGACAACCGAATAATTTTTTTCGGTTGACCTAGCTGCATTTACATCACGGTTAGATTGACCTAACTATGTGGCACATAGTGCAAAATTTTTGATAGCTCTGAGCAGTATACCTAGGTTGGCTCCTCCCTTACATTTCTAAGGTTTGGGCTACACTTCAAAATTAGATCACAATCAGCAGCAGCTCCAGGCACAGGCATTCCAAGCGCATGCCTGGGGTGGCAAGCCACGGGGGGCGACCTGCCAGTCCCTGCTAGGGCAGCAGTCAGACAGCTTTCGGTGGCGTGCCTGCAGGAGGTCCATCGGTCCTGCAGATTCGGCGGCAGGTACGCTGAACCGCAGGACCTCCTGCAGGCAAGCCACCGAAGCTGCGAGACCAGGGACCTCCTGCAAGCATGCCGCCGAAGGCTGCCTGACTGCTGTGCTTTTGGCAAAAAAAGCTAGAGCCGCCCCTGCTCACAATGAAAAATACCTCACTCTGAAAGTGGTCGCATTCAGTGGAAGTACTTGCAGAGTAAGGTGCTAGTCATTATAATGTGGGTTGTGGAATCTGGCTGAATATCTAATTGTCAGGAAGATTATCTTGATTATAACCCAGATTGTGATGGGTTCGGTAACAGATCTTTTTGGGACTGTCACCTGATGTGCTGAAATTACCTCCGAGCTAGTTTTCCCTGCCAGCTTGGGACTCCAGAACCCTGCCTTGTTGAGCCAGACATGCTAGCCTGCTGCAACACAGACCCAGGATCTGGGCCACACCCCCAAAGTTGCAGACTTTAACTAACAACAGCTCAGCAGGTTACCTATCTCCAGCACACAGACACTCTGCTCCCAATGGGATCCAAACCCCAAATAAATAAGTTTTACTCTGTATAAAGCTTATATGGGGTAAATACATAAGTTGTTTGCCCTCTATATCAGAGAGAGAGAGAAATGCACAGCTGTTTGCTCCCCTAGGTATTAATCACTTGCTCTGGGTTTGTTAATAAACAAAGGTGATTTTATTAAGTATAAAAGGTAGGATTTAAGTGGTTTCAAGTAATAATAATAGCCAGAACAAAGTAAGTCACAAAGCAAAATAAAACAAAACATGCAAGGCTAAGTCTAATACATTAAGGGTGACATATTACCTGTAATCAGTTTCTTTAAGATGTTCCAATAAGCTTCTTTCACAGACTAGACTCCTTCCTAGTCTGGGCCTAATCGTTTCCCCTGGTACAGTCTTTGTTAGATCCAGCAGACATTTCAGGTGATAAGCAGGGGTTCTCTGATGACTGGCAGCCCCTTTTGTCCTGCTCCAGCCCCTTTTATAGCTTTGGCAAAAGGCGGGTGTCTCTTGTCTCTCTGGGTCTCCACCCCTCTTTTTAAATGGAAGAGTACCAGATTTAAGATGGATTTCATTATCAGGTAACATGGTCACATGTCACTGTTATACCCCTAGTCTCCATTCCACATGGGCTGGTCCACACAAACACAGGAAGGCTTTCAAGCAACTAAGGCCATTTATAACTGATTGTTTCTGGAGCACCCTTAATGGCCTCCACTTAATATGTTTACATCAGTGATACAAGTTTATATCTTAACCCCCTAACTCCAGATATAGAAATAATACATGCAAACAAATAGGATGAACACACTTAGTAGATCACAAGCTTTCTAATGACACCATACAAGGGGTATTTAGCATAAAGCATATTCCAGTTATGTCATATTCATAGGCATATTTCCATAAAGCATATGAACTGCAACATCACACAGATTTCCCCCTCTCTAAATTTCATCCCATTGCTCTTTAGTTACCTGTACCACATTAAATTTCCCTCTGTCCTTGATGGTAACACCCTTCAGTTATTTGTAAACTTTTATAATGAATCCTCTGTAGTTGAAGTTTAGTGTAGTAGTACATATTTAGTTCCTTATAGGTCACTCCCTCCAGTTCACTTTTGTTGCTGTTCTCTGAACTCTCTCCAATGATTTGATCTTGCTGGAAATGTTACGCCCAGAACGGTGCACAATATTCTAGTTGTACTTGCACAAGAGTTGTAGAGGGACTATTATTTCTGCTTCCTGACATGATGCCTTTGCCTATGCAACCTAAAATTACATTGGCTTTTTGTCAGCCTTGTCACACTGCAAACTTGTGTCTCAGTTACCCTCTAGTATCTCCCTAGGTCCCTTTCAGTGTTACTGCTCCCCAAGTTCCTTTCTCCTATTGAATATCTGAATTGCAGATGACTTTTTCTCATGTGTGTTAGTTTTAATTTTTCCAAATCAAATCTCAGATTGTTATTTTCTGCCCATGTTTCTAATCTCTCCAGCATCTCTGTATTGTTTCTTTGTTCTCAGTAGAAGCTGTAACTCCTCCCAGTTTATCATCTGCCAGTTGACCTTCAAAGTTATTAATTAAGATGTCAGGTAAGACTGGATGTAATTTTAGTACCTCACCAAGAACCTCCTGTAACTCAATATGTTAAATTACCTTCACTGTTAAAAATGCATGCCTTATATCCAGTCTTTACCAGCCAATGCCCTCTTGTAACTGTGTGTTGTCATGGTGACTCTGCCTCAGTTTCCATCAACAGTCATTTTGGCCCTGTGCTGTGTGGATTTCTCTATGATCCCAGCCCTTCAGTTACATCATTTATAGTCTCTCCTCTTTTGGGGCAATAAAGAGTCTGGTAAGCCAGGAGTCCAGTGACCCTAGCAAAGGCTAAATAATGCCTGGGTAGTTCTTGACCCCTTTACTATCCACTTTGCTAGAGATGGTTGGGGAACCCAGACCTGCTACTCATCTGGGTTCCAGCCCAGGGACCCTGCATGAAGCAGATAGAACTGTTCTCTCACAATCCCTTGCTGCTTCCCACTTTGCTTCTCCTGAAGGCCTTCTCCAGACTTACATTCTCTGATTTTTCATCTCTGGAAGTCTGATTTCCTGGTCAGCTTTTTTCCAGTCTGCTACAGAAGGAGTTTTCTCTCAGTAGCATCTCTAGCAGCCAGCTCTCTTCTCTGGTCTGCAAGGTCTTATCCTCCAGCTGTTGTTGGTTCAGCAATTAACCACAGCTGAGGAGATAAGCTAGTCTACTTGTTAACCCTTTAGTGGCTATGGTAGACTAGCTTATTTAGTTCTATATATCCTATGACAGCCTAGTTTCAAATTCCAGTGCCTGGGATTTGTTATATCTTTGTCTTCTAGATTGAAGTGGGGAAAGGGATAGCTCAGTGGTTTGAGCATTTGACCTGCCAAACCCAGGGTTGTGAGCTCAATCCTTGAGGGCCATTTGGGGATTGGTCCCCCTTTGAGTAGGGGGTTGGACTAGATGATCTCCTGAGGTCCCTTCCAACCCTAATAATCTATGATTCTAAGAGATGATTATCACACATTTGTTCCCCAGGAATGTACTTATAAACTGTGATCAAGACAGTCTCTTTTTCAAGCTAAATAGGTTGAGCTTCTTGAGTGTCTCACTATACGGCATATTTTCTAATCCTTTTATCATTCTCACAACTCTTCTCAGAGACCTCTTCAGTTTATCAACATCTCTTGAATTATAGACACCAAACTGGACACAGTATTGCAAGCAGTCACACAAGTGCCAAATAAAGGTAAAATAAACTCCCTACCCTTTCTCAAGATTCTCCTCTTTTAGCTAGTTTTCAATCCATGTGGTAGCATTCCTACCCAAACTAACATAGATACATTTTTCAAGTATAATTTTGGAACACAAACTATCAAATACTATATTAAAATGCAAACATATGTCTGTATTCCTATCACCCACTAATTATGTAAAAAAAAAAAGTAGACAGGTTTGATTAGCCAGATATATTCTTTATAACCTGTACAATTTATTGCTTGTGGTTAGAGTTGGTCAAAGAAAATTCAATGGAAGCCATATTCCAGAAATCAGAATGCTTTGTGAAATTAAGTTGATTTTGTTAGAAGTTTCTTTGAGGAAAAAAGTTGGGGTGGGGAAGTGAAAAGTTACAACTATATCAAAATGTCCTGTTTTGACATTTTGCGAATGCAAGCTTTCAATGTTTTATTTTTAAATGATGAAATTTTAAACAAAATGTTTTGGTAGATCTGAAATGAATTTTTTAAAAATTCTTTCAGAGAATTTTGAAATTTTAGGGTTTTGTTCAGATTTGGAATAAAGACAAATTTTGAAACTCAAAATTCCTTGTGAAACAGAATTTCTATCCTCCTTATATCTCTGCTCCTGGTTGATTTACCCTCGGAGGTTTAGTGGGTTTTTTTTCCCCTCCTCTTAATATCTGTTTTGTTATTTTGAACATTGCAATGTTAGCATTAGATGAGTATTGCTGACCTCAAGGTAACTTGGCAAGTCATTTCAACTATCTGTACCTCAGTTTCATCATCTCTAAAATCAGTGGATATAATGATACTGACCTCCTTTGTAAAGTGCTTTGAGATCTATGTCTGAAAATCCTATATAAGAGCTAGGTATTCATTCCTTTTCTTTTTAAATTAATAAGTATTACATTTGGTTTTCTTCAGTCTTTTGATATCTCCCCAATTCTTTGTTTCTGTTTTTCTAATCTAAGGCATTTGTCATTATAGTATCTAAATCTTATCTATTTCAAAAATCTCTGTCAGTGGTACAGTAAATTCACTCGCTAATTCCCTTAATTCTGTAGGATGCAGATCATCTAGACTAGCTGATTCGGGTACTATTATATTTCCCCTAACATTTGTAAACTCTGATTTAGATTTCAAACTTCTGCAAATGTAAAGGGTATTTGGATCTAGGGTTTATTTGGCTCATTTTATTAGTTTATTACAACTGATCCATATTTACCCAAATAATTCAATTATTAACACAATACAGACAATAAACCACTGCCTTTCTCATTTTTATTCTTTGTCAGCCTCATTACTGAAGTGGATATTTACTTTTACAATTTAAGAGATCAATCCTACAAGCACGTACACACTCCAGTAGTCTCACTGAAGTCTATGCCATTATTAAAATTACTAATACATGTGAAGGTTTGCAGGATTGGGACCATAGCTCTGAAATATACTTTTTGGCCACATTTGCAAGGATCCTAAACTTTAATGCATACTTGGAACTAGAATAGTTGTCCAGCACTAAGCTGATACATTACCTTTTTAAGCAATGTGCGAATCCATGTACTAATTAATTTTATGCATGTAAGCAGCTTGGTATTTTCAATTATAATTAAATTAAGTTTGATATTTTATTCATCCACAGGAAGAAGAGATCATGTTATGAAATAGAAAAATTTATTCATTTAATCAGTGAAAACTTCATGCCATTGAGAACAATTAACATAATTTTATAGAATTAAGAGCTCTGGCACAGGAAATTAAAGTTACCTACACATAATCATGTCCAGTTTCACACAATCATTCTCTGTAACTTGCACATTTAAAGTAGCTGTAAGTTTTCTGATGTAAACTAAGTGGTAGGGAAACTGGATGTCAAAATATGGTTTAAAATGTGTCTGCCCCTCACCTCTACCCCCAAACCAGGTAGTCTAGATGATCCTGTGGCATAGCAAGAGCCTGCCGTGCTGCTCAAACACTGGACAATGGCTGAATGTGATGCAGAGACACATCCTCTATATTCCAGGAGGAGCAAGTGTTGATTGAACACATTTGCTGAACATCCCTTGAGCCATGCAGTTCTGTTTATAGTACTTGCCTTTGCTCTGGAGGGAATTGATTGTGTCTCCTTAAAATGCTACAGCAGCTATCAAAAGCAAGTTTGGAATGAAAACAGAATAAAAAAATACAGGGAAGAATTAAACATGAGCATAACCTGATGTATTTTCTTTAAAGTTTTTCAGCAAGCATTACTTTATATTTGCTAACTAAAAACTCATCATCCTACACTGCCTTTTACTCTGGATCACATAGCAGAAGATGCACATATTCTGTATGAGACATAATTAAGTATAATGCATTTGGCGGCATAGCCTGCTCCTGCTGTCTGCAGACAGTCACCACCTGAGAGACAGCTGATGCAGTTCTGCTCTATAGGGGAGGAAAAGGCCATGGCACTTGGAGTCCACACTGGAGGTCCACATGCTCCGTGCACTATGAAACCATCCTCTTTTCTCACTGGCACACAGTGGAAATTTGTGGCTGTGACAAGTGTATCTATGGCTTCATAGATCCACCAGCTAACCCCACCTTGTGGGAGAAACTCTGATAGAGGTTACTGCATTCTTCAGGCTGGCCCTTCCAAGCCTCTTACTTACAGCTGCAGGACCTCTTATTCTTAGCTTTCCTTGACCTTGGTGCAGTGACTGTGATTTGGGCCTTATTCTAATTAATTTTTGAACATGACAATATAGTGTTGTTCGCGTACCACAAGCCCCAGGTTACCTTGATTCATTTAAATGGAAATTCCACATACCTGAGAGGAAATGTGTACCCAAACAATGCATTTATTGAATAATATCTTGAATTAAATCCAAGAATTATATCTGGAGAAGTATAAGCAAAATCAGTGGAAACCCCACATCAGTGTTTAATCACTTTTTCTATCAGTTACAGTCATTTCTAAAGTTTAAGAACCATGAAATCATTTAAGGAAAATGTGAAGCACAAAGTCAGAGGATCAATATCTTAACCCAATGGACTTTAGTATGTACCTAAATATACATAGAGGTCTAATATTATACTTTATCATTTTCTACTGGGGAGAAGAAAAGACCATACTAACTCCAAACTCATTCATGTCGAGTTGCCTTACAGCTTAGAGAACTGTTTCTGATGATAACTTTCCGTCACCACTATCAGTATCTGAGTTCACATAGAGTTCCATACACCAACCTTGCCTAACCCTCCTGTGAGCAGACCCATCAGCCATCTGAATCCTTATTTGTTTTGGAAATGACAAGAAAAGACTGATTAGAAGTAAAAATTTTCTTTTCTTTGGACTTCAAAATCAGCAGCTCCTAATATACATTCTGCATTTACCTTTGTTTTTTATACTAAATTTGGAATTGCTACAGCTGATCAGAGCTGGTGCACACAGTCAGTGACGTGTTGTACTGACAACACTAACAAGAGGCTGGTTTTATGTTATAGTATGTGGGTGTGGGTGTGTGTGTGGGAAATCTTTGAGTCTCTCCAAGCTTCTCCTGAGGAAGTGTAGCCTAGTTTCATATTCCTTTCAGTCTACAGTTGGTTTGTATTGCATTTTGTGTCCAAGGTTATATCTGCAGGCAAAAGGGCTAGACACTGACTTTCTCCAAAGCCTGGATCTGCTAACAATGGGATTGGGCAGCCCCCTTTGAGCTCATCAGTGTGAACAGTTCTATAACAAAGAGAGGAGGTGAACTTCTGGTGTGCTTTTTGGCTAGTCCTTTTGCATGGGTATTCTTCCCACATCCCCGCTGATTTGCACTTCTCTCCAGTCTCCCTGCATATTCTTTTGTTGCACAGGATGCGTACAAGAATAAATCCTATTTGGTGTTATGAGACTATTCCCCAGAGCATTCACCATATTACAAACTGCATAGTTCAGCATCATACATAGCATCTAAATGAATCCCTAGCTTTCTTTAGATGATTGCCAGAAAGTGCAAATATGCTGAAAACTGCCAAGAACATCAATATATCTTACTGCTCTGCAGGCAAAGATCAAACAGAATATGGTCAGGAAACATTTCTCTCCCATCACAATTTTCAGCTCATTGTTTGGTTTGTGGAGTGAATAATTTCCTGAAAGAAAAGCTATAAAATACTTTAATCTTCTGGGTGTTGAGGAGCTTAATTAATTAAATAGGTCCAGAGTTCTCTGCAAGGTGTGAAGAATTTCCTGCAAGATGCTAAGAACCCCAGACTAGGGCTGGGTTAAATTTTTCAACAGGTTTTTTTTTTTTGGAAAGAAAATGCAAATTCAGCAACTCTGAGACATTTTGCAAATTTATATTGATTTTGCCAAATTGTTTTGGTTTACAAAAAGTCTGAAAAAAAATTGAAACACTTTGCTTTGACAGTTTTTAAACTAAATACTTCTATTTTTCTATTCAGAGTAGCTTTTTGTTTTGACATTTCCTTTAATTTTATTTTAAGAGATGAACATGAATTATTGTTTCAGTTTTTAATTGTGGGTCAAAAAAACATTGTGTTCAACCCAAAACAATTATTTTTTAAACTTTTTGATTCACTAAAATTTAAAAAAAATCAGTTTCAGTTTGACCAGAAATTAATTTTTAATTTTTTGTTTTATTTTTGGAGGTACTAACTAATCAATAAATCTGTCATTCTCCCAGATCTACCCTAAACTCCCATTCCTTTCAATGGGAGTGGGGGGGCACATTGCAGAATTTGTCCCATAATGTTTTAAAGGATATTGAGTAGTCAGATGCCATGTGTTATGTTAGTGTCAAATATTTTTGGCCCAGATTGTCCCCCCAACCCCAAAGTGTGATTACAGACAGGACCCTCCATATGTGGCTCTCCCTTTTCCACCACAGAAAGTGAAGCCCACCTGAAGCCTACAAAAAGCGTCCTGCAGGTCTGGGGTCTGTATTGGTGAAATGTTTGGGGAGTAGGTGGGCAAGGGAGGTGCCAGGGAGCTGGGGGAGCCACTAGGAGACTGTATGGAGACACAGTTTCTTCATGGATAAATCCATCCATGGATCCCCAGGGATCTGCCAAGTTTGGAAACAGGGCCTGTGGCCTATGCTGTAGGGAGCAAGCACCCCGTACCCTCCCCAAAGAATGTTGTGGGGGTTCTCTATCATGTAGATCACTGCAATCTCCTTCACGCTCATGAGAAATTTCGTGATTAACTCTGGACTCAGATTATGAAAACACAAAAGGAAATCAAATGGACTCTTTTGGAGCACTTGTTAAATCCATTGCCCTATTAGTATAGAAGAATGTTGAGGATGAGATGATCCCTGATGATTCTGAACCAACAATGAGCCCAATTCTGTCCTCATTTATGCTGTGTAACTTCATTGAAGTCATGGAGGTTGCATGGGTGTAGCTGAGGTCAGAATTTGCCAAGCATCTTCCCAGTACTCAATATCTTTATTTCAATGGAAATCTGATTATACAGCAGGTTGCAGTTTAAAAAGCAACATGGGAAGACATGCTGTTCTCTTGACATTTCAGGTCTGAGAATCTGTAGAAACCTTGAGAACTATGATACAGATTCTGATCTTATTTACATCAGTGTAAATCTGGAGTAACTTCTTTGACTTCATTTCTTCATTACAAATGGCATTTGAGATCCCACTATAAAGAGATCTGATTTTTAAAATTTATTTTTACAGTGTTTGATTAAAGTAGTTTTGGAACTAACCCACTACTGTATGCACCAGCTCCTACAGAAGAAGGGGTATCTAAGCAGCCAAAATGCTTTCCAAGGAGTGGAAATGAGTACAAATTCTGCCTTGCTTCTGAGCTTTTTACAGTACTGTTCCAAATGAGCCTGTGATACAGCAAGTAGAATTTCAACAGTCTTGAACTGTAAATTGCTCTTTTTGCAATTGCTGAAGAGTCAGATTTTTTTCCTACTTCTGTGAAGTTTTAATTTTACTAAATGCTCAGCCAGTAGTAAGTGCAAGAGCAAACTATTAGCTAGGGGAGCAGCTTCTGGCCTCACCACCACTAGTGCAAACCAAGGGTAACATGACCACAATGGAGTTAAAAATGTAGCCCAATAAGTTTTGTGAAAGGCACATACCCAGTCATCCCGTTTATTGTTCTTATGCGTAGTCACCACCACTCCACTTGTCATTGGTGATGCCTCCTTTGGCCTTCTCAGCAGTGCAAAGTGCTCTACACTAGCTGATGACACATTTTCCTTCATTCCAGGTGCAACTTATCTCCAGCAATGTTGTTCTCAAGCTGTCTCCTCACTTTCCCAACTCAACAATGTGCCCTCCCTGACTCAAGCTTGAACTTGAACCTGCCATGTTTTCTCTTCTCTGACTCAAAATCACACTCTATCTCAATTTTGGCCATTTCTACTATTCCTAAAAACATTGACTTAAATTGAGCATGACTGTTGCAATCTTTATTTTTTTTTCTATTAATAAAGCACAGCTGAATCATATAGTATTTGTCTGATAGAACATTTGTGACAGGAACCCCGGCCCGAGCACACAAACAATAGCTGCATGAAGAATATAAAAGATTTATACATATTTAAACTAAAAGCCATTCAGAATGTGCTCAAATGTCATTTAATGCAGTGTAGTCATGGCAACTGTTGGAGATCTGTAATAAATGGACAGAGTGGAAGTCTTAGGTTTGCCGAAGCTTGAGCTGACATCTACTGTATTGTTTTTCAGTGAGTCAGAGCTAGGAGTGTCTTATTCATATGCTCATGTCTTCATTTAGAGAGACTTCTTTATTTAAAAAACAGGAGGAAATATGCATGTGAAGCAGCTGACAGTCCTAGTCCCCCCAGCCTGCTTGTTACTAGTTGGGTCTGATGCCTATCTTATGTTTTTCTAACAGCTGACCAGGTGATACTGCTTTTGCCCACGATGGCTGTTGTGTGATAGAGTTTGAGGACTATGTTTAGGTGCAATGACGCCTGTCCAGAGCCACCTCTGCTTTCTGCTCACAACTAGCACCCTCCTCCAAAGGGCATAAGGCTCAGACCTGGGAAATGAAGGAGGGTAAATAAGGAGCGTGCAGAATTTTGACAGGATGTCTCCCTTCACATCTGCTGTGATGGGTCCTCTCCTTTGATTCTTCTAGTGCGCCACACAGTCCACTGCAGGATTAGCCCTTTTTTTATTGTATATGCTGTCTCATGTAGGACATTGCAGAGATGTCTCTTAAAAATGAGAAGTGTCCTTGAACAAACTTCTCTTTAGTTTCTTTCTTTCCACCTGCTCCTAACACAATACACTCACTTTGTCTCTCTAAACTGGGCTTTTTCTTGAGAGATTCACAAGATCCACACAAAGGATTAACCCGACCTTGTTACAATTTGGTGTGAAGTTCTTTCCCTTAAAACAGTTTATATTCCTAGTAAAGCCACTGGGACAGTGGGATTTGCCCTGGTGTGACTGAAAGAATTTGGCTGGCCTGGCTTTACTGAATGGCTTTGGAGATGATGCACGTACTGTGACAGACTCTGCAGGCAGCCTCAGTCTTAATATAGCTTTAATTACATAGTTGCATCTGCATAGGTTTAATTTACACTAAAGAAGGAAAAAAAATACCACCTTCATATTTGGCATGACATAACAGGCATATTATTAATCCTGAAAAGTCTGAAAAACGTGCTCGCCTTTCTCCTAAGTAAGAGCTTTCTACCCATATTTCTGTGTCTCTTATTGTTTTATAAAGTTTTTACAATCTCTATATCGTACAACACTCCAAATGCCTTAACGAGTTTCATTTTATAGATTTTATTTTTAATAATAAAATAATAAATAATAATAAAGTTCTGTCCTGTTGTGAATTATCTGATTGTGGTAAATAACTAAAACATTTATTTCATCCAGACACAGAGGCTGAGTAATACTGAAAGAATGCAAGTGCTCCCACATTCTTACAGAATTCCATAACATCAGTTATGACTCTTCAACTGGAGACCATTCATCCCTGGGCTTCAAATTGAATTGCCTTCAGATATGAATTAAAAAGTTAGTTCACTGTGCAGAGGTTTTAATACATTTTTGAAAAGCATATAGAATCAAGTCAGACCTGGAGAGTATATTTGCAAGTTGAAAATTTAAAAAAATGCTTCTGGTATATACTGTGTGTCTGTTCCAATGCCCACTGAAGTGAATGGAAATAGTCACATTGATTTAAATGTGTATTAGATAAGGCTCTGAATGCACTGACAAAGTGTACTGCTTTACCAGGTGTAATAAGCTAGAGATGTGATACTCATCCTTGAAGAGAGCCACTGTCACTGGATGGAATAGCAGAGTTACAAAATAATGGCAGTGCCATGTCTTAATATTACATTATTATGTTCTGATCAAGTTATTGCAACCATAAGCTAGGACACTGAGTCACTGCAACTCAACAGGAATACATACTGATGCAACTTCATGACACAAGTATCATGATGCAGCATAGGGTGACAGGAATGTAGTGACTGATCTTTCACTGTCATTGTTAACATGGCTTGCTTTGCTAGTGACCTAGAGAAGATGGTGGTGATTGAGTAATATTTTATAAAGAAATCCCAACACAGGTTCCTTCCCACCGCCATATCTTGACTGTAAAAATAACCCACTAATTTTAAAGTCTAAATTTTTTCCACTGAGTTTTTTTCTTTTAAATATAAGGTATATTTTTTCTGAATTGTTTGAATGTTGTTGGACGTGAACACAGCTTTGATTAATAAAACCCAACTGACGCCCATTGCAGAGCGGCTGCAGAGAGAACTTAAAAAAATTGCAACCACACTGAAATGACATTTCTGAGATCTGTGCATGTATCTGAATAATTCCTATAGTGTATCTTGATGAGGCAGTTAGATGCCTAATTGTTGTAAGGTGTCTGATGTCAGACACTAGAATCGCTACAAACAAAACCGTTGTACTATTAATTACCTGTTGTAGAATTTGAAATCTGTAGTACTGTGTTTCTTCAAAGGTCTGACTGAGCGGATGTCTGCAGCTTATATTGGACATATAAAGGCAATTATCCGTGTAGGGTAGGCTGTGATGAGGAAGTTTCTGGAACCTGGATTGGAATACATGGTGAAGGTGAAGTTTAATTTGTGTTAATCGCACATGTTTAGTTTTGGAGAACATTAATGAAGTTCTTTTTATTTCTTTCATACATATATTTTCCCAGCCTTCGTTCTGTCTTAATGAAGTGTTATGTTTGGGATTGTATTATATACCAGCTGAGGAGACAGTTAGCTCTGAAATTAATCATCTGGTTTATATTCCGTATTATAGCTTGCAAATGTCAACATCTGTTTTTGCAATTTCAAAGAAAAACCTAAGAATTCATCTAATTCCTTTGTGTCAGCATAAAGCTGACAATACTTAATGCAGAATTTATTAAAGAAAAGCAAAGCTCTTAGTCAAATAATTACAGTACTGCAGCATGTTGTTTCATGACAAAGACTAATGATAACATAAAGAAGTGAAAATCATTTCCATTGATTGCTGTATAGCTTTTCCACCAAACATCATTCATAACTTTATTTGAACTTTAGCATGCTGTTCAGCTTGTATTACTAGGGATAATATTTTAATGTGCATTTTTCTTTTTAATTTAATTTTTTGATGGCAAAATACCATGTTTTTAACAAAAGGAATAATGTGCCACAATCATTATGAAACTGTTACTAAAGTGGGTAATTTTGAACATAGGTAACTATCACCCATGTTCATTCTTTCTTCTGCCTTTATTCATATTGAGAAATACCTTAATTTGTGAGCATTAGTGGTACTGCTTGTGGAGTAAGGTACTATTCTGTGCGAGTAAGGGTGATAGAGTTGGGCCCTTTGTGATTACTCAGGCAATAGTCCTAATCCCTTCAAAATTTTACTTTAGTGAGAGATTTGCCTGAGTAAGGATCGGGTAGAGTCCAAGCTATCTTTTGGCTGATAGAAGCAAGTCATTCTCAACTGTGCTCTTCCCAGGAAGCACGTAAGATTCTATAGTATCCATCCGATACTAAAGTGTTGGTTGGTTAAATAGATAGAATGAAGCCAGTGTCTAGCACAATGGGGTCCTAGTAGTCCAGGACTGGGGCTTCTAGGCACGGGGTGCATTTGCAGCTGTCAGTGATGACTTATGAATACACCGTCTTGGTCTGGTTGTAGTAATGTTTACTGTGTGCATATGCTGAGTTAATTCAGTAAGGGGCTGTCTCCAGGCAGGAATGAAGACAATAGCTCCATTAACAGCCTCTCAGCAAACACCCAGGACTAGTGAGGTTAACCTTGCTTCCCCTGACTTTCCCCTGTGCTGTCCAAACCAGTTTAACCAGCCTCAGGCCTGGTCTACACTACTCGTTTAAACCGATTTTAGTAGCGTTAAACCGATTTAACCCTGCACCCATCCACACAACGAGGCCCTTTACATCGATATAAAGGGCTCTTAAAACCGGTTTCTGTACTCCTCCCTGACGAGAGGAGTAGCGCTGAAATCGGTATTACCATATTGGATTAGGGTTAGTGTGGCCGCAAATCGATGGTATTGGCCTCCAGGCGGTATCCCACAGTGCACCACTGTGACTGCTCTGGAAAGCAATCTGAACTCAGAGGCACTGGCCAGGTAGACAGGAAAAGCCCCGCGAACTTTTGAATTTCATTTCCTGTTTGCCCAGCGTGGAGCTCTGATCAGCACGGGTGGCAATGCAGTCCCAAATCCAAAAAGAGCTCCAGCATGGACCATATGAGAGATACTGGATCTGATCGCTGTATGGGGAGACAAATCTGTTCTATCAGAGCTCCGTTACAGAAGATGATATGCCAAAGCATTTGAAAAAAATCTCCAGGCTATGATACAGAGTCCGCAGCACAGTGCTGTGTGACAAGCATAACGGAAAGCCAGAGAATCAAATGGACGCTCATGGAGGAACGGAGGGGGGACTGAGGACTCCAGCTATCCCACAGTCCCCGCAGTCTCCGAAAAGTATTTGCATTCTTGGCTGAGCTCCCAATGCCTGTAGGGTCAAACACATTGTCCAGGGTGGTTCAGGGTATATCTCGTCAATTTACCCCCTCTTCACCCCCGTGAAAGAAAAGGGAAAAAAAATCATTTCTTGACTTTTTTCAATGTCACCGTATGTCTACTGCATGCTGCTGGTAGACGTGGTGCTGCGGCACCGAACAGCAGTATCCTCTCCCCTCTCTTCCCCGGTGGCAGACGGTACAGTGCAGAAGGGCTGGTAGCCGTCCTTGTCATCATCCCATGAGTGCACCTGGCTGGCCTCAGGTGAGGTCGGCCGGGGGCGCCTGGGTAAAAATAGGAATGACTCCCGGTTATTCTCGGTAGATGGTACAGAACGGCTGGTAACCGTCCTCATCATAGCAACTGGGGGCTGAGCTCCATCAGCCCCCCCCCCGTTTCATGTCTAAAGAAAAGATTCTGTACTGCCTGGACTATCATAGCAGTGGGATGCTGTGCTCCTCTCCCCCCACCACCGTTTAATGTCCTGCCTAGACTATCATAGCAGCTGGAGGCTGCCTCCCCCTCATTTCATCTCACTAAATAGTCAGTGTTTCTTATTCCTGCATTCTTTATTACTTCATCACACAAATGGGGGGACCCTGCAATGGTAGCCCAGGAGGGTTGGGGGGAGGACAGAAGCAACGGGTGGGGTTGTTGCAGGGGCACCCCCTAGAATGGCATGCAGCTCATCATTTCTGCGGGATCTGACATGGAGCGGCTGTGCTCTCTGGTGCACTGGTTCTCTAGTACACTTGCCCCATATTCTAGGTAGGACTGGCTCTATTTTTAGATACAACATAAAGGAGGGAATGACCCGAGGGGGTCATTCCCATTTTTGTCTTTGCGCCCCTGGCCGACCTCAGCGAAGGTCAGCCAGGAGCACCCATGACAGCAGCAGATGGTACAGAATGACTGATAACCGTCATCTCATCGCCAATTTACAATGGCACAGCGGACGGTACAGAACGACTGGAAACCGTCTCTGCTACCTTGAAGATGGTTAAACGCAGCATTTTTCTTCTGCTTATTAAAGTTTCAAAACTATATTAAGTCAAGGGTCAGCTGTAAACTTTTGAAAGAACAGCCATAATGTTTTGTTCAGTTACGAATATTTCAGAATTATGAACAACCTCCATTCCCAAGGTGTTTGTAAATCTGAGGTTCTGCCTTATTAAAAAGGAAGTCCCTCAAGGATAGGGATGAAGATGGGAACGAGAGAGAACTAAAATAAACTCACACGCTTTATTTGTGCATGTGTGTTGGCCACAATGTCCATTGTGCAGTGAGAAGTGAACTTGTGGGGTGGAAGCTATCTGTGTCTACCTTCCATCCTTCTAAGCATGTTATAACAAGGGTGCCTAAACAATATGGCAGTTACACTTTGTATTTTAGTAATGATTTTAAGAAGCCTGTGAAAATACCATCTCCCTACTGCACTCTCTCAGAGCCTGATCCTGCAACTCTTTGGAGCAAAATATTCCCACTGAAACCAAGGGGAGTTTTGTGTGCACAAGGACTGCAGATCTGGTCCTTGGTTTATTTTTATTTGTTTTGTTTGGCTTTACGTTAGTACGGTGAGTAATATTATGGTAGTTCATGATAGAATGGGTAATGTCCTTCAACCGAGAGCTTTTGGCACCTGAAAAAAATCTTATGTCCTGTGTCTAAAACTTTTTTTAAAGACCTTTAAAACTGCTGTGTGACCTCCAGAACAAGTAGCATTTGAAGGCATCATAGAAAAGTGTGTTGCATGGTGTTTTTTCCCTTCTTGGGAATGTTGGGGTGAATTCAACAGAGATTTTGCACAAGCAAAGACTGAAGATCTCAATCCGTAGAGCGAAGTGTAAATTGAAAGGGTTAAATTCCATGACCCTGTGAAGTATTATTGATGGATCTAATCTTCCAATCACTCATATTGGTTTTACACTGGTGAATTTAGTGGAGTTATTCCTGAATTTCTCTAGGTGTATGTGTGAGGAGAATCAGGCTCATTGAATTTGCTTCAGTATTCTCTTTCCTTTGCTGAAAAACTGCTCTTTAAGTGCTGTAGAATTCCCAGGGCTCAGGGTATCATGCAACTGAAAGAAAATGAAGTCTTAGCAACAAGAAAGGGAAAACAGATAATAACTTGTTAACAATTAAGAGCTGCTTACCGGGGGCGGGTCACCAAATAGTGAATAAACAAATGTAATTAGAGCTGTAATTGAATATGAAATACCTCTTTTGACACAGAAGGATTTGAAAAAAAGCCAACAACCCCATCTCTTCTTCATCAAGCAGCAGGCAGCTGAAATCACTAGAGGTGGTAGTGCTTACGTCATTGAGGGATTCAGGCTGAAGCCTCATTGGTGCATCAGACCAAGCGAGTTCAAAGCCTTTCATCACTGAGAAAGGAAAGCAGCAAATCTAGCACAGTGGAAATAACAAGCAACACATCTTTGGTTAATATAAAAAGCTATGACAGTATTGCACTTCTAGATGGTAATTATTTTAAGGGACACTGTCAGGCCCCCAAATTAGATTTTATAAAAACAAGCTTTTATAAAACTTTACCAATACAGACTCCAAAAATTCCACTGTAAATTGTTTCTTTTTAAAAAATAAATCAACAAACATCTGCAGTGTTTACAAATAAAACATTGTAGCATTGTCTTAATGCATGAAACCAGGGAGTGACTAGATATTTACTAGAAACAATCTAGTCTCATATGCAAGTAGAGGGAAATGCAGAGGGCAAATAAGCAGCACAAGCAGCGGAAAGTAAAATTAGTTTTTTCCCCCACTTTTAACAATCTAGAGTGTTATTAATATTAGAGAAAATAATTTGATTTTTAAAAATACATGATTGACAACAAAATTATGAAGATCTGTTCAGGCTTGTGTGTGCAGCAAAGTGTCCATCTGACTTTAGAATTATTATTTGGCCAAAATCTTTTTCAAATTGGTGGTCCGAGGCCTACTTTTTCAGAAGCAGCTAGTGATTTTGAGTGCCCAACTTAAGACACCTAAAGGTTCCAGATTTTCAGAGGATGGGTGCCCAAAACTTTTTGAAGATCAGCCACCTTGAAAGTGTTTCAAGTTGGGCACCCCAATTCACCTTAAAAATTTAAGCCAGGGTATTTTGGATAGAGCAGTGATATATTTTCCATTGGTGCTAACGGTAGATGCTCTGCACTACTGAAAGATTGGTTTAATTACAACTCTGGCTCATTTTAATTCTGAGTTAACTTTAAAATTCCCAGTGGCCTGCAATTTATAAAGACATTTTTATCTTAATCCACTTTTGTGCTAATAACAGGTTTGTTTAGCAAAGAAATCTCGGCATATTCAGAAAAACGGTGATGCTTCACGTAAAGGGACTCCTCGTGTGAGAGGATTTCCAACACAATAAATGAGGTCCCTACCTAACATTTGTTTTCAAAGATACTATGGAGCACATACAGCCAATTACCGCTTGTTCTAGAATGCATGCTTAAATTGGAAGCTAAAGTATACAGTATAGTTTGATATGTGGTTCATTTGGCTTATCTTTTTGTTATGAAAAATATAATTGATTCACTGAAGCAGTTATGGCCTATAGTGTCTTGTGATCTGTAGATTAAAGATCCCTACTAATAGACATTGTCATGACTGAGTTGCTGCAAGACAGCCATTACAGTACATACATTATTCCTAGATCACCGGCAAGTCTTAAACTTTTTGATGGAGGTCTTCCATTTTTTAATTATTATTGTGCTATTACAAATCTATTAACACACACAAAAATCTTAAGCAATACGTTTGCATCCAGCCTCTCAATATGTGTGCACAAAACCTGCATTTGCTTGCTTTAGATTAGATATTTGGTTTATCTGATTTGTAGATGAGCTTATTCAAAGAGACTCAGGTTGAAAATTAGAGGATGCTTTTGAAAATTTGGCTAGAGTCTAATTTAAAGCCACAGAACAAACTAAATTCAGAGTGAAGGTTTCCATTCTGTCCTAAATTTCTCATAATGGGCTAGTGCCCTAGGCTAACTCATTGCACTGCCTTGGTTCTAATGTTGTAAGCTATGTCTAACTGCATTGTAATCTTTTACATGTGCCTGTTTCCTCAATGTGATCCTGGTTAGCAGAGTATCTCTGCATTATAATATGTAAGATATGATTGATGACAGGTTGCTATATTTCAGCCCTTACCAATAAATTGCTGAGATTAGAATGTGGTTGGAGAGAGAGAGATATCTCTGAAAGGCTTGCAATTGCTTCCGACAATTGTACTTAACTGACAACTACCAGATAGATTATTTCTGTTTTCCTGACAGCTAAGTTATACACTGCTACCTCGATATAACGCCACCTGATATAACACAGATTTGGATATAACACGATAAAGCAGTCCTCCGGGGAGGGAGGGAAGGGAAGGCGCTGCGCACTCCGGTGTATCAAAGCAAGTTCAATATAACACGGTTTCACCTATAACGCGGTAAGATTTTTTGGCTCCCAAGGACAGCTTTATATCGAAGTAGAGGTATATTTCATTGTATATGGATAAAAATGGCTATGCAGGCAATTTCTTTTTTTCCCTTCTCATTCCTTTTGACTAATTTAGCAGAAATGTGTAGGAATAGCAACTGTCTGTTTATCTCCTTAGAAGGTGGTGGGAATTAGTTAAAAGAATAATGTCTACAAATGCATTATTAACCTTGTGCAAACTGGAAGTGCTAGTTTCCTGCATTATTGCAGCTCCACTAAAAAAATAAGGAAGCCAGAGTTGACATTCTTGATATTTCTAAGGTAAAACACGAGTTAAAATAATACCAATACCAAATAAAAAACCCATTTTTTGGATATTTTAAAGATAAATAATAAAGTAGTAAAAGAGGGAACAAGACCAGTAGATTAAACATCTTTTGCAGACACCTTTTTAGTATAGTAGGGCACAAAAAGTGATAATTGTTTTACTAGACTTATCCCATACTTCTTCCATCAGGAACAATACTACAATAAAAATGAAGGGTAGGTTGTTTTGTTTGAAGAGTGGGAACTGTCAAGGATTGCTCCTCTTGGAGATTTGTATCTGGAGAGTTTACTAGCTACCTTTGCATCCTTACAAAATGAGTTTCATCTTGGAAGCAATCAGCAACAAATTGTCTCCGATCACTATCAACTTCATGAAATTGCTTGCACAAAATGGTTGCTTGCAACAGACTCTAGATGTAATTTCTGCTTTTGGAAAGATCATGAGTGCATACTGTGGAGACATGCTCTGCTCAATCACCACTACTAACCCCTTGCATCAGGCCAGCCTTACTGAATTAAAAACAGCTTTGAGTGGCTTCTTGGCTAAAGGAGAAGTCTTGAAATTGGAGACCAAGAGTGATCTATCAATCCTGGGTGTTATGATTGTTGGCACTGGGGATAAATAAGCTGACATCAACAAAATCCAAGATTCAGAAACTGACCCAAATCATGAGAGATACCGTGTAACATCTTATCCAACTGTTTTTCACAGTGAAACCTGTCAATCCATTATATGGAAACAATAAAATATTTCTCCCTCAAAAAAATTTTTTTTTTAAAATTCACGCAGCTGTAAATTATTTGAATGTCAGCTTTCCTAGAGTACCAGAGTAAACTTAATCTATAATACTCCAATCCTACAGTTTATAACACGAGTGGACTGCTGTGGCCACACACAGCCCTATGTGCAGGTTTAGTAACACTGCTCTACAGCCAAAATGCTTCTGAAATAAATGTAGTCCAACTTTACTAATTCTGGGTCACTGAGAACGAAAATGATGCTTAGAATTGTTGATTTGGCTCTAGTTTTCAAGATATGCTATTGGGTCAGTATATACGACACTTGACTTGGGAATGGCGGAGGATAAGTGAGTTATAAAGGGAAGGGATCTCAATTTAAACCAGAAATGACTAAAATACATCTTTGACTGGATCTATGAATAAATCTATGACTGGGTTTAGACAGTACTTGCTTTTGAGGCAAAACAATGAATGATGCAATCTGAAGCTGGTATTGCATCATACATGATATGAATTGCATCATGTTATTCCTAGAAGTCATGGATGATGCAATCGTAACGAAGCTTACATCACTCTGCTGAACAAATTGCCCTATATCAGCTCTAGAAATCATACAGTGTCGTGCTCTCTTATTTGTCAGTGTTTGATTTTGCAAAGGGACACATTTCTGTTTAGCCAAAGTGAGCAGAGATGCCTCGTACTTGTGTGAACAGTGCAGATAACTTCTGCTATGTTTGTGGTGAAGTGACTTTTGCATCACAAAATCGCAGGATAACCACTATGGTTAAGAGAGCTATCATCTTTATTTTGGCTGCAAAATTGGAGATCAGGACAAGAGGTGGGCCCCACACATATGCTGCAACACTTGTGCAAGAAATCTTCGCCAGTGGTTGAACAGGAAAAGGAAATCTATGCCTTTTGAAGTGCCAATGATTTGGAGAGAGCCAACAGATCATACCAGCAATTGTTACTTCTGCATGGTGCCTCCAGTTGGGAAAGGTATGTGAAAGAAGAAAAAGTGGACTGTGCATTATCCAAACATTCCATCAGCTATACGCCCAGTACCCCACAGAGAAGGACTGCCGGTTCCTGATGCACCAGAATCATTCTCACTTGAGTCAGACGAGGAAGAGGATGAAACTTCTGGTCCTGAATCATCAATGTCACAGGACCCACATTTTCTCCCATCCTCCTCCTCTGAACCACACCTCATAACATAAGGTGAACTGAATGACCTTGTCAGGGATTTGGAACTACCCAAGAGTAAGGCAGAGCTTTTGGGCTCCAGACTACAGCAGTGGAATCTCCTGGCAGGCTATCAGGGCAAATGGAGCCCATAAGTGCTTGCAGACTATTGCTGGACAGTGACAAGAGATGCTCCATTTAATGAATACAAGAGACAAGCCAAAAAGCGCCGAGTAGACACTGAATAGGACTAAACTATGTACATAATAGTTTTTTGCCTTTTGTTTCATAATCAATTTTATTTATATAACCCTTTTGCTGATTTTTAAAGTGTTACATAAACAGGACAGGTGAAATATTATCATGTAAAGCAACCATAAACACATGAAAAGACCTAGGTTTACAATTTATGATTAAAAGTCTACTATCTACACAATATACATAGACATAAAATGTAAAAACTTAAATATCTTAGAAACAGTAGCCAATCAGTTGTTTTAATTGTCATATTTGAATTCAGCACATCAAAATACATAATAAATATCACATTTTATCTCTGAAGCAGATGACTTCTCAAAAATTGTAGACCAGTGTAATCTCCTCACATGTTGTAAATTGCAAGATTGATGCCTACATATTTAAACGAATCTTCCTTTACACTTGTCTGTACATTTTACGTGATGTTACTTGGACTATCTAATCTTATTAGTACATTTTAATTTCTTAAATAGAAATGTAAATTAAATGTATGTTTTGATAAAAGATAACAGTAAATATGTTGGACTGGACCTCGAGATACGCCACTTGAGTCCAAAGTGAAATGACAACAATTTAAAATCATTCCAAGAATGTATTATATCCCTGCACTGCAGTTCAAATGTGACCTACTGGACAATGAAGTATGCTTCTGCAATGCCATAAATATTAGAAATTGTTGGTCAGCTAGCATAGAAATAGTATGGAAATATAAAATTACCAGCTGACTTCGAACTATAGTATATCATTTTTCTCTGGGCTTGTGTATATGGAGAAGTTGACTGGCAGAACTGTAGAGTACTGCTAAATCTGTGCTGGAATAACTCCCCATGTGGACACTTTATTCTGGAATAAAAGTGTTTCTGCTTTGGAATTACAGGCAGTCCTCATCTTTACCACATTTGAGTTATGACGCTTCTGCATTGACACCCTTATTCGACTTATGATTATAGGTTTTGAGTTTGTGATGCTCAATCCTGCAGTGGAGTAGATTGCAGTTCTGAGTTACAACGTTCCGATTTACAATGCAATTGTAAGGAACCAATTGTGTTTTAAGTCCGAGGACTGCTTGTATTCCACTGTAGCACTGCCATTCAACTTCATCGTGTAGTCAAGCCCATTAATACAGAGCCAATAAAGTCTTTTAATAAATGAATTGCAACTGATCTAAGTTGTGCCAAGACTCTGATCCTTAAAAGGAGGGAACTCTCTTGTCTCATTTCTAAAAGTTTGCGGTGTTGATCTGGCAGAAGTTGAGCATCTTATTTTACAAGATTAATGACCACACTGAAGAATTTCATGTGAGCTAGGAAGAATTTATCTCCTTTATAAAGGAGTAGTATAATACTTAAGGTTTCTGGAAAGGGCTCAAGGTGTTGAGTTGCATTGCAAACCAAGGACTTTGGTTTTATTAAGTGTTTGGGGTTTTTGTTGCTTGTCCATAGTATGTTATTTGCCTGTGTAGTTTTGTGTCCTTATTTTAAAATCAGTAAAGATAACAATTAAAAAAGAGAGTTCGGTTTCTTCATTTTTCTGTCTTCACTGGGTAAGGAGGGTTCCTAATCGATCTACAGAATTGTGACGTTACACTGCTCAATAGTACAATATCAGGGTAAATCATCATTGATGAATTAATGAGACTGAACAACTGAGCCTTAACATCCTTAGTGGTTTTTCTTGGGATTAAGAAGAATTGCAGAGTCAGTTTTTAAAAAATGGGAACACAAGAGTATCTGTGCAATTCTCTTGTTTGTGTATGCAGTTGTGCAAGCAAACCAGGCTAGAAGAAATCTAGATACCTGTTTGAGTGCACAATTACTGCAGCTTCACATACACATCATGCTATTATGGGTACTTTTGGCACCCACAGTTGCCCAGTCTATACTTGCAATTGTGTGGCTGAAAAGAAGCAGCTGCAAAATTGTGTATGCAAGGAAGCCAGCTTGTACCCTTTGAAAACTTAGCCAGAAAAGATTTCAAATCATTTTAACAACGTAAATTAACATTACGGTCCCAATCCTGCAATCAGACTGACAGTGGTGGACAACTCCAAGATAGAGCCCTGGTTTTGTAACACTATGGTGTGTGGAGAAGTAGTGATATACTTATTTCATAAATGAGGAAACTGAGGACCTAGTGATTTACCAAGACCACAGATGGTCTCTAGAACACCGAAGTCCCTGGACCAGATTATTGACTGACTGAGCTCTTTAAACATCATTGTTTCTTCCTATGGTGCTTGTGAGGCACCCCTACCTCAAGGCTCGTTGTAAAGTCTCTGTCTTTTTCTGGGTGAGGGTAATAATATGAAGAAAATCCTGTTTTGAAACTCTTTATGATTGTGGAAACACTTTCAATAGCTAAAAACACTTAATATTTAGCAAAGAAAATCTCTATTTTGGAAAAAAAAAAAAAAGGTTATCTCGTATGACATTCTGGGGTGCAGTGGAGACCGGCCAAGAGCTGTGTCACCAATTGCACTGCAACTTGGGGTAACTCTCAGTGCTTTGCTGCTGTAACTCCCAATCTAGGCTGCTCACAAACAAGCCAAGTAGCATGCTAGTCGTACTCTGAGTGTCTGTGTATTGCCCCAGCCCTGTTCTGGCACTCTGACCCCAGGAGCCTATCGACAAACACTGGCCACTTTCTGGCTTGCAGCAACCTTGGTTACTACTTGCGGGGTGACCCCAACACATATTCAGTCCTGGATTTCCCCCCAGAAACATATGTTCTGCACTGGCCAGCCCTCTTCTGGACAATCCAGATATATTAGGTCAATTTTCCCTCTAGGAGTATCAACATACAACAGTCTGTTACCTTAAATGGAGTTACCCAAACAATTCACAACACTGGATTAAAGAATATAACAAGTTCTTTTACCTACAAAGAGATTTTAAGTGAGTACAAATGATGAGGCATTATAGTCAGAAAGGTTACAAGAAAAATAAAGATAAACTGCTTTCTAAACTTAAACTAGACTTGGTTTAAGGTGAAGTCCCTTATCACATTTCCAGTAACATTGCTGACCAAACTCTCAGGCCAGGATCTGCTCCCCAAGTCCAATAGCTGTTTCCTTTGTCTGCTTAGGAGACAAGAGAGAGACGGATAGGGAGAGAGAACTTGGGGTGGTTTTGTCCCTCACTTTTATAGTTAAGTCACTCTTTGAAATGCATTTTTCTGAGGCTTACCTCTAGTTAAAGTTCATTCCCACTATGAGGACAGAGACAAGGAGAGTGGTGGTGAAAGAGGTTTCATACTGTTGTTTGCTAAGAGGCAGATCTGTTTGTTCCTGGTCCCCTTCCATGCCAAAGAATGGCCACTTGATAGTGGATGGCCCATCAGCTTTTATGGCACCTGGTTAGAGGTGTTAACTTGTCCTTGTCTTTGAGAAACATGTTTATGCACTCCCCAGACTTGTCTGGTAAACACAGTTCAGTCATGGTTTCAAGTTATGTTCATAACCTTACATATACATATACATTTGCTATGATATTATTGACCAGCACGTTATTAGTTTTTTAAAGATACCTTACAAGGCATATTCTGTACAAAGATTATTAAGATAGCGTGTAGTGTGTGAATACAGGGGTGCATTCCTCTTTTGCCATTTAAGGCGGGAAGGGAGCTTGTGATTAGGTGAAAGAAGAGGCACTGACATTTAGGGCTAGAGTGCAAATTTGAGATATTTTCTTTCCCATAATCAGTGGGGGTATTTAAAGCTCTCTTCACTGGGGAGCAATTATAAATTGAAATCCTGTTATTCAAATGTATATTTAAAGCTCAGCTTTGTACTTTCTCTGCTAGCCATCTAAGCTCTGTTAGAGGGTTTACACTGCATATCTTGCTTTGTAAAAAGAAAATCCCTGTAATATATTGTGCTGTATTCTTTCAGCTTGCATAATTGGGTTTGGCAGCTTATTTTGGTTCTGAAGCAGCTTGCCTGCCATCTAATTAAAATCTGGGTAAACTGGTCTGTCTTCTGAATTGAAGAGTATGATTCCAAAGTCTGTAAAGACGACTAATTATTTTCAACCACCAAAGCATTCTGGCTCAAATCATCCCCATTTTATTTATTCCTAAAGTCATTAAAATGCTTAGCGAGCCAACATGTAATATGAAGCTAAATGTCATGAAAGTGAATTTCCTCTGGTCCTTTCTTAGTGAGTTGTGTTTCACTCTGTGTGTTCCTCAAAACATTGTGGAGAAATGTAAATTTAACTCAGCGCATTTTTCATCACAATGTCCAAACAGCTGTCAGCCTTTGTGTCGGTAGGGACCACTGTTACATTAATCCATCAACAGCAAAGGACTCAATTGTGGCATTAGCCACTAGCTAGTGAAAGAGGTGGTGAGGAACTGCGCTATTCCAAGGGTGGAGAGAAACCCGTCATTCCCAGAGCTCCAAGGCAAATGAGGGAAGCATGCCTGCTGTACAATCCCAACGGATGGTGCAGCATGTTTCCTCCTCTGTGCCTGGCTGCTTCTGCTGGTGGTGGTGGATCATGCTGCACTGCCTATGGGCTCTAGGAGGAACAGCTATTATGGCTGTCCCTTTCACTGGAGCTTCTTGTGCTCTCTGATCCACCTTGTGCACCTATGCAGAAACCAACCACAGTTAGACTCAAAGCTAAGTAGTGAACTTGGATTTCCAAGTCACAAATACCTGTTATTCAAGGAGATGTATTGGGCAAAAGCATCTCAGCCTTTAGTCTACCTTAAGTTCTCCTGACAGATTTTCTACTGGAACTAGTGGGATTTTTGCATAAAATTGAGAGAAGAAAGAGCTCATCACATAAGAATCAAACTGGAAGATTAAGTGCAGTATCAGTCTATCTATGACATATCCTCTGTTGAGGGCCATATCATGATTGCACTTTTATGATGCAGGTAGCGAGTCTGTAATAGATTTTTTTTGCAGTTATTCTGAGTGCTTTAACTTTTGGATATCCCAACTGAGACACCATAAAGAGCAGGGTGCAAGTATTCAGCACTTTCTGAAAATCAGACCCTTTCAGGTATCCCAAGCTGGGTGTGCAAAAAGTGAGGCACCCAAAATAAAATCACTAGTCAGCTTTGACAGTGTTGACCAATACACATATCACTCCCACTACAATTGTTCTGAAGAGGTAACAATGGCCTCAGGAATCTGAAAATGAGCTTGTGGCAAAGAACTTAGAACATGCTAGTGAAAAGAGCAGTAATAGGTTTGCATTAGCCACATCAAATATTAAGACCATTCATTTTCAGTAATATAACCTTACATGTTACATACAAACATTATAAATTAAACTGCAAAACACAATAAGTTTTTAGCATTTATGATCTATTTCAGCACTTAGTGAAATACGCAAGTAGTGGTGAATTTCATTGTCAAATAGAGAACTTGCTTTGATTTTCAGAAAATTTTGAAATGCTCCAGGATTGACGACATGACACTTAACAGCTGCTAGGCTATGGGAATGCCTTAAAGAATATGCAGAACATTCCTAATTACACTTCCAGGAAACTGCTCTCATTTGAGAGATGAACAATTAAGAATTCTTCTTGTATTTCACTAAGGTTTGTAACTGGGTACCATTTAAAATTTTGAAATGTACCATTCACAGTAGCTAAAGTTTGTATTAATTAATAAATGTTAGAAAAGTGCTTTGAACATGCAAAACATCATAAAAGTGCAAATTATTGTTTTAATTGTTAAAGTTGCTGTGGTATTTGTGTTATTCTCTATTTTAAATATAAGGAATACTGCAGTAAAAGCAAACAGTGCAGAAATGACAGGATTTTATTTATACCTACCATTATTCATTGCGCTATGACAACCTTTTGAGATATACTAGTTTGTTTATGGTAAAAAATATTTCCCACTAATATACAACCTAAGGGTCTCAAGTTACTTTATATATGGGGAAATAGAGTCAAAGAAATATTAAAGGAGTTGTCAAAGGTTATACAGGTAGTCAATATAATAAGTGGGAATGGAATGCAACTGTCCTGGCTCCTAATCCACTTTTCTAATTATTATATTGCACTCTCTCTTCTGAGGCAGCATGTGCTAGTGGCTTAATGCATGGCATTAGGAGTCAGGAAACTTGTCACTTATTCTTAATTATGGTACTGACACTGGCAATGGTCTTGCCGCATCGCTCAACCTCTGTTCCTCATTTTCTTTATCTATAAAATGAGGAGCATAGTTATAATTATTTAAGATATTTTTTTAAAGCACCTGCCAAAATTCTTGGCAAACTTTGAAATATACACAACTAAAGAATAAATATCTTTAAAAAAAAGACTAGCTGATACTCCTCAAAGTGAATCACATCTCTCGAAATGTAGAGTCCCCATTGAATCAAGCCCTTCATAAATATAACATCTAGCTTCAGATGATTCCATATTTCTCACACTGCTCTATCTAAAAATGACAGCAAAATAGAAGTGACCTTGTCACTTGAAGGTCATCACAACCAAACTTTGTCAGAACAAAGGGTCTGTATCTAGTTCTGAGGACCCTTCACAGAGAACACCATGCCACAGTATTCTATCTTTAAACCAGAGGGGATGTTAGCTTGAGTGCTCCACTGAGCAGAATTGCCACAATAACATTGGGGAGTATCTCTTTCAGTACTCTAGGGTTAGAGACAAAGACTCCTTTGATCACAAGTTTATATATTAAAGCTCATATGCTTGTCTAATAAAAGGCATCTCAATACTTGACATGTTCATATTTGTTTTTAATTACAAAGGTGTCTGTATAACCATGGGCTCAGTGGAATGATGTATATGGATTGTAACCATGCATACTGAGAAATTATGAATTTTACATTCAAGAGCCTAATTCAGTAAAGCACTTAAGCACACACTTAATGTTGACATCAATGAGACTTAAGCATGTGTTTAAGGGTTTTGTTGAATCTGTATCTAAACTCTTACATAGAAGAGATACTCAACAATTATGATAACTTTAAATAACTCTAGGAGACATCCAGTCTCAGTAGACTTACCCCAGAGCTAAATTTGGCCTCATGTTATTTAAAGAACTTTATCTGGGGTACAACATTGTCAAAATATTAGCATAATGAAACCTGGAATCTACAGACTATAGTGATGTGAGTATTTGAAATTCATAGTTGTACAGACTGAAAGAATGCTAGTTGGGTAGGTTGGACACCAGATGCTTTCTAATAATGACAAAAATTTCTCTTAATATGTCTGTGTGTTCTTCACTAGCTTTCCAGAACCAAAACAAAGTACATACTATAAAAGGCAGGTTTTTATTATACTCAGACAAATGTGGTAAAAGACATTTGTGGTAAAAGGTAGAATATATGCTGTCTTGATTTACACCCAATATACTCTGTTTAGTCAATCAGGCCACATAGGATATAAATCATGGCAGAACTTGGCTCCCTGTATATACACTTGTAGAAAAACGTCATTGTTACACTTGCATGGGTTTGAGAGACTCTGTAGCTGTAGAATCAAGCAATGACAGGCTCATTACCAGCACTACAGAAGTCTCTCTCTCTTTTTTTATATCACTGAGATGTCTAGTATTATGCTGACAGTTTGATAATTAGGTCTTAGAACACTGGAAAATAATTGTAATTTTTTAAAAGTATGTAGTCCTTCTAACAGAACAGTGGATACCTTATTTAAATTCTTTGTGTCTATAGTACCACATATAAATAATAATTAACAAATAAGGCGCATTTAAAACAATAAGAAGTTAGGATAAAGGAAAAAAATGAACTCTGAATCAAGAAGTCTGGAACTCAAGGCCTAGATGGAGATACCTGTAGGTAATGGCACTGAGCCGATATGTGTGATGTTTCTGTTGCATGAAAACCTTTTCAACCTAGATTTGTCATCACAGAACAATGTTTTTTGAATCTGCTCTATTTAAGGATCATAAAAAGCAAAACACCATACATTCCTCTCTGCGACACAAGAGGCTGCCATTGTAGTATATGAAAGGAGGATTTGGTTCACACATTGGATAAATGATCCACCATTGGTACGGACTGCAGAGCCTGCCCTAAAAAAATTAAGTCACAGGCACTTCCAGTGCTGCTGGGATTCTGCAACAGCTGCATCTAGAGCTAGAGTTTCAGTGCACAATCCCATTAGAAGCAAAAGAAAACTTTCTTTAATAGCATGCTGGGCTGAAACGTCATTGCCCTGACATGTCTGGCTAAGTCAAGGGACCCTATCTCCTGAGTACACCAGGTCAAAGTCTGCTGTTATTTAGACCTGTGCATTCAAAATCATTGAGGTTGTCCCAGTGTAACTGAGAAGAGAGATGGACTATCTGTTATACACCTTTGTATGTTTTACTCTTCAAAATGGATGCACACATAGTTAACCTAACTGGTCATCTGTTCTCAATGCACGATCAGGGTCCAAGTGTCATAAAAAGAATTAGAGAGCCTTTCTCCAGTAGGGGGAAAACCCAGCTATCTTGTCTTTCAGGAAACAGACTACACTGGAGCTTTGTCAGTAATTTCTTGCATTTCTGATTAGTGTGTACATAAGCACTGTATAAATGTCATATTAAGCAGATGCAGCTCTTTCATTAGTTTTATTGGCCATCTCATTCAAGAAAAACTGGCTCTGAGATGCAGACCATGTTCATCCCTGTACAAGTTATTAGGGCTATTGATTCTCTCACTCAAATTGTTGCACATGCCTAATATACAAACATCCATTACTCTGGGCCTGGTTCTGTTATCTTGTAAAGAATCAACTTCAGTCCATGTGTTCCTATATCATGAAAAGAAAAAAACGGACAGATGGAAAATAATAGTAATAATGTTATCTTGTAGACCACCCCCATCACCATGAGGCTGGTGTGCTGAACAACAGAGTATGTAATAGAGTGCGTCTCTCCTAAAACACAAATATAAAAAGAAGTGATGGGGATCCTATGTCAAAATTGGAAAGAAAGATATTAAAAAGGAAGGTAATATATACAAGTCCAACTGTGTTTTTTCTGGAAAAACCTTTGGAGGTAAAAATGCTTTAAGATTTTATGTTAAAAGTAATGAAGAACGAAATGAGATTACAAGAAGGAGAGACATTTCACACCATAGTGCACACTGTAGCAAACTATGATTGCCTGCAGACTTCAAACGCAGTGGAGGGAACTTAAACAGCAAGTAGTGGATGAGTGCACATAACCATCAGGAAGAGAATCAAGGAGTGAGCCTTGAATGCACATAGCATTCAAACCCATCAGGGTTTAAAAACCAGTTGCGTTGATTTAAAGTTAGTCCATATTAAATGCTTCATAATATGACCATGATAGCTTGAACCAGTGACCAGACGCTGATAAGGCCTCAACTGGAATATTATGTCCAGTTCTGGGTGCTATATTTCAGAAAGATGTGGACAAATTGGAGAATGTCCAGAGAAGAGCAACAAAAATGATTAAAGGTCTAGACAACATGACCTGTGAGGGAAGATTGAAAAAAAAATGGGTTTGTTTAGTCTGGAGGAGAGAAGACAGAGGACACGAGAACAGTTTTCAAGTACATAAAAGCTTGTTATAAGGAGGAGGGTGACAAATTGTTCTCCTTAACCTCTGAAGACAGGACAAGAAGCAGTGGGCTTAAATTGCAGCAAGGGAGATTTAGGTTGGATATTAAGATACATGTCCTTACTGTCAGTGTGGTTAAGCATTGGAACAAATTGTCTAGGGAGGTTGTGGAATCTCCCTTATTGGAGGTTTTTAAGAACTGGTTAGACAAACTCCTGTCAGAAATGGTCTAGTTATTATGTAGTCCTGCCTTGAGTGCAGGGGACTGGACTCGATGATCTCTAGAGGTCCCTTCCAGTCCAGTATGATTCTGTATTGTGAACAAGCTGCAAGCGATGAAGCAGCCCTGAGAAGAGGAAATGAATCAAGCCTGATGGTCTTTAGGCACATGTCACTGGATGACATGAAACTGCAGCTGGGTGCAAATTATGCAGTTAAAATAAAGCACTTTTGTTCCATGTCCACACATATGGGGCTTTTAGTGGGGCAAGGCCTAGTCAGAAGTGATGCCAAAGTTCAGAACCTGATTTGATACTTCTGGAGCAATTCAGTGAACAAGGATTCCAAGGGGCAGTGAGAACCTTCTCATAGGGACAGTTCTCCACCCAGCACTAAGGCTTCTACTTTCTGAGGGTTGAGGATGAGATGGCTCCAGTAGATCCATTTAGCAATATATATCTTTCATGTAGTTCTCCAGAGACCAGTTTCACAGAGCAACAGGACAGGGAGGAAGGCAGTCATGATTTCAGTATCCTGATGATATTCAACCGAGGAATGAGAAGACTAGACCATTCATAAGAACGTCCATACTGGGTCAGACCAAAGGTCCATCTAGCCCAGTATCCTGTCTTCCGACTATGCCAGGTGCCCCAGAGAGAATGAACAGAACAGGTAATCATCAAGTAATCCATCCTGTTGCCCATTTCCAGCTTCTGGCAAACAGAGGCCAGGGACACTATCCCTGCCCATCCTGGTTAATAGCCATTGATTGACTTATCCTCCATGAACTTATCTAATTCTTTTTTGAACCCTGTTATAGTCTTGGCCTTCAGAACATCCTCTGGCAAGGAGTTCCATGGGTTGATTGTGTATTGTGTGAAAAAAACACCCTTCCTTTTGTTTGTTTTAAACGTGCTGCCTATCAATTTCATTTGATGACCCCAGTTCTTGTATTATGAGAAGGAGTAAATAGCACTTCCCTATTTACTTTTTCCACACCAGACATGATTTTATAGACCTCTATCATATCCCCTCTGAGTTGTCTCTTTTCCAAGCTGAAAAGTCCCAGTCTTAATAATTTCTCGTAATACGGAAGCTGTTCCATATGCCTAATAATTTTTGTTGCCCTTTTCTGAAGGGCATACGTGCTCCATCTTCTTGTCTTTCCTCTGAACTTCTCTTCCCTCCCCTCCCCTTCCCAGCAGCCATCACTTGAAGACAGAAGAATGATTTATGAGACTGGAAGAACAGCATTTTGTGAGGGAAAAGAACAGCAGAATATTAAGCAGGAGGTGCTCATCCTCTTCCTCAGAATCACTTATACAGTGCACTCACTGTACCTATACATACTATAATAGTTTCAGGTATGGCTCCATCAGATATGAACTCTTGAATGGCCCTGGAAATTGCTTTTGACACAATTGCATTAGGGCTGTCTGCCGTGTTCTTGTCCCATTTCAAATAGGCTTCTCTTAGACATGTGGCTTTTCATGTAGATGAGACTAGCTGTGCTGGAGAGACTGATACGCAGGCTTTACTCTTCTCCTGTACTCAACTTCATATTTCTCAATGTTGCATCCACTGAAGTGTCTCAGAAGAGGTTTTTTGTATATGGAGGGAGTTCTGGAATGCATATTGATGAGACCTCTGACATCATATTTTCTGCATCAGGCCATTGATTTAGCTTCAAGTTAGTGGATATGTGCCTGGTTTTTACATTGCTGGATATTGACTTGTTCAGGGGTCTGCACATTGGATGCACCATCTCACTCTGCTGCCACATCTGTTTTGTTCCCCTGTGGGACGTGCCGATGCAGGGAGGGCCTACTGGGGCAGCGCAATAGAGGATGAGTAGTAACTAAAACAGCTCCACTTCCACCCAGCTCTGCTTCCTTTGGCAGCCTGCCATTTCCCAGGATGCTTGATCTGGATAAGGAATAATTTTTCCATCTGATAATGTTTGAGATGTCAAAAAAAATTAAATTAAAAAAAATCCCCCATCCTGAATTGGATAAAAAAAGTCAAAAATCACAAAAAATGTTGCAAACCAAAATCCATTATTTTTAATTCATCTCAATCAAAATGTTGTTTCAATAATATTGAAATACTATGTTTCAATTTAGACTTGTTTTTCTTTAACCTTTTTTAGCTTAAATTCTCTAACATTTCAAAATGAAAAGTCTGTGTGACTCGAAAAACAAACTTTTCTGTTAGAAATTTACAGGCAAAGTTCAAGTTGGAAAATCATTGGAACTGATCCTGTTTTGCTAACAGTTTTGGTTTCAACAAATCAGCATTTTCGGTGAAAAACACAGTTCATCAAAAAATTCCTGACCAGCTCTCACTAAGCCTCCTTTCCCAAGACAACCCCCCCCCAACAAATACAATCTTTGGGCTTATTTACACTAGCACGCTAAATTGGGATTGCTGTGATCACCATAAGACACAAGTTGATGGCAGAGCGCTCTCCTGTCGACTTCAGTACTCCACCTCCCCAAGGGGCGGAAGCTAAGTCAGCGGCAGAGCTTCTGTAGACACTGCATTCGGTCAATGATTTTTTCACACCCCGGAGTGACATCGCTTACATCTATGTAAGTAACAATGTAGACCAGGCCTTTATTTTGCACATACACCATCCTCTTTTGGGGTGAGAAAGAAAGAGGAGAGAGAGATCCAGGTAAAAGACAGGATGAGGAGAAATGTAACACAAGAACGAAGGGTCACCAAATGAAATTAATAGGCGGGAGGTTTAAAACAAACAAAAGGAAGTGTTTTTTCACACAGTGCACAGTCAACCCATGGAACTCCTTGCCAGAGGATGTTGTGAAGGCCAAGACTATAACAGGGTTCAAAAAAGAATTAGGTAAGTTCATGGAGGGCAAGTCCATCAATGGCTATTAGCCAGGGTGGGCAGGAATGGTGTCCCTTGCCAGAAGCTGGGAATGGACGATGGGGGATGGATTACATGATGATTACCTGTTCTGTTCATGCTCTCTGGGGCAGGTGGCATTGGCCACTGTCGGAAGACAGGATACTGGGCTAGATGGACCTTCGATCTGACTGAGTATGGCCCTTCTTATGTTCTTAAGTATAGGCAAACAGATTGGTGGGGGAGGAAGGAATGGCTGATCATGTATGAAGGAGGCAGGAAGTAGACCCAAGACAGAATGAGAGTTGAAGGAATGAAAGAGAAAGGGAAAACAAGAATGAAAGAACCACACCAAGATAGAAAGGAGAGGAAAAAGTAGAATGGAAGGAAAAGGAAAAGAAGAAAGAATAAATCTTAGAGGCACAAAATTCAGCAATTGGTTGTTAATATAAATCTTAAAATAAAAAGCTTACTATTGATTTATTATTTCTGCCTGTAATAATGATTAGGGGTTGGTTGCCACAAGAGTTAAAGGTCTGTACGATGGCTTTGTCCCATTATATTTAGCCTCTCACTAATTCGCCATTTTTAGTATTTGCAAAAGCTGTTCCCAACTCAACAGGGTTCTGAAAGGAGCCCTGCTAGAAGCAAGGATGGACATCTTTTAGTTACAGTTGGCCTGAGGACCTCAGCATTTTTAGATGCTGTTATGACTGGTTCTGCATGCTTCGCTGCTTTGTACTGTACGTGATGTTTGCTTGTCTCTTGCTTGACTGGGCTGAAGGTTTATCCCATTCCTGTGTTTTCTCCACCTCTTGACAGTTTGAATGTCCATTAAATCAACGGTCATTTTTAAATGTTTAACGGCATATGTCTGCCAGCTAAGGGCAGGCTGAGATGAGGGGCTAAATTCATTTATAGTACAGCTGTATTGTACTTAGTGAATTACACCAGGGATGAATCTAGCTTAGAGCCTTCGAAATACCTGAAAATTGAAAATACGTTGTTCAGACTGTTAAGCACAAAACCAAAATATAGTAATGTATTGTGCAAGTTTGCAAAATCCTCCCATGGAAGTATAGCAGCTTGAAAGACAATGAGAGTCAAGGAATCTCTGACTCGAACATTTTAAATCAGCAGGACAGAAAAGTGCATCATAAGCAGGTAGCTCTCAAATAAAATAAGCAACATTTGTTGAGTAAATCATTATTTTAACTCACAGCTCTTAAATTTTAACAAAGAACTCTACATTCACTTTAAGAAGAGGAAGGATGATCTTGTGGTTAAGAAATAGGAATGGAAATCAGAAGACCTAGGCCAAAATTTTTCAACTTGAGTGCCAGAAATTAAGCACCTAAATCCATATTTATTCACAAATCAAGATTGATTTTTTTTTACTATCTGATCAGTTCTAATTATTACATTTAATTAAGGCATCTGTACTTAATTAGGTTAGGGTCATTGTAGGGATCTAATAATGGGATTGACTATATACTTAGAAGATAGACTTCAGTTTTTTTCAAAATAAAGTCTATGGTTGAGATGAGGAAATACTTTTCAGCTACCATGATAAAAATAGTAACATTTCAATGACCTTTGTTGTTCATCTCTTGTGAGAGACAACTACCTAGCGATGTGCAGACACTTATATTAGCCGCTTTCTGCAAGATTGGTAACAATTTCAATAACATCTCTCCTGTTATTTAAAGAAGAAGAAGTTGTCATGGTTAGATACATTAGTATGCCAGTTATTAGATGGTTAGACCGCAAATTAAATTAGTTTGTTGGTTTCAGTCAAACAGTCCACATCACAAAGCCAGTATGTTATCTGATGCCTTGCACACACTGTCTGAAAGAAGAGCAGGATTAGATTAGCAAAGATTAAGATCTAGTGGCAGAGCTAGGTGATGGAAGATTGCACCTGTCAGAGCTACGCCTGCCCTTAATCAGTGCTGTTGGTCTCCACTGCGGTCATGAAAATGAAAGTAGAGTTAATGCAAAAACAAAATTCAGAAGATATACTTAACATTGCACCTTTTAGCATAAAGATTCTAAACCTATCCATCAAAAGGAAGTAGATTAAAGTGCCCACCACTGAACGGGTGCTCTATAAATAGTAAGGAAGAATAGCAAGAGTTTTGGTGGGTGACTTCAGTCGTCTACATCACAAAAATCTCCATCCCAATTGGCACTTTTTGTAGTGGACTCAGGAGAGAGACACCAAAACCTGACTAGGCATATGCCGATTGAACTATCCTGCCCATCTTTAAGGGCCACCAGGGCAGCACCAAGGTATAGTGATGAGAGTCAATGCACCGTTGCTACCTGTGTGAAAGCCATTCTGTAAACAACTAGACTTCCATCCCTAGGGCTATCGCTTCACCGTCATTCACTGCAGCAGCTGCAAATTTAACGAATTGAAAACTTGCGAAAATACTGCTCAAATTGGATTAGGTGAGGATTTATGTTCACCTATAAGAAACAAGAAAAATAGGGTCATAAAAATGTGCAAGAGGAACACAGATGAAGGATTTAGGAGTAAAAATCCCAGAGTGAAAGATAATTAGCCTTTTTGTTCATATGTGAAGAGATTGAAAAGAATTATTTGGATTAGACTCATGGAAAAGATTTGCACCAATTCCTGAAAGTTCACTGCTTGGCTAAAGAAGAGGTGGCAGATTTTCAGTTGATGTTATACTGTCAATTGTTATCGTTCCTTTGACTTTAGTGGAGCTATGACAATTTATATCAGCTGACGATTTGCCCCATACAATTCATATTTTTAATAATTTTTTCAGATTTCTATTAATGCAAAAGACTGGGAATTAAAGATGGTCCTGGGAAACTTAACAGCACCCACTAAAACTCACTTATTCCTCATCAGCAACTTGAGTCTGCAAAGCTCTTGAGAATATACTGGGCTCTTTTCTTGTTTGCCCTGGAAAAGAGATTTGAAATTACTATTAAATACTAGATTGATTCCCACAAATATGTCAAGAACAAGAACTCTTTTCTAAATGAATTTACAAACCAACTTTTTTTAAGTTGGTTTGTTTTTTGGATGCTTGATCTTGTTGTTCTCATTACAGTAGCACATAGGAGTTCCAACCATGTTCAGGGCTCTCTCGTGCTAGGCAGTGTACAAATACATAGTAAGAGGTGGTGCTTGCTCTGAAGAATTTATAATCTATATAGACGAATGTGACCATGCTCTTCAAGGTCCAAGACAAACGACAGGCAGACTTGAGTAGGGTGAAGAAGCCCACAGAGTTTACTGAAGTAGAGCCCCACCTTCCATGGGCAGGGGTTACCTGCAACAGTCTTGCTAGAGCCACACTCCCCATTTCTATGAACATTAGGTGTAGAGAAATCTTTTTGCAAGAACTTATATTTTGGACTGCTCTTACCTGACACCTACATGCTTCTCCCATGAAGGCTAATTCTAAAGAAAGGATTGTCCTGCCAGAATCCACATATGAAGGGGAAATTGCTGTAGGCAGATCTCCCCCATCCTGCATGGCAGGAGGAAATCAGCCACCTCTCTGACACCATCCTCCTATGTCCCCAGATCTCATGGAAGTCTGTCCAAGAGGGCTGGGTGCATGATACTTTGATTGTCCCACTCCTAGCCTCCTGGGATATTTGTGCTAAAAATAACAGCCCTAAGCTGACTGATTTTGTGTGAAGCTCCTCCTTATGAGGGAACCTCACAGAAGAGGGGAGGGGGCAGCTGCTGGTGCTGGATTCTCTGGCTATGCAGTTCAATAGGATCTGTGTTGCCAGGGAAAAGGTAGGCTTAAAAGGAACCAGAATCAATATGGATGCACAAGGCCTCTATGAGAATCACCTTGTGTCTCCAGTGGATCCTGTGTGATCTGTGGGGCTGGGGAGCTGAACTGTTTTTTTCCAGGGTAAATGGGATTGGAAGGGGAAAGAACCTTGCTCTGCTCATGGTAGAATTTGTAGGAAACTCCAGACTTCTTTGCTCAGCACCCCTGTAGAGGGGGAGGGCAGTGGAAGGGCAAAATCTAGTCCATAGCTTGGCAAACTATGAATAGATTGTGCTGTACAGGTTCTTTGGTGGCGACAATGACAGATTTGTGGCTTACTGCACTGTCTCTATTTTTACTTTCTCGCTGCTTACACATTCAGTAAACAAGCATCCGACAAACACATTAAGATGTGGTGCTGGTGAAGGACTATCTCATACCGATGCTAAATGGAAGCTTCCCCCATCTTGAGATAGTGTCCACTCTGCATCGTTCTGCAGGGTTTTTAACATATCTGCCCTGTTATTTTCTTAGTGCTCATCTCCTGGTGAAAATCAGTAGAGTTGTGGTTCCCCATTAATGGGCTGTCCTAGACTAGTTGGGCATGTGGTTAGACATGCGTTGCAGAGGAGCGGAGTTGGGGGGGTAAGGGAAGCTGGATGACTTTACATCCACGCCTACAATTCTGTAAGCATGCTCCTGTGGCATGAAAGCTGCAGTTGTGCTCTGGTGCAAGGGGTCAGAGATGACCCAGCCAGCAGTCCATTGCAAAACACAGCTAACAGGCACTGCACTAGATGTTTATTTATGATTTTCCTCCTCATTGCACGGATCAGGACCCATCATCTAATCTGTGCCATTTTATGGAATGGGAGTCCTATGGCTACCTTTGCTGGAGCTACAGCATGGAAATGCAAAAGTTCTCATTCCTGCCATAGCCACTAAACTCTCTCACATGCATTTTAACTAAGCAATGATGATTTATTAGCTGAGCTTTATTGGTCACATTACTTATCAGCTAGCGGTATTAGTAGGCCTGAGGCAAAGCTGAGGGTGCTTTAGCTCTAATTGATTGTTTGGCTTGGAAAGAATAACAAATGGGCCTTTATTGCTATTAGAAAACCAATAAGTAATTAAATAAAATAAAAAAATATTTTTCAGCTGTTTAAAATGTTGATTGCTACTTTTATTATTCTGGCCTTCCACACTGCAGCTGCATTTTAGCACCTCAGGGTCTGCCAAGATCTGGAAGTATATCAATCTGTCTCCAGCAGAAAAGCAAGGGGAGCTTTTAACACTGTCATCCCTGAGCTAATGTTTGTTTTCATTTGCTTATGGTTTCATGTTTCTAAAGTGACGTGTTGCTGAAGTTTGATGGAGTTGTGTCTGTAAGCATGCATGCACAAGTGGGCAGGCGCACACCTACACACACTCGCTCTCTCTCTTCAGCTTCCAGCCACTTGCCACCTCTTGCCACTTCCAGCCACACCTCTCTGTGTACAATACCACACTGCAGTTAGGATCATTTGATATGCTTGAATTGACAGCTCCCTGCTTTAACTTGAAGATGCAGACAGAGGGGCGTCCTTGGTAAGGACCTCTTGCCTCTGGAAATAATTCTCTTCTTGAGCCATGAGAGCCTGGATTTGATATCCTTCAAAACACGCTACAAGACTTACCTGTTTCCTGTATGGGTTGACAGGACATCCAGGGATAAATGAAATAGAGGCCATTTTGGATCAAGGAAGGTTGTCAGGAGGTCTACTTTTAACATTTGTGTAAGATCCAAATTATTAAGAATTTTTCTTAAGTGCTAAGTATTTTATTTTATTTTATTCCATACTATATCTTTGTTATGTGCCTAGAGCTTGGTACAACTGGACAAAACTGAAATTAATACAAAGAGCTATAGTGGGAACCCTCCCACAGCTGTCCACTTCTTCCTCAATCAATTTTCCACCCTCTATAGCAGACTAAAACCTCTATTTATTCTTCTCCTACCTCCAGCAAGCCTCAGGACAATTCCCTTCTTACCTTAGATACACCATAATGTTGTACCCAGGGCCTGGTCTAGGAATGAGGCAAGCCAGTTATCTGGGGGAGAGGTTTGCCCTTTTCTAAGCTGTGAAAATGACTACAGACTATGACTGCGGACCATTCAAAAGCATAGATCACAACAAGTTCACTGAACTTTCAAGCCAAGGCACATTTCAAGTGGGGTGAAGTTCAGTGTAAAGTACCAGTAGAGTGCTTCATAACCAGGGCCGGCTCCAGGCCACAGTGCGCCAAGCGTGTGCTTGGGGCAGCACGCCGCTGGAGGCGCTCTGCCGGTTGCTGGGAGGGCGGCAGGCAGCTCCGGTGGACCTGCCGCAGGCATCCCTGCGGAGGGTCCGCTGGTCCTGCAGCTTCGGTACACCTGCCGCAGGCATTTCTGCGGACGGTCCGCTGGTCCTGCGACTCCGGTGGACCTCCCGCAGACACACCTGCAGCAGCTCCACCGGAGCCATGGGACCATCGGACCCTCCGCAGGAATGCCTGCGGGAGGTCCACCTGAGCCGCGGGACCGGCGAGCGGCAGAGCGCCCCCCGCAGCATGCTGCCGTGCTTGGGGCAGCGAAATTGCTAGAGCCGGCCCTGGTCAGAAAACATACATCATGCTTGGCTGGTTTGGCGCAAAATGTTAACATTCCAAATCAATAAAGTTTCTTTTCTATGTTGATGTCCATTTTTGTGACTGTTGCCTTGGTAATTTACAAATGCAGCTAAAACTAACCATCTAATGCCTCTACTTTGCTAAAACTATGATGCATAGTATTTCCATGTATTATCATTTAAATTATATTAATACTCCTAACACTGTTAATAGTTATAACTTAAAATCTTCAAAATATTTCACAAACTAACTTTCCTTGAGACACCTCTGGGAGATCAATAAGTATTACAGTATTGCCACCTCCAAGCTTACAAACAACATGCCAGACAAATGCCAGATGTGGTGAGACTTGCAATAAAATCCTAAATAAAAACACTATGTTACAGATATGAAAGCTGAGGCAGAGAAGTCAAGTGATCTGCTCCAGGCTGAGGGGAAGTCACAGTCCATGCTAGGGTTAGAACACAGACGCTTCTGGCTCCAACTCCTGTGCTCAGTCCATTAATACCACACTTATACAAGTATCATCACTTACACTGGATATTCATGCAGCAAGATAAGAAGACCCATTAGAGTTAATGGTAATTAGGAGTGTAAATTCCTGCCCATGGGTCTGGGGATAATAGTAAATTTGTCCCTCTGTTTAGGTTTATTGTTAATGTTAACTAGAAAGAATAAAGGAACTTTCTTTTAACATAGGACCTATACTGCTGCCCTTTCTCCTGTTAATTTGTATTGACCTACTCTGCAAATAGGAATCAATGGTGCTAATCAGTGGGAGTAAGCATGGCAGAATCAGGCCCATAGAAATTAGCATACTGGTCTGCAGGAAGTACAATATAGTGTTTATTTATAGTATAACTAATAAATAACAATGATATAGTACTTCATATTTATGTACTCCATTTCATCCAGAAAGATCCCAGAAACATTTTATAAAATACCGAGTAGAAGGGTCACTTAACACTGAAATGCAGCAGATATTTTTTTGTCAGTTAGGGTTGTCAGGCATCTAGTTTTTGAAATGCTTGGTTAAAAAGGAACCTCTGGGCTGCTAAAAGCGTGGTTGGCCGCAGTGCCGTGGGGGCAGGCAGGCTCTGCGCCTGGCTCAGCATGGCTCCTGGGAAGTGGCAGGGAACCATGGTCAATGCAAGCTGCAGGGGTCACGCCTGCGTGTGGGGTAGCACACGAAGTCCCCTGGCCACCCCTCTGCCTAGAAGCCAGAAGCACACGTTGCCGCTTCCCAGGAGCTGCCTGAGGTCAGTGCCGCCTGAAGCCCTCACCCCAAACCCCCTTCTGTGCCCCAACCCTCTGCCCCAGCTCAGAACCTCCTCACACACCCCACACCCCTGCCCTAGCTCTAAGCCCCCTCTTACACACTGAACCCTTCGGTCATAGCCCAGAGCCCGCTCCTGCACCCCAAGCCCATAATCCCCAGCCCCACCACAGACCTGCACCCCCAGCTGAAGCCCTCACTCCCGCCCCGGTACCCCAACCCCCTGCCACAGCAAGTGAACGAGGGTGTGGGAGAGTGAGTGACGGGGGGGAGATGGAGTGAGCAGGGTCGGGGCCTTGTAGAAGGGGTGGGCCAGGAGCAGGCCTTGGAAGGGGCGGGGAAGAGGGGTGGGGCAAGAGTGTTCGATTTTCTGCAGTTAGAAAGTTGGCAACCCTACTGTCAGTGTCCAACAGTTTCTACATCAGAAAGTGAGGAAACGCCACTGCAGACTGAATGGAGACATGCAGACTATAAATACCTAAATTACAATGTGGACAGGGTACAAGGGTTAGCGGACACACTTATGCTTGAAACAAGCATCATGGGATCTTTAAAGGCTGTTGGTGATCAGAACTAGATCTGGTCTAAAATTTTCTGAAAAAAGTTTTCCACAGGAAAATACTGATTCAATGGAATTGACACTTTTCACAGGGACCCGTCAACTTTTGATGGAAACTTACCTGCCTGATTTTCTACTAGTCTCCCCACCAACCAGGTAGCTGGTGGATGGGTTGTCCAGCTTTCTGAGTTCCCTAGCTACCCAGGAGCTGGGTGGCTGGGGACTCCTGGACTCCTCAGACTGCCCAGGGAGCAGGGCAACTAGTTTCCCACTTGGCCAGCTCTCTGGCTCCCTGGGTGGCTTGTTAGATTGCCTGGCTCCATGGTTTTTCTGCCAACAAGCTCGTCCAGCAGCCAGGGAGCCAGATGGGAAGCTAGCTTACCAGCCAGCCCAGAAATTTTGGAAAAATTGTATTTCGGTCCTTGCAAAATGGATATTTTGCCAAAATTTCTGTATTTTGGGCTTTTCATTCTGATTTGGAACTAAAACAAAATTCAAATGCAAAAGTTTCTATGGGACAGAAATTCTGGTTCCTGCACAGCTTTGGTTAGAACTTCATCTGAAAGGCAGCACTTCTAGCAGCATAGTGCCCCTGAATGTCATGCTTGGGCATTGGCCCAGTACCATCTTGGAAGAAAGAAGGCCGCTTACTGGCTCACCACACCAGTCCCTATAGCATGTGTGCCTTCCCCTATGTCTTTGTATGCGAACTGAAAGAAGCACAGCCCATTCCTGCAAGCTGGTTTTGCAGCTAATTAATGCTCGAACTTGTTTTCTAACTTCTTATTTTTTCTTCTTTTCAAAGTGCAACTCTCCTCTTAGATGAAAGAAAATATCCAAGAGACATTTTAAATTATGCTAAATAATATTTTCTTTCTTTTAGCTGTCTCCATAATGAGGTATAGTGCATCATCATTTGGATTTGCTGTAAGTAATCTTACAATTTAAATATGATTCACAGTGAGATGTTATGTTGCATGCTGTTTTTGAACTCTCACCACAATTTTTCTTAGCTAAGGAGTGCATCCAGGTAAAAGAAAATCGGTGACTAACCGGAAAGATCATTGTTTAAAGTTGATCATAGAAGTAATATGTAAAAGTGTTAGGGTGGTCTGCTTTCAATTCCTAGCAGACAAAGGCATTCATATCAATGCTAAAATCTTATGCTGATGGACGCTATAGAACAAGCTAAGAGGAAGAGATATTACAAACCAGGACCAATTTTCCATTGCAAGGCCCTGCAGCATATTCATCCCCCATGCAGGCGTAGATTTGAGATCCCAACGTCATTTGTGAAATCCTGTTCCAATCAAAGGGCTGGTCTACACTTAGGGGTGTGGGGGTTCCGAACTAAGATATGCAACTTCAGCTACGCAAATAGCAAGTATCTTAGATCGCCTTACCTGGCTTTCCTCATGGCGAGGAGTTGACTACCGCGGCGCCCCCATCGACTGTGCTTACCTCGCCTGCTGAGGTGGAATACAGGTGTCTATTACCGGATTGATTTATCATGTCTAGATGAGACACGATAAATCGATCCCTGATACATCGAACACTACCCGCTGATCCGGCGGGTAGTATAGATGTACCCAAAGTCAACGTCAAAACTCCCATTGACTTCACTGGGGCCAGGATGTCAACTTTGGTCTCTAAAAATCGCTGCTATTTTTCAATTTGCAGTTGAACACTAATATATTCTCAGCAGAGATTAACTGTAGAGAAAACATTCCTAATTAAATGAAAAAACTTGAAAGTCAAACATTTTGTATTTTATTGTGAACTTGAAAGTGGGGCTGTTTCTGTGAAAAATTTGAGTTGAGTGTGTGAATTATTCTGGGCATAGAGTAGAAAGATCAATTAACTCACCACTAAAATGCAGTATATACATTGTCAGTGTCCAGGAGTTTCTACATCAGAAAGTGAGGAAATGCTTAATGGGCCAGTATTGAGCTGAGATGGCACTGTATCAAAAACCTGTAAAAAAAAATTCATGTTTTTAAGTGCTGTGAATGTGAAGATTTTGCCTAAGATGTGGCGTAAAGTGAAATTAGATGAAATTCCTTTGCAAAGTTCTGTTAAACAAAAATTGTGAATTTGTAGGACAAGTCACTGAAAGACAGTTGCCCTTTTTCTTTTAGACATTGTACGAGAAATATATTAGTATTGTAAATATTGTGGTGACCACATTATTGCAAGAATTTTTTTTTTAGCCAAGTAACTCTGCATGCTGGTGGATTATAAACAAAGCTCTTTCCATGATTGACTGTCTGAAGTCTGATAGACACTGTTGTGTAATGATACACAGTAAATAAAGTAAAGATCATTTAAATGAATGTAAATCCTGCTTTCATTAAAATGATTTAGTTGGAGCTGCTTTGTGCCCCACAGCATGATTACAGATGCATTGCTTTAACTACAGTACACCTTAATAACCCACAAAAGCAATTGACTCCGTATCCTTTTCAGTTTGATGCTATCCTGGATGTTTTGTCATCGGTGATAGTTCTGTGGCGTTACAACAATGCAGCCGCTGTACATTCGGCACACAGGGAATACATGTAAGTAAATGTACCCGTTTTTCACTCTGACAGAAGACTGCAGAGCCTTTGTGATGAAGCTGTGATGTTATGGCGGTGACAAGAACAAAAATTGTAAGATGCCAATAAATTTTCATTTTATTTTCATTCAGTTTATGGTCACAAACTTGCAGCTTTAACTCAAACCAACCTCCCGCCATGAAAATGGTTCCACATCATCATTTCATTTAAGATGCTAAGGGTTCTATATGTTTCTCTTTGAAGGATCATGTGAGATGATCTGTAATTGTAACCAGCATTGAATGTGCAAATATTTTGTTTCCCATCTTAACTCATTATTCACACTAGGATGAGTTTCTAGTATTTGATGCTTGTGTTTTACTTGTTTTTCATCATCACAAAACTGGGATCTGACTTTTTAGGTGCTGAGCACCCTCAACTCTCATTAACATCATTAGGAGTTGAGGTTGCATAACCCCTGATGGGATTGGGCCCAGGTTAGCCAAATGATAGGTGGATAACTATGTAATCTAACTACAGTAGTTAGATTACATAGTTATCCACCTATCATTTGGCAAACACACCTGCAAACACACGTGCAAACTGTTTTTTAGCAGCACCTAATGCTGATGTAATGATTAAGTGTTTTTCATCATCTACATGTAATTTAAACAAAAAATTAGCACCTGCATATTTGCAGTAGCTAGTTGTAAGGATTTGAAGTGTACATATGTAATGGTTCTGGCACGAACAATATGGACACAATTCCTTTCTCCAATCTGCAGTGCACCCAGTCACAGTGATGATCCCCACTGTGTCTTCTGCACTGGCTGACAATGTGGAATTCCCATCATCAATGCATGTGACAATTGCAGAAGATTTAGTAAAAATTAGCAAAGTAATTATGGTTTGACACAGCACATCAGCGAGAATTTCACCCTATGGACTAATTATAGTGCACATTTCTTTCAAAAATGTGTGCCTAAAGTTAGGCTAACTTCATATTTAGGCATCTAAACAAGTATTGACCAGTGTTCTTTAAATGCACAAATGACAGTTTCTGTGACAGGCTACCAGAGCAAAAAGGAAGCTCTAAAATCTATACTGACTTTTTGCAACTAAAGATCATGAAGGGCTGCAGTACTTATTCATAAAAATAAACCAGGATTGAATTTGGCTTAATGTCAACAGAGCGACAGAAAACATTTTTCACACACAATATTCTGGAGAGGTAAATAATGATTTGAAAATGGGAGAAAATTATTGGGTTCTTTTGCCAGAGCATTTTGTGTGTGTGTATATTTTGGCTCTTCTTCCTCCCTTTCACAAAGGCCTCAGCCTATAAAAAGTGATGAAAATTTAAACCCAGCTTCAGTGGGCCTTAGATAAATCTCAGTTATCCTCTTTGGATCCCATTTATTTATCCTCCTTGGTGGGCTTTTGAGGGCCTCAGAAGCTCCTTAGCTGAACACAGCATAGGATACTAGATCAAAACACAGAGCTCTCCAGTTGAAAAGCCTTATAAAAGTTTTGTCTTGAGGTGTTACCTTCAGAAACAGGTGATTAAAATTAATCTTCCTGCATAAATTTGGATTTATTGCCCAGTTTCAGCATGCCTTGGTTTTATGGAATCCTCAGAGTCCCTTCAATATTTAGTTAACATCTCTAAGAAATCCCCGTCTGCTGGGCTTTTTCAGTTTGAGTGTAGTGGGCCTTAGAAAATAAAATAAATATGTCTCAATATAAAACAACAATCAACATGTCTTCAGGCTAGGGATGTATACAGGCAAAATGGCAAATATATTTTGCTTTTTTAAACTTATTTTTAATTTGCCTTCAGGTAACTCCCATGCTTTAGATAAAACCATATAATGGGATGGGATGGGTCATGCCTTCTAAAGCAAGACATCTAATGTTACATGATGATATCAATATTAAGCAAAAGAACATTACCATAGCTTGAACATTTTTATTGTTGGATGGGTGATCTGGTTATCTCTGTGATTTCACTCTGTAGCTCCTAGAAGTGGCAGACGTTATGGACCATGCAGGAGGGGTAATTGCAGCTGTAAATCACTAAGACGACTCCTAGGGTGTCCGGTTTTCCTGGGAGGAACATCTCTAATTTCCTGTCGTATTTAATCTTGAAAGATTATGTATTAAATGATTTTTCCTCCACGCTGGGGAAAAAAGGAGACTTGTTTGTTGTTTGAGCCCTGCAGGTTATTTATTGCTATTGTAAATAGCCCTTGCCTCATATGCTCATAACAGCTCTTGTTCTTTTACCATCCTGAAAAGCAGAGGCAATTGTTTTTCTGTGTGTTCGGGTGCCAATAGGGAAATGTGACTCCTGAGTTTTGTAAGGTACGTCCTTTTGCTAGTTGATGCCCCCGCCCTCTGAGGAATGTTGGAAATTCATGTGAGTGCTCAAGTTATGTGGTGCATTATTCATGTTTAAGCATGCTTAGCCACAGGTGTGTCCCACCAGGGTGGCACTTGCCTACATAGAACTTCTTTGACTATTTTTGCACTAATTCTGGCCACCTTACTCATGCATATATTTTGAAGTAAGTGATGCTATTTGCCTGAGTAAAGTGAGAAAGATTCAACCCTTTATTGGCATGCCTTCATTTGTAGCTCCACCTACTCTTGTAAGTCATTGAATTAAATACACATTGGTGAATATGTGTGTGGGTGTATTAACCTCTTTGAAGATTCTTCTTCACTCACTGGCATTTCTTGGCAGCAGCTAACGAACAGTTTTGTGTGCTCTAAATACCGTTTTTGAGCCTTGCACCAGGGGGCTGAGCCAAAGCTCACTGAAATCAGCCCATTGACTTCAATAGGCTTTGGATCGAAACCAAGTGGTCAGTGCTTGGCAAATCCAGTCCAAACTGTCCAAATTTGCTGACTTTTTTTTTGTGAGAGACAAATTAAAGACACAAAGGATTAAAAAGCATAAGAAAAAAATACAGAGGGAAAAGAGCCCTGCACATATTTGTAGATTCATCGATTATAAGGCCAAAAGGAACCATTAAATTGTCTAGTCTGACTGCCTACATATTCCAGGCCTTAAATTTCATCCAGTTACTCCTATATTGAGCCCAGTAACTTGGTTAAAGCCATCTAGAAAGGCTTCCAGTCTTTATCTGAAGACATCAAGAGATGGAGAATCTACCACTTACCTGAATAGTTTGTTCCAGAAGTTCATCACTCTCACTGTTAATTTTTTTTGCCTGATTTCTAATTTGAATTTATCTGTCTTCAGCTTCCAGCCATGGTGTAGAAGAAATTCAATAAATGTACTAAAACATTGAAACATGAAAGAACTGTGTAATCAAAGAATCCAGAAACATAGACAAACGAAAAGCAATGCCCACTGAAATTTTAAAGCATTCCATAGTAGAGCACAAAACAAAAACAATAACAGGCTGTCATTTTTCTTCTGTTTAGTGAGCCAAACTCTGCCTTTCGTTAAACCTATACAATCCTGTTGATTTCAATGAGGTTGTAGTGTTATAACTGATGTTAGAATTTGGCCTACAGAGTTTAGTTCAGAAGATTTCACACTTTCTACTACAGTGTTCATTTTCTCTCTGAAGACAAGAAAAACCCTTTGTAACAATGGTTAGGTATACAGGTGAATCGAAATGGATACTGCACGTCTTTGCTGATTCTCACAATCATTCACATGTAGCTGCTGCTTAATGAATTATAACTCACCTGTTGGATTCTACTTTTTCTAAAAATGGTGTGATAGAGATGGCCTGATAAATTGAAGTGTGCAATCAACCTTGCAAAATTCTACTTAATAAAATATCACTAGGGTTTTTTTCTTTGTTTATTTTATGTTTTCATCATCATGGGAAAGGGTAGATGGGTATATTGGGTATCTGGTAAATTATAATGAAAAAATTACAAAGTTATTTTCTAATTCTACCAGGGAACCTTGCAAATATGGTGGGTATCCTCAGAAATTGGGTTTTTCCCAAAAGATTAAATCTATGAGCTTCTAAGCCATATCAGCCACTCAGTTTTAGTCTGACCAGCACCCCACTGGGAAAAAATGCATAGCTGGTACATTTTTGCTGTTTAGTCATTTTATCATTTTTCCAGTTTGTCGGTCAAATAAAATAGCCTGTTAATTAGGCTCTAGCCTTATAGGCTTTAATTGAAGTGATAGATTTTGAAGAGATCAAGCACTGGGAAAGGCAAGACAGCTGGGAAGAGTATCTTAGAATTATTCTGAGTATATGATTCATTAGTTCTTGATTTGCTTAGCATGACCTGCTGAGCTGCATATAAATGTACAAGGAAAACTAGAGCTGCTGAAAAAGTCATCAAGAAAGCAAACAATCAGGAAGTCCAAGACAGGAAAAAAAGAGGACTGAAATAACTAGGTTACCTGGGAAAAGATTGGTAATCCAAAGAAACAAGAAGACTGAAAGAACTCATAAAGAAGGGTCATTGCAATTTCTTGCATTTTCTTCATGTGGGGAAAAAGAGAAAGGAAGGGGAATAGTCCCTCACTTAGAACATACCAATCCCCGGTTATAGACCTTTGAAGGACTGTAGATGTAAAAGAGAGAAAAGACACAGAAGTCATCTACTCCATCCTCTGGCTGTTTAAGATTGTTTCGTACAATATATTTTCCACTGTTGTGTCTGTACTAGCTTTAATTGATTCAAATGATGGAGTTTCCACCCTTTCCTGTCTAGACTCTTTTACTGTCTTGATCTCACCGCAAGGTAAGTATTTTCCTTTCTTAGTTTTCTAAATTCCCCTTTTCTTAATTTCAGTCCATCACTCCTATTTATATCCTCCGTGGGGCACTCCAAATGATGCCTTTCATACAACAAATGTCCCACTTCCTCAACAATTCATATTAATTGACTTCAGGATAATGGGCTTGATCCTGGGAAATGCTGAGCACCCTCTACTCCTATAAATGTTGAGAGAAATGGAGGGTGCTCAGCATCTCTCAGGATCAATTATAGCTGACATCCAGGAAATAAAACGAATAGGTTTTTTTTTTTTTCAAACTCTAGCCAACTAAGCCCAAGACAGTAAAAATATAATGAAGCCATTGGCAGTGAGAGTACTTTGGCCAACTCTAGGTTATAGGCTTTGTGATAAGGGGATTTATGTGCATTGCTCTGCTGACAGACCCAGTATCATACAGTTGAACACCTGTAAAGAACTTCCAGAAGCCTACAATTCCATCCAGGCACTTGAATCACTATGCACCTAAAAAGCTGCACTAGCCTATGTGAGCTGAAGCAACATCAGGAGAAAATTATTACAATGCAACCAAGCAATTGAATAAATACTTTAAAAAAACCCAGAAATTTACAATCCAATCAGTGAAACACACACACATGCCCATGACTCAAACCAAACGCTTCTCTTGACGGTGGAAATGTTTGGCTCAGGAACCCACTCCACAGGCTTTCCCATTATTGCCCCTCCTCACCTGAAATGGTAGGAGGTCTGGGGGGAAAGAGACAGAGCACCAGATTGGTATTTTCCCAAGAGCTCTTGCGCCAGTGCTGTCTGCTTCCTTATCAGCAGCCAGTTTCTTTGGGGAATGATTTATTAGTATTGCTCCTTCCAAGCTACTTACTATTTATCTAGCTCCTACCTTTGGTCTATGGCTCCCTTTCCTATAGTATTTGAGCAATCTGCAGTCTTTACTGTATCTCTCCTCACAATATCCCAGTGAGGTAGGGAAGTACTATTGTTCCCATTTTACAAATGGGAAACTGAGGCACAAAGCAATTATTATATAGTTCTGTTTTGACTTTTTTAAATGTAAAAGGCATGTGGGAGTTTATATCCCAGAGCTCCCTGTGAAATCCCACAGCACCAAGAGCCTTACTCCCACCACCACCGGTGCACTTGGGCTCCAGCCCAAGTGGGAACACCTATATTGCTATTAATGGCCCTGCAGCTCAAGCCCCATGAACCCAAATCAGTTGATCTGGGCTCTTAGACCTGCTGCTGTGGGGTTTTTGTTTTGTGTAGATGTACCCTTAGTGACTCAGACTGGGATGCTATGAAAGATCAGACAGAAGATTCCCTTTAGTTCCATAAAACAAAAATGTTTCCCATACAGCATGATCTAAGCTAAAAAAAGCTATTAGTGTTAGGCCAAGAGAAGGTGTTAGCAGCTCCCAAATGGAAACTGCACTTGAGATCACAGGATGTAAAGGAGGATATTTAAAGTGGAAAACTAGGAGACAGAGATATTCAGGAGACAGTGAAACAAAGAAAATACGATTTGAATGATCTTTAATATCTCATTTCCTAAATAGTTTTGGAGGCATATATACAACTACTTGGCATTCTGATCATTCTGTATATAAGACAGTGGATGACATAATACTTCATCAGGCTCAGGTGTGTTCATTTATGAGCATACCACCAGCTTATTTCACAAAATGAAAACCTCTTTCTTGAGACAGATTGTCACAACTGTGGTCAAACTGAAGGACGTTTTTTTCCAGCGATAGGAAAAGCTAAATATGTTGCCATAATATTCTTATACATATTAGACTTATGTAAGGTATTTGCTTTTGTACTACCCAGCATTCAATTCTATACAGAAATCCATGTAGCACATATTAAATAGGTTAAAAGCTGGTTATGTGATACCTCTCAAAAAGGTTATTGTAAATGGGGAACCGTCAACCAATGGAGTCATTTTCCATGTTATCTAATATCTCTAGCACTGATCTGGAAGAAAATGTAAAATCATTGTTGGTAAAATTTGCAGAGGAAACAAAAATTGGTGGAGTGGTAAATAGTGACAAGTCAGTTCCACAGAGTGATCGAGATCTCTTGTCAAGTGAGGCTAATTAACGATTGGAGCCCCTTTGCTGTCACTTGAAGTCTTTGAGGAAGACTGGACATCTTTCTAAAATATATTCTATAGCTCAACCAGAAGTTATAGGCTTGATACAGGAATCATTTGATGACGTTCTATGGCCTGTGTTATGTAGGATGTAAACTTAGATGAGCATAATCATCCATTGGGGTTGTAAAAATCTGCAATTCCCTGGCATTGTTATGACATTGTCATGTTATAAAGTTTTTTACAGTTGTGTTTTTGGGTAAGTAATCCTAATAAAGTCCTATATTAGCAGGATTGCTGTAATCAAGCCACAAGAAGTAATTCTTTCACTCTACTCACCACTGATAAGGCCCCAACAGGCATACTATGTCCAGTTCTGGCCTCTACATTTCAGGAAGGATGTGGACAAATTGGAGAAAGTCCAGAGGAGAGCGACAAAAATGATGAAAGGTCTAGAAAACATGACCTGTGAGGAGAGTGAAAAAAATGGGTTTGTTTAATCTGGAGAAGAGTGAGGGGGGACATGATAATAGTTCTCAAGTATGTGAAAAGTTGTTATAAAAAGGAGGGTGATAAATTGTTTTCTTTAATCACTGAGGACAGGACAAGAAGCAATAGGCTTAAATTGCAGTGAGGGAGATTTAGGACATTAGGAAACACTTCCTAACTCTCAGGGTAGTTAAGCACTGGAACAAATCTTTACCCCAGGGATTTTCTTTAGAGAACAAGTAGGGTCTTGGTTTTTATGGCTAGAAGGAACCACTTCTGTTCATCTATTTTGATCTCCTATATAACACAGGGCAAAAAGCCCTCTACCAGTAATTTCTGAATCAAGCCCATAACTTCTGCTTGAACTATAGCACATTGTTTAGAAATATGTCCAGTCTTGATTTAAAGACTGCAAGAGATGGAGAATTCACTGGATCCCTAGGTAAGCTGTTCCAATAATTAATTGCCTTCACTGTTAAAAATCTGCACCTTATTTCTAGTCTGACTTTATCTAGCTCAGGGGTCGGCAACCTTTCAGAAGTGGTGTGCTGAGTCTTCATTTATTCACTCTAATTTAAGGTTTCACGTGCCAGTAATACATTTTAACGTTTTTAGAAGGTCTCTTTCTAAGTCTATAATATATAACTAAACTATTGTTATATGTAAAGTAAATAAGGTTTTTAAAATGTTTAAGAAGCTTCATTTAAACTTAAATTAAAATGCAGAGCCCACTGGACCGGTGGCCAGAACCCAGGCAGTGTGAGTGACACTGAAAATCAGCTCGTTTGCCGCTTCAACTTCCAGCCTTTGGATTTTGTTCTGCCTTTTTTGTGCTGCACAAAAGAGCGGTCTACTATTGGCAGTCACTAATGAGAATCCAGTATCCATGGGGCCCACTGCTGGTTGATCTTGAGAGAACCTTTTCCCCAACGATGCCGCTCTGCTACAACCTATATGCAAAGAAATAGCTCTCTTTTTCTCTGATTTTTCGTTCCATTGGCTTCCTGCTTATTGTGCCAGGAAGAAAAGCAGATATTCTGACAGTCTATTAGGACTTTATATGAGGTAAAGGAGCAGAGGTTTGTGAGAGTACATAATTTGAGACAAGATGTTAAAAATGATCTAATTATATTTTCAGTTTAATGTTCAGGGAACTGAAAATTGGTTTAAATGATGTGATGAATCAAATCACAAATAATAAATATCCTAAAACATCAGAGAGGCCAGAACACATTAAGGATTTTTGGATCATATTCTGCTTAGGAGGAGATTAAAAAATGCCCATCTCTAGATTATAAATTTTCTAATTACCCTGCAATTGATCTAATATTTGACCTGCAAATTGGGTCTGTCATACATATTTCAGTCTTAAAAAATGAGCACTGTTATGTTTGTATATTATTGTATGAAAGGAATCATTTAAATTCAGTCATAACATTTACAATATCTGTCACATCCACAGAAAATATGGGTTACTTTAGCTATGCTGTGCATGTGAGAAACAAGTGATGCACAGATGGCAAAATCCACACCCACCCACGATTAAGGGCACATCTCTGAGTATAGAAGAGTAACACCTTATAATGAGCTAATACACTGGCTGAATGATCACCTGGAAAAGTATCAAATTTATGAAGATTTTCTACAAAACAGAATAGCTAAGAAAGGAAAACAACTAGACTCCTCAGTTCTTGCCTAATTCTTAATTGCCATGAATGGGGCTTTGACTTAAGATCTAATGACCCACAACTGCAAACAGTAGCACTGAGATCTCTATCAAGCATTCTTAAAACTGCAGTACCCACCTGGTGAACTGAAGAAACAGATTGACAGAGCCAGAAGGGTACCCAGAAGTCACCTACTACAAGACAGGCCCAACAAAGAAAGTACCAGAATGCCACTATCTGTCACCTACAGCCCCCAACTAAAACCTCTCCAACGCATCATCAGGGATCTACAACCTATCCTGAAGGATGATCCCTCACTCTCACATACCTTGGGAGACAGGCCAGTCCTCGCTTACATACAGCTCCCCAACCTGAAGCAAATACTCACCAGCAGCTACACACTACATAACAAAAACACCAGCCCAGGAACCAAACCCTGCAACAAATCCCAGTGCCAACTCTGTCCACATATCTATTCAAGAGACACCATCATAGGACCTAACCACATCAGCCAGACCATCAGGGGCTCGTTCACTTGCAATATCTACCAATGTGATATGTGCTATCATGTGCCAGCAATGCCCCTCTGCCATGTACATTGGCCAAATCAGACAGTCTCTATGCAAAAGAATAAATGGACACAAATCTGACATCAGGAATCATAACATTAAAAGACCAGTAGGAGAACACCTTAATCTCCCTGGTTAATCAATAACAGACCTAAAAGTGGCAATTCTTCAACAAAAAAACTTCACAAACAGACTCCAACGTGAAACTGCAGAACAGGAATTAATTTACAAACTGGACACCATCAGATTAGGCCTGAAAAAAGACTGGGAGTGGTTGGGTCATTACAAAACCTAAGCCCAATACTAATTTCCCCCTACCGTTACTCACATCTTCTTGTCAACTGTCTGAAATGGGCCATTCTCATTACCACTTCAAAAATTATTTTTCCTCCCTTGGTATCCTGCTGTCAATTGAATTGTCTCATTAGACTGACCTCACACTTGATAGGACAACTCTCATCTTTTCATGTATTTATACCTGCTCCTGTATTTTCAACTCCATGCATCTGATGAAGTGGGTTCTAGCCCATGAAAGCTTATGCCCAAATCAATTTGTTAGTCTCTAAGGTGCCACAAGGACTCCTTGTCATTTTTGCTGATACAGACTGACATGCCTACCACTCTGAAACCTGAGACCAGTTGATGTTAATGGACTTCTCATGGTGGTATGCCTTGGTAGTGCAGACCAATTTATATGCAAGGATTGAAGAACTATAGCCTACAAAATCAGAAGTTCCTTCCTACACACTCTTCATTATTCCCTCTTTTTCATTTCTTGACAAATGTCATAGTTATCTTAAAAACAGGATATTTCCCAGCATAGTTGGACTAGAGACCCATCTTATTCAACTGGGGAGCTTTATAGCTATATTGAGCACCTATTATTAACACTAGTGGGGTGCAACATATTGAGCTTTACAATCACTAAGCTTTGATTCACAGAAGATATATTATAAAGCATTAGTGATTTAACAATTTAGAGATAACTTTTTCCTCTCTCTTAAGCCTGGACAGTTGGAGTCAACCTAGCTTAAACAATATAAATTTTTTAAAACGTATTCACAATTTCTGTCTTTTCTGTAAAATAAGTGGCATAAAAATACATGATGGTGCACAATGATATACACAGGTTTTATTGGCACTTCTTTGGATCACCTGTTTTATCACTCATGCCTTAATCTATTACCTCCTACTTATGTCAATAAAAACCTGTAAAGCCAATTACATATCTATCTATATATATATATCTATATACACACATACACCTGTACATACAGCTACAAAATACAAAACACACATTAAATATTTTATGTATCCTAAGACACTAGTTTTTAAAAAGTGAAGCATTAGAAATCTTATAGACTTGGCTAGGAATTTACTGGGGCCTGATCAAAAGCCCACTGAAGTCTTTCCTTTGAGTTCACCAGGGTCTGGATCAGGGTCTGCTGTGTTTGTTTTATTGTCATTTCTTTGCTCTCTCATATATATATGACTTTGATAACCTTCAGTGAAAAAGAATCTTACAAAAATTCTGATGAGGCTCTTATTCAATTTCCAGGGTCTGAAAGGAACCCCTTGTTACCCCTTTCAGCAGCAGTAGGTTTAGGCACAATGAGTAGATGTTGATATGCCTCGCAGCTGATTGCAAGGCAGTCTAGCCATAGATAGAACAATAAAGAACACAAATCTGGCATGAGCAAATATGGTACAGATTTTTTCAAAATTTAGTACGTTATAGAAATGTTTCTCTGCTTTTATCAGTAGATAGTAAATAGCTGAAAAGTCTAATAATTTATGGTCCCTGATGGCCCTATTTCATCTCCATTTTCATGAGGAATTTAGAAACACAGAACCAATAAAAAAATCAAGTACATAAAGCCTATATCAATTCTAACATGGCCAATCTGTAACTTGGATTCCCCAGATATTAATACCATTCCCTCCTCCATGTTCTAAAGGATGCTGTAACAGCATTTTTTCAGCACCACAGATTATACTGACTCCATTTTATAATATGAGTTAGATGCTCTGTTGTATATCAAGGAAGGTGTGTATTTCTTTTAAATATAAAACACTCTTCAGCTCTGTTTTCAATATTAATTCTAAAATTATTTGCTTGGGTCCATGTTGATTCATGACTGATTTTTCAATGAGTAGGGGTGATGATTGGAAGTACTGCCAATCCAGACGCTGACAGTTGGAGCTAGACTCTGGGATGTATACAGTGAACAGTAAGCCCACATATTTCCTATGCACATTAAAATGACATTATTCCGTAATCACACTTCCCTGTGCAGGTGCAAAAATTCTGAACAGCTGTGATTCTGCGTAGGTTGGTTTTCAAACCATCACTGGTAACTAAATCCAGTAATGTAATATAAATCACAGACATAACCAAGCAGTGTATTTGTATAATTAAACAGACAAAAACATGTTAAAGACATAGACATGTTTAGTGACACAGTTAGAAAAAAGCAGGGAAACTCAGTCAGGCAAACATTTCATCTTCTTGTGCATACACACTGCCATAATGTGTAACATTACACAGTAATTTAGTCTTTAGCAGAGTAGCTGGGCTTAAAAAACTGATTCCACAGCCTTCACAGTTGCAAGAGCCATACTAAGAGAGCATAGCTAGCAATAGATCATCTCTGCATAGAGACAATGTGCAGTATTACAGAACCAGTAGCCAAGAGTGAATATTAATTAACAGCTGCATCATGTTTTCATGCCTATTTTAAAAAATAATTGGCAAAATCATATGTGGCTTCTATAACCAATTTACAAAAGCCTGATATAAGTTCTTTAAGGCAGGGACTACATACTTGACTATCTTTTCTGAAGCTTCTAGACACTATTGTAACATTAATATTAAATAATAACCGCAGGGCTGGTTCATTGTCTTTTAAACTGGCTGGCTGCCTCTCACATAATTCATTTTTAATTTCACTGTGTGTGTTACACCTGCCAATATACAATACCCATCAATAAGCACCTTCACATTTGATGCCACACATGTGCGCCTTGAATTCACTGGTCTTTTGCTGGGTACAGTGATTCATTCTGTTAGCGGCACCTAGGCAATGGCAATAGTTCAGATAGACACAGTGCCCAGCAATGGAACAGCTGATGCAAATTTAGGGCCAATTTTTGAAATTTTGAGCATTCTCAACTTCCATTGCCTTCATTGGAAGCTGAAGCTGCTTAACACCTTGCAAATGATTATTTAGCTTCTTGCACAATTGAAACTCTATGGACATAAGGGCTAAAAAAGGGTCTGTGAAGAGCTGCAATGTATTATCCAGTAGGAATGATAAGAGAGAACAGGAAAAACACATGTGGATGGGAAGGTGTTTGAGCTGGGGCTAGATATTATTCCAGCTCCATGTGAGTAATTGAAAGCCAGCCAGGATGTATACTAACACTTCAGATCAGTTGCCTCAGTGTTGTTGTCTCTATGTCAGCTGCAACTAAGCCTGCATTGGACCAAATACCTTGCTGGCTTTATTCCAATCATATCTTTGGAGTCATGCCAGCAGAGAATTTGGTCCACTGTCACCAGAGTTATTTTAACCTGACACACTTCCCACTGCCAGAATACCCGAGGTTCAGATTGCTTCTCCTGCAGAAAGGGTAGCTATAGAAGACAAATGAGAAAAACGGAGAAAGATACAGAATTGGAAAGAGAAATGAGTACATAAATGGAGACACACAAAAGAAAGGTCTTCATAATGAGTGACCCAATGAAAATCCATTTTGGTAATGACTTTTCAGCAGTCTGCTGTGTTAGTGCAACTTATGCACATGTTCACTTAGTCAATCTGAAAAAATAAAATGGAAGTCCTTGCAATGTTTATGGAAATAGGAGTTAGCATACATACATACTAGTTGTTTTCCAAATTAATTAGTTCCATCATTTAACTCTCATTTTTTCCTCCTCTTACTACCTGTGGCCTCTTTTAATGGATTATAAGAGAGCTAAAATCTGACATCTTACCTTTTTGAACTCCTTCAACATAAAAATGATCTGGTCAGCTTTGCTAAAAAAAAGCCCACATGAGCACTTGTGGAATTAAGACTATTATCTGTTGTTTGTATTACAACAGCCATTGGGGAAGCCCTAAACTGGGAACTGGACTCCATTGTGCCAGGCACCATGCAAACGTGTCAGATCAAGTCTCTATCCTGAGGGCCTTGCAATATAAGAAGAATACTATCTGAAACTTTAGTGGTTCGTAATTACTTGGAGTCAAATTCTGCTTGTCATATCCTCTCGAGTAGTGCTATTAAAGTTAATAGAACTGCTCACTTGAGTAAGGCAAGCAAGTTTTGGCTCTTGTAGGACAGGAAGATTAGGGGTGAATCACAGCAGAACTCCATGAGTGCCCAATACTGAGCAGAAGCAGACTTACTGTCTACAGTACCAGTCAATATGTAATGATCACCTTGATCAGATATCGTCAAGGTTATGCATCCAGTGTGGCTATTTCTTCACAACTGCTTTCTTATATATGATGAATGTGCAGCTTTTATGGTTTTGTGTGTGAAATAAAGAAAATATTGAGCATTATTTACTACTAGAGGTAATTTCAATGAGACTTAGCCTGGTAATAAGCATAACGAAGCTCTACAAAACTGTCTAGGATACATCTTTAAGGCTGTGAATTACCTTAATGCTAAGGATACAATACAAATATCTGAAACGGGTAGAGAACAGAACAAATCCCTATAAGCATTTTAGTTACTGTGTTTTGTATTAACTACATTTCTGTTTATAGCAGTAGCTCTTACATATACCACAAATGTAGAAAACAATTGTATACTCCTGACAGATTTTAAATTCATATTTTAGGCACTTGATATGTTAACTAAGCCAGAGAGTAATTTGACTGATATTGACAGTCTTGTTTTATTCTGCATGGTATCATCACAGTTCAGTGACTATTCTAATGAACCTAAATAATGCTGATAAAATTGATTCCAGTATATGAAACACATCTTACTAAGTACACGAGGAGAAAAAACTCCAAACAGTATCCATGAACTGGCGAGTTTAAGCTAAAACATTTATACAGATTGCATTCATATGCATCGCTACGTTTTTTCTGAAACCTTAATTGTGTTGCACCACCTCTGCTGCTATCAAAGCAAATTGTGTTGTGAATAGTAATTACCAAGGGCTTCATTATATACTCTGTTAGGCACTATGTCAGTGCATTCCATTTTCCAAAAAGCCAGTGGGATTATAATTAGGCAGGGAAAAGTCTTGCAATGGGTGTTTCACAGCGGTCAGCCTATCTCAGATAAATTCTGCTCTCAGTTACATTGGAGTAGTTACTCCAAATTTACCCTGGTGTAATTTATAGCAGGATTTGCCTGTTTCCTTGTGGGGGTATGTACAAGTATTTTTTACAAAATATTGTGTGGCAAATAATTGCAGGTCTCACTGAACACTATTTATGTAAGTGAGTAATCCCATTGGCTCTAGTGAGACTACTCATTTGAGTAAGTGATAAACAATATAACAAGGTACTATAGAAGGGAAAATTGCTGTATTAGCTTGAAGATTAATGACCCCAGAGATCTGGGCTAGTTAGATCTTTTATTCCATGACTGAAACAGAGTGACCAGACGTCCTGATAAAATTGGGACCATCTCGATATTTGGGTGGTTGTCCTGTGTCCCGACTGATCTTTGGTCAGAATGCAATTTGTCCTGATATTTCGCTCCACTGGCAGCACTGGTTTTGTTTTTGTTTTTGTTTTTTTGCTCCGCCAGCAGACCTCCCGCTCCCCTATCTGTCCTGATATTTTCTTCATCTCATCTGGTCACCCTAGACTGAAATAATTCATGATTTTATTCTTCCCATTATCTAGGAAGATCTGAACAATATAGTTAAATGCAAGATACATCTCTGAATCACCACTGCTTTGCCACATGAGATAAGAAGCAAATACCCTGAATATTTGGATTTTTGTTTTCTTAGGAAATTAACCAATTGGATTAGGGAGAAGAGAATGCCATAATTGTTAAATTTCTCAGACCTGTTCTAGAATTGACAAGCTCTGTGGGTATTGACTGTGAATCTCAGTGGCATTCAAAGCTGCCTATTGATAAATTGTCGATTTGTATGGAATGTCAGATGATTGATGCAGGCAAAGGACACGATGCACCATTTAGGGATTTGCTTTCTCTCTTCTCTTTGTGTGTTATGAGAGATTTATTAGCAAGACTAAGAAGTTCTCCTGGTAGAGTTAGGTAGAGGGAATGTGTCATGGAAAATGAGGTGCTGGTACGATGTCATTTAATTTAGTGCCAGATTGCGGCTGAGCTTTTATGCAGGTGTGTGTGAGTAAGGTTACACATGAGGATTGTGCATAATTGCAATCCCTGTGCTCAAGGGAGCTCCCTGGGGAGGCTGTGTAATTCTGCAGTACCCTCAACACAAGGCTGTGCCTTAAAGACACAATTTAGCTTGTAAGATTCAGTGTGTTGCTTGGAAGGGAATAGGGGTTCTTGGAAACTCACAAGTAACATAAACCCTTTAGCAGCTTGCAGAAATCTAAATATTTACATTCTTGGTGTCAGGAGGATGCAACATAATGCATCAACCCAAATGGCAATATAATATTTATATCCTGACAAAATGAGCCACTTGGTGCAATAATATCCTATGTTAGCAGCATCTGTATTTTCAGATGGAACTACTGCAACCAACATTTCTTGAAGAAATATCTGCCACAGCTAAAGATTTATCACAGAGGCATATGTCAATGGACAAACCAAGGAAGTCCTGGTGTTTTCACCATTTATCTGCAACATTGCGTTATGTTTGAGATCTAGAGATAACTAATAGGTTTAGTTTCATGTCAGATGCCATTGCAATAGGAAAAAAAACTTCAACTAGGGATGTTGATTAATCTTTGATTAATTTTTTGAATTTTTTTCTACATTTCCAAATATATTGATTTCTATTACAACACAGAATACAAAGTGTAAGGGCTCACTTCATATTATTTTTATTACAAATATTTGCACTGTAAATGATAAAAGAAATAGTATTTTTCAGTTCACCTCATACAAGTGCTGTAGTGCAATCTCTATTGTGAAAATGTAATTTACAGATGTAGATATTTTTGTTGCATAACTGCGCTCAAAAACAAAACAATGTAAAACTTTAGAGCCTATAAGTCCACTCAGTCCTACTTCTCATTCAGCCAATTGCTAAAACAAACCAGTTTGTTTACATTTATGGGAGCTAATGCTGCCTGCTTCTTATTTACAGTGTCACCTGAAAGTGAGAACAGTCGCTTGCATGCCGCTTTTGTAGCCGGCGTTGCAAGGCTTTTACATACCAGATATGCTAAACATTCGTACGCCCCTTCATGCTTCAGCCACATTCCGGAGGACATGCTTCCATGTTGATGATGTTCGTTTAAAAATTAGTGCATTAGTTAAATTTGTGACAGAACTCCTTGGGGGAGAATTGTATGTCCCCTGCTCTGTTTTACCCACATTCTGCCATATATTTCATGTTATAGCAGTCTTAGATGATGACCCAGCACATGTTTGATTTATGAACACTGTCACTGCACAGCTGACAAAATGCAAAGAAGATACCAATGTGAGGTTTCTAAAAATAACTACAGCACTCAACCCAAGGATTAAGACTCTGAGGTGCCGTCCAAAATCTGAGACGGAAGAGGTCTGGAGCATACTTTCAGAAGTCTGAAAAGAGCAACACTCAGATGTGGAAACTACAGAACCATCAAAAACTAAAATCAAACTTCTGCTGGTAGCATCTGACTCAGATGATGAAAATGAACATGCATTGGTCCACTCTGCTTTAGATCATTATTGAACAGAACCCATCATCAGCATGGATGCATATCCTCTGGAATGGTGGTTGAAGCATGAAGGGACATATGAATCTTTAGCGCATCTGGCATGTAAAGATCTTGCGACACCAGTTACAACAGTGCCATGCGAATGCCTGTTCTCACTTTCAGGTGACATTGTAAACAAGAAGCAGGCAGCATTATCTCCTGCAAACGTAATCAAACTTGTTTGTCTGAGTGATTGGCTGAAGTAGGACTGAGTGGACTTGTAGGCTCTAAAGTTTTACATTTTTACATTTTACATTTATTTTTGAATGCAGTTATTGTTTTGTACTTAATTCGACATTTGTAAGTTCAACTTTCATGATAAAGAGATTGCACTACAGTACTTACATTAGGTGAGTTGAAAATATTATTTCTTTTGTTTTTACAGAGCAAATATTTGTAATAAAAATAAATGGAAAGTGAGCACTGTACACTTTGTATTCTGTGTTGTAACTGAAATCAATATATTTGAAAATGTAGAAAACATCCAAAATATTTAAATAAACGGTATTCTATTATTGTTTAACAGTGCAATTAATCATGATTAATTTTTTTAATCGCTTGACAACCCTAACTTCAACCTCTCTTGAGCTGTACTTGGCAGAAAAGCTGACCATAAATTGATGTTTCAGAGAGTAGTTCTTAGCTTGTCCTTTCTGAACTATATTATTTTGTAAACTGTTTTGTTTCCTAAAAGACTCCAACAAACTTGTCCTTCTGTCATTTTAGCAAACCAGCTTGGCAAACTATGAATGTGCATTTTCTTTTAAACTGTTTCTTTGTTTCCCTGCACTCTGTGTCCCCAATTTAGAACATATCCAAGCCTTTCAGAATAATACATTCTATAGGCCATAGAGACCACATGAGGATAACTCAGCTTCATGAGTTTTTCATTAGATCTTTGCCATTACCTGACACAGCTGCAGTGATAAATTATCCTGGGCTCATAATGATTTGTTGACTGCTCAGTGAAATGCTCATATATTAACTTTCACACAAGGGGCTGGAGAATAAACACAGCATATTCTCTCTACTTAGGTTGTGTCAATGTGATAGCACCTTTATTTTTGGGTAAAAGGACGCTAAGAGTTTAAATTTTAACATACCAAATAAGAAATACTATTTACCCCCCTACTTCACAAGAAGTGCACTTTTGTTTGTTTTTTCCACCATTTAATATGGTGCATTTAGATTTTAATTTCCTTTCGAGAGACTTAAAAATAAGGGGAAAGAGAAATATTTAGCATTCCAGCCTTTCTGAACAAACGTACGACTTGATCCAGTTATTACAGAGCAATATTGTAACTTTGCCAGCCTAAATCAAATAGTATGACTTTGAAACAAATTAAGGACACCAAATAAAACCTTTCAAAATCAGGAGTTAAGGATGACATTCCATCCTTGATATATTCCATTATATCCTGGTATTCTAAATCCTGCGTATGGTAATAAGCGTCACTTGTTTGTAGACAACTGCGATACTTAAGGATAATGCAGCACATTAAAAACAGAATTCCCAGACTTACCTTTGAATTTCCAGACTTTTATCTGGCAAAGTAGGACTTCTAGGGTCCAATTATCAGGATTGACCTCTTAAAATGCAGCTATACTTGTGCAACATCTATGAAAGGACTGGTCCTCTGTTGACATCAATAGGAATTCTGCTCAAGAAAAAATATGTTGGATCAGTTCCTAAACTGGAAATTGTAAACATAAGTGCCATTTGTGGGGCCGGGTACATATTTCACACAGTGTAACATGCACATACACATGGATTGTGCCCATATTTTAATGGCTACAGTTTACAATAGTCACCCTGCTTTTTTTGGCCTTAAATGTATTTTTAAACTTAATTTTCCTTGTGGGCATTTCCTTTATGTATTTGTTTAAAAGAAAAAAAATAAAACCATACTTCATTGACTTTTAATCTAAATACTTAAAGAATTTGCAAAATGTATCTTATTGATTCAAATGACCCTAATGGTTTCCTTGGACTTCCATGAATCTTGCTCATCAATATATGATAAAAGACTTTTTACAAGAAAGACGATGCTTTTCAATCACTTTTCACAGCTGATATATTATAAATATCATAATATGCACTGTCATTGTTACGTTTAAGTCATTTCCCACTGCAGAGCTGTTGGTTTGAGTAGTAGACAGGTGGAAGAATGTTAGAGCGATGGTTTTTGCTACTTTTAAAAAATGTTAGTGTTCTAAAAATCCTTTTGTCAGACCTTGAACTAAGCAGATTCATGTCTGGTTAATATTTGGTTGGAAGATTTCTAAGGAAAAATGGATGCTGCAAGAAGCAATGTTAGCAATTCAGTAAATTGAACTCTTTCCTCTGAGTGTCTGCTGTTCAGAACTAATGCCTGAATGTAGTAGCAGGGCACTATGCTGCTGGTAGTTTATTACAGAAGAGATAGAAAACTAAGGTCCTTAAAAATGCCATGACACTCTTGAGAACAGTAGCGGCATTAATGTCAGCAAGAAGGGTAGCAGCATTAATCCCAGTAACAGGGCAGAATTTCAGCATGGCTAATTGATTACACTCAATTCTTCAACTCTCCTGGCAATTCAGTTGGATATAGTATGCTTGTTCATTGCACGTCCATCAAATGGTGTGCCGTGTGTGCTGTGCTCCTTCCTCAGAGGTGACTACACCGATCAGTTGCAAGTCAAGTGGTTCCTATATATTACGGAGCATGGTTAAGCATTTAGTTCAACGCACATGAAGAAGGGGAGATGACATGTACGCAATTCAAAAATTCAAAAATCAGATGTAATACAGATAAAGCTACATCAGCCACACAGTGTGGTGGTGATCTTGAATGCTGTGGCTTTCCAACATTTTTTTAATTTGAACTTTAATTCTGAGTTTCCTGCCTTTCAAATAGTGGAAAGGTTTTTTTTTCCAAACCCAACATTCTAAATGAGGTGATTCTCTGAAATAACCAATCATTCTTAAGACAACTTTAAGAGTGGGCAGAAGTTCTGGTCTGGGGAATATGTACAGTAGCTATGGATGGGATTCATTGGGAAATAGCACTATGCTATATACTCATTTCTGTGAACATTCACATAGAGAGAAAGAGAGAGCGCTACTATTTGCTGTGGGCCCAGTCCTATTCCCATTGTAGCCTTTCCCTTCTGCCAAAGTCTTTCGCTGTGGCAGGGAAAGGCTCCAGCAGCTCCCTGCAGTGGGAAAAGGTTCACTGCCTGTCTTTCCCTGCTGTCTCCCTGGTGATGGAGTCCTTCCCAGCTGCTTGAGTCTTTCCCTGTGGTGGGGAAAGACACCAGCAGTGGGGAGGCAGTGTGCCACTACACTGCTAAAAATATCAGTGTACTTGGGGGAGGCATTACTTATGCAAGTAGAGAACCCTGCAGGGTACATACACCCAAAGGGTTCAGGAGTGTCTTTACTCACGTAAGCAGTGAATCACCATCTACATTGGTATTTATAACCATGCTAGTGGGGCTACCCATATATATACTCTGCACACAGGGGCTTCTCTAGACATTTCACCGCCCCAAGCACGGTGGCATGCCGTGGGGGGTGCTCTGCCGGTCGCCGGTCCCGCGGCTCTGGTGGACCTCCTGCAGGCGTGCCTGTGGAGGGTCCACTGGTCCTGCCACTTTGGTGGACCTCCCGCAATCCACTGGAGCCCTGCCTGCCGCCCTCCCAGCGACCGGCGGAGCGCCCCCTGTGGCATGCTACCCCAAGCACGCGCTTGGCGTGCTGGGGCCTGGAGCTGCCCCTGTCTGCACACCGCCAGAAAGAGAATGCCATGTACCCTTTGATATGTAACTCTGTGGACAACTTCTCATCTGGCTTGCAATTAATTAGTAATGTGAGCTGGCTCATCCAGACTTATAATAGAGAATCAATGAAATTGCATTTGCCTAGCACCTTAGTACTAACAGACTGCATTAGTATCTGGAAACATTTTATTTAGTTGCAAAGTAGTCAAGTAATTGTTAGCAGATGGAGTTAACATACTTGTGCTATAGTTTTTATAGTTAGGATGGTTTGAAAATAAATATAAAGCAAGTAAACAAGTGAGTAAAATTACAGTACTATTTTGTATTACAGTTAAAAATGGTGTTAATTTTTCAAGGCTTCTTCATTTTGCACATTTTTTTTCTTTAAGTGGAATTTTGTATGGTTTCTAGTCTAGACAAGATTTTGTTTCCTGGCAAATTGGTAGTTGAAAGAAGATAATATACAGTGCTTTATTTTAGCTTTGTTGCAGATAAATTTATGTACTCAGGAAGAAGAGAGAGGTGTACTTTAGCCTTTAAGAATTGCACTATACACATAAAGATACTCATGAATTTTGCATGGCTGCAGATTCTCACAGCCGGTATACTATCTTTGCAAAATAAGATGACTGAGTGCTGACTCAAGCCGACAGATATAACTATGTTTCTCCCTGTTATTAACATGTTAATTATGTTATTAACATCTCTTACCCATTTTGTCCCACTATTTCTCCCTTGTATTCCTTTTCTTTTTCTACTGTCTCAATTTAAGTAGAAGCAGGGGGATCTTTTATGACACAGTCAGAACCAACTCAAATCTTTAGCCACAATTTCCACTGAACCTTTATATGTGTTCAAAACAGTTTGGTTAAGATCCCCAAGTCATGACCGCTTAGCAGTGGTCACAGGTTTTCCAGGGAGCAAACAGCTCAAGGATAGATTACACTGTGTTTGCTTCTGCTGGTATAACCAATGGTACAAGGCACTGGGAGTTATGTTTGCTGGGTTGGGGAGAGAGCACTTGCAGGGGTCAGAACAACCCCAAACTGGGTAACACTGGCCAAGAAAAAGATGCAGCTAATGTGGCCGAGGCGTGCACAGATTCAGTGAACCCTCTAGACAGTCTCTGTCCTGTGGAGCCCTTGGTGTCAGTTAAAAGAGCCTTCCCCAGAACTACTAAAAGGAAGGCATGGTAGAAACAATATCTTTCCTTCCCTGAGGGAGAATCCCCTTGGGGTAGAGCAGTGCCTATTGATACAGGGAAGTGTAATTTACAATCTAGATTGGTAGGGGCAAATTGATTCCAGAACATGCATTTATATTGGCTGGGGGTTAGCCAGTCAGGAATGACAATAAAAGTTTCCCCCTAACTTTTGTTTTAAATAAAAAGTCAGCAACAGGGTCCTGCATGAAATGAAGATGTGCCATCCTGATTCTGCCACTGACTCAGTGGGTGGCGTTACGTAAGTTGCTCAATCTCTGTGGGCCAAATCTGCTCTCAATAAATGGCACCACTCTTTCTTTACACCTATTGGAGTAGAATTTGGCCTCAGGTCTCAGCCTCCCTTTCCATAAATGGGAACAATCACACTACCTTCTGGATTTATTTAATGTGAGACACCGTATATCAATGCTAAATTATTAAATAAAATATCTAAAACACCACATGAAGGTGATATTGAATATAAAAATCCTTTCCACCTCATACTGAGTGTAGAAGGCACTGATTATATTCCCTTTCACTGATGCATTCCGATGAAGTGAAATTATCAATCTAGGAGAGTTAATCAACTATTGAACCAGGAGCTTTTAGAAAACATGTGATAAGATGTCTCACTGTCCCTCTGTCTTCTCCTTTGCAAGTTTTCACTCCCCTTTAAAAATGATCTACTTTGCCTTCATTATTGCATCTCCTCTAGAAAGCAGACTTGTCAGTGTAAAACCATGCAGGCTGATGATGATCTGGTACTCCAGATCTGCATAGAATCCATCCTACTTGCTTATTCCTCCCCCTAGAGGTTACTGGCAGATCTCAGGTACTCTCAAAATGCACAAAGTAGACATCTGGGAGTGGTGTGCAAAGGTAGGGTAAAGCGCCCAGTTACACACCTTTCACCATGTACTGTGGCAGATTATGCTAAGAGGGCCTGCTCAACTTACCCCAGGCTGCAAACACCTCAAAAAGCTGAACACCTACTCCAGGACTAGTGTAGCAAAGTTGTGTCCTCCTTTCCAGTAACCAAGTCCATGTTACCCCATCAGCAAGAAGGATGCGTGACATACGAGCCTCTTTGTTGGCGCTGGACCACTGCAGGAGCATCCTGGCATAGAGGTGATCCTCACTGCGCCCTTTACTCAAAGTTTCAGTGGCCAAAGATTGTCAGGGGGGGTGGTGGAAAATGGCCTCAGTGCACTTCAGGATCTGGCCCTCTGCTTCCGTTAGTGAATGAAGTGCTGGACTGCTGCATCTACACCATTGCTGAACCTGCATTTCTTAACCTTAGCAGAGCAATGCAATCACATTGCAGTCCCTAAACCGAGTTTGTTGTGAATGTAACATGTTCTGCCAAACTGCCAGATGGGCTGATGTGTACACTGTTAAAAATAGTAGCACAGTGCTGTTCTAATTATAGTATCCTCAGATTGTTCTAACAGATAGGTGCCAAGACACTGAATACCAGACAAAGAAAATTGCTGCTTTCTTTTAGAAAATTTTAAAGAAAAATATATTTGTTGCAATCTGATTTCTACAAATATTTAGTGTTTTAAATATTGTACTGTTTTAAATTTGCTTTTGCTGTATTTTATATACTTCTTATGTACTGAGTACAGAATACTTCTAATAAAGTAGATTTACCAAGAGAATCAAACTGAGTATTGCTATAAATGTATTGATATTGTAATGGATGAACTAGTATTTGGGTGCACCACTTTTCTCTACTGGAAGGAATCAGCTGTGTGTCACATGCCCTATACTACTGACTGCAGAAGGCGAGTCTCTTCCAGTTGTGGCAAACTCAGGACAATTAGCTACCAGGAGAGGGGTAGTAATTAGTCCCAGAGGGGTTAAAAGGCCTCTCCCTATCCATTGAGGGGAGACAGCCACAGAGAAACAAGGTTCAGCTGGAACAGGGGTTACCAGGGAACTAATTAGCTTCAGCTGGCCCCAATTGCTGGGGAGCTTTTTAAACCCTCCCTGGCAGGGAAGCAGGGGGAGGAGAGAAGTAGAGTAGCTGCCAGTGAGCAGGTGCAGAAACTCTTCCTGCAAGACAGATTGCATTCTCCCCAGAAGGAGAGAAAAACTGAGCAAAGGACTGACTGAGAAGGGATTGGCCAGAGCCTGTGCGACTGGAAAGGGCTTTTGCTTTGCCCAAGCCTGTGGCTCCAAGGTGGCAAGGGACTGAGCCAGCAGAGGAGAAGCAGGTACTTTGCCACACAGTTCAAAGAGGTAGGGCCCTGTGCTTTTGGGTCAGAAAGAGGAGTTTTATCTCTGCTCTTGCTTTGAACTTGGGAGTGGCTATTGTGTGCATTGTAAGTCTGAACTATGACTACTTCCTGTTCAAAATGTGCTTGTTTCACTGTTGCCTCCTTCTCTTCATCCCCCAACCCCCTTTGTTTGCCTTCTTCACCTGTTTTGTTTTGGCATACAAGATTGTATCTTTTTGGAGTAGAGACTTTAGTTCTGTGCATCACCTAGCACAATAGGGCTCTAATCCCTGTTTGGTGCCTCTAGGCATTACTAGATCCATGGACATCCTGTAAGATGATATTAAAACCTGAAATGTAGCTCTTCTGGTTACCAGTTGGTATTCAAAATCTTCTCTTCCTTCAAGTTGAGGAAGACACAACTGCAGCTCAGGTGTCAGGTTCCTGTGACATTACCATCTAGATCCTCCAAAATCTCTTCCCATCATCCTCTAATAAAGAAGGGGGATTTAGACTGGAGAGGCCTTGTCATAAACAGATAGTTAAGGGTTAATGTCTCTTTTACCTATAAAGAGTTACAAACAGTGAACCTGGAACACCTGGCCAGAGGACCAATCAGGAGACAAGATACTTTCAAATCTCGGTGGAGGGAAGTCTTTGTGTGTTTTCTTTGTCTGCTCTCTCTGGGTTCTGAGAGGGTAACCAGACATACCTACAGGCTCTCTAATTTTCTATTCAAATAGTAAGTAACAGTAGAAGGCGGTTTAGTCTTTTTGATTTCTTTATTTGCAAACGTTTATTTTGCTGGAATGATTTTAATGTGTATCTGTGCTGGGGGGAAGGCTCCTCTCTTGTGTCTATACGCTGAAAGACCCTGTAACATTTACCATCTAAATTATAGAGAACTTTTACTTTTTTTCTTTTATTAAAAGTTTTTTTTCTTTTTAAGACCTGATTGATTTTTTTCCCCTTGTTGAGGCTCAAGGGAATTGAGCTCTGTACTCACCGGGGAATTGGAGGGAGACCGGGAGAGAGAAGGGAGAGGGGAAAGGTGGAATCCCTTTGTTTTAGATTCACGGAGCTTGAATCTGTATTACCTCTTGGGGAGGGGGAAAGGTGCAGTCCTCTCTGTTTTTAGACTCAAGGAGTTTGAGTCACAGTGATCTTCCAGGGTAACCCAGGGAGGGAAAGCCTGGGAGAGGCAACGGTGGAGGAAAGGGTTTACTTTCCTTGTGTAAGATCCAGGGGGTCTGGGTCTTGGGGTCCTCTGAGAAGGTTTTGGGGGACCAGAGTTTACCAGGCACTGCAAGTCCTGGTTGGTGGCAGCACTACAAGATCTAAGCTGGTAATTAAGCTTAGGGGGATTCATGCTGATACCCCATCGTTTGGACACTAAGGTTCAGAGTGGGGATTTACGCCATGACAGGCCTGTGCACAGAGACACAGCCATTCTTGCCAAATCTTTTCCAACTACTGTCCAGCATTTAAGAAGTGAAAAGGAATTGGGATTGTCTTCTGGCTCCAGTCTTTAACTCAAACACCCATTCTTTAGCTCCTCCATATAAACGATCATTAATGTTGTCAACTGTGTTGTTAATCAGAAGGTCTGAAAGCTCCAAATAAGTTCTCAACTTTTCTTTCTTTTCAGAGCCTGTGTCATCTTGGGTGTGATATTTCTTCTTTCAGCTGTATGTATAGTGGTCAAAGCCATCCATGACCTTACGATGAAGTTGCTCCCAGAAGTGGTAAGGCCATTCTTTTCTTTACGATGCTCTCCTGGTCCCCAGTCCTGCAAAGGGCTGTAGGAAGGCAGATCCTGCACCCTCATGAAGCCCAGTTACATTTAGTTGAGCTTCAACAGGGGAAGAGGCCTGCCTGTGTACACATCATTGTAGGATCATGGTCTTAAAGTGATATTTTTTTCATACTGTAAGGTATAATCTCCTGTTGAGGTACAGGTATGACCCACTAACATTACAGGCCAAATCCTGCTCACTTTAATCGTCTAAAGCTCTTGTTGAGGGCTATAAAGTGAGTAGGTTTGGGCCCTAATGATGGTGTTCAGATGAGTTCTCTCCAGCCCAGGTACATTTTTTTAATGGGGAGACTGTTTCCAAAGCGCAGGACCCCACCGACTTGGGTATTTTGTTTTTAATGTGGAAAAATATTTGGGGATTGTATTTTTTGTTTTCCAGCTCCTGCCTCCACATCCAGAGACACATGCAGGTGGCAGGAGAGAATCAGGTGAGGGAGCATGCTTTAGCTTCCTCTGGGAGAAAGTGCTGGCTCTTCTAGCTATCCCACCATTGGGCATCACAAAGACTTTTCTCCTGCTCCCTGCTTCCAGTGCAGCTACAGAAGCCTGCCCAGACTGACAGAGCATCCTTCACCAGCAGCCTCTCTCTCAGCTCAGTGCTTCCTCCCTTCCAACAGCACTGAGAGTCAGTCCCCCACACCCTGTCTGTCCAACCTGGGTGCTCAATGGGAGAGCCAGCAGGCACCATTTCTATCATCAGAAGAGCTTTCCAATTCTTTGCTGCCCAAATATTTACAGCTGAATGTGCCCACAGACCAGTGCACATGCTCAAGCCAGGATTGGGTGCGCACAAAGCTCTCTGACCACACCTGATTTGGGTGCTTCCAACCCCGCGCACATGCCACACAGGCGTGCACATAGACGTGCAACATTACTCTGAAAATTTGCCCCTGGCCATTTCTTGCCAACTGTGCGCGCACACACACACCCTCCCCCCACCATCATCAGATCAGCACCCTGGCCACCTGCTTTAACTAGGATATGGAGGCAGACCTGGAAACTACAGAATACAATCTCAAATTATTCTGCACACTTTTAAAAACATAAATGGTCTACATGGGGTTTTATTCTGTGGAAACTTCTTTGGGCTTGGGCAAAAACCACTAAAATTAAAAGTCTACATGCAATACTTTATTGGGAGTTACATGCTCATCAAGAGTAGAGCAAGCCCTGGTGGGCTTAAGTATTCTATTTCTTTTAATTAGCAAGAATATTCACATCTAAATATTTGCTCCTGAGTATATGTAACAGCAGCAAGCCATGCAGGGAGGTTTCTGTAAGAGGCAAAATAACCATCTTATGGCTGTATAGTGGTCTATGGCAAATGAATTTGGAAGGTTTAGCACATTTCTCTGTGGGTAAATGTCCACCATATAAAAGCCAATTAAATAAGAGAGCCCAAAGAGTGAACTGGCATGGAAATCTCTCTGACTAGAGGTCATGCCATTAGATTAGGGTCATCTCTCTCAAGTGGGCCTCAGTTCAAGGGACATCACTCGTTTTAGTCTCAGAGTTCCTTACAATTCATACAAATTTGGGGTCTCGTCGCTTTTATTTGTGAAACTTCTTTACATCAGAAATAAAGAATCTTGAAAGTGGGGTTGTAAAATGTTTGTCCTAAAGGGATGAATCTCCCAACATTTGGGGATGTGATTTTTTGAAATTTGTTTTGCATTGGAGTGAAAACACTAGAGACACACCTACCACAGAATAGTCAGTGGCCCATTTAGAGCACTCACCTAGGAGGTGGGAGCCCCAGGTTCAAGTCCTTGCTGTGCCAAAGA